>NC_090924.1:1215158130-1215461161 GCF_040938575.1 Ambystoma mexicanum
AACCGATCACACAAATGTGTCATTACTCGAAGCCCACTGCTCTTCCTTAGTTCAGGGACATTCAGGTATTCACACATGTAGGCCCGATGACATAAACAATATAATTTCCATGCCGACGATGGAATTATGCTGAAGCACCCTTTCTGAGCAACCGTTGGTACAATTGCACAATTATACTAGTGTACTTGGCAGCTAGTACAATTTCGATGGCTAGTGCGTACTTTTAGGCTGACAGTAGAAATCACCCCTGTGATGTGAGCCCATGACTTCACTGGTCAACACCCAGCTGTTAACATGTCACGGGTACCAAACAATTCAGGTTCCCATGACAGCTATGCAGAGCTGCCGAGAATACATTTTCCGGCACGCTCTTCAGACTTCATTTGCTGCAGCCTTGTCACTCCCATTACAATGCACATTCTTGCGCAGTCCGTGCAATGAAAGGTGACGGACAGGCTTACAGCGGAATTCCATAGCTAAGCGCTAGCCTATGATCCTCTGATACCCCTTGATTCGGGACAAAAACATCCTAATTAGTGAGGTGATCACCTGACTGAATCTCCTCATTTAGACTGATTCCCTTCCGGATCACTGTACTAAAATGCTGATGAAAACAATCCTCACCAATCAGAGGTAGGTAGAACAAATTGGCTGCATCAAAGTGCACCACAGGGACCCCTTGCATAGATGACGTGTGCATGCATACCCATAGGATATTAAAGCAACAGACCACGCCCCTCCCCAGATCTCATGGGTGGATGGCTCTTCCTGACATTCGTCTCCCCACTGCCATGGATACACTCAGCAGCTCACTGTTGTCAGTACTCAACCTGCCATCTAGGCCCTTGCATGATGAGGCACGCAGTCACTTTTATCTTTACTTCCCCAGGACCATATAGGGACGCAGACACTTGTCACTTAATGGTGTCTCCCATTATGCCATATTCGGAGCCCCACTGTCAAATCCAGAATCACCCATTCATTGTTTTCCTTATTTTGCTCTTCCCTCCCCACCAGATAATTGGACCCTAATGTGAGGATTACTTTGTGCTTGTAACACACCAGGGACCCTTCCCTACTTTACTCCAACTCACGGAGAGTCATTGACTGCCTTTCCACCTTCTGCTCTTTCTCACCGGAGTGGGTGTTATTCACTGGAGTTTTTCACTCACCCTTTACGTATTGGGTAAGTATCGACAAAAGCTTTTCTGGCCCCTGTTCATTGATATGAATCTAGTCCTGGCTAATGTCTAAAACATATATACCGAGTTCCCCACAGGGTCTACGAAGATGCCCTGATGAAGGGGAGCAAATTTAGAAGCTTTCTCGCCGAAACGTGTCTAACCAGGGACCTATCTGAATCTATTGAGACAACCCTGGACAAGAATGCTTTGATAATATGAATACTTTGGCAGACCTTAAACCCTAGGAAAATGGACTTTAGGAAATGTCTGCCCTTTTGGCAGATTCATAACCTGAGAAATCACAGAGTATTGATATCTCGAATTTAAGAGACCAATATTATGCACAACCCATATGGTGTTCTTAACCAGTCACTACAATACGTTATGTAATTAGATTTCTTTAGCTTTTTTGCATTTCTGTGTTGCACTTTTGTGAAGAACCCTTCTCTCATCCCTATATAACATGTCTGTATGCGTGGTATTGTATTAAAGGGTACTTCTTTGCAGCAAACATTTCCTATTAAATTTCATAGGCCTTCTATTTCTATTTGTGTTCACTTATATTAACTGTTGTTGAAACGCAATCGTTTGTTAGTTTGTTTTGTGTTTCAAATTGTAGATGCACCAATTGTTTCCCAACCACAATAAACATTCTTTGCTTCTTGTAATTGTCTTGAACTATCTAATTGTTAACAGTATTAGTTCCTTATGCCAGTAACAATCCACAGGATATCCGGTAGGGATACCCGCAAATGTGAATTCTAATTGACTAAATAGCAATTATGAAGAAAGCCCCAAGGTGGAACCTATATTTGTCTGGATAGATCCTCAACCCAACAATGGATGAGCCAAGGAACCAGATGCCGATTCTGTGGCGTGGGACCCGAAGGCTGGAAGCCAAGATGCTAACAAAGAGAAATGTTACTTTCCAAGAGGTCCAATTATTATGAACCAGGCCGGTGGCAGAGAGAAGGAAACTGATCGGTGAAAGCAAACCGAGAATGAGTGCAGCCAAAGATGTGAGGGAGAGTAACTCTGCGGAGCTGCAGAACACTAAGCACAGCATCAACAGAGACGCCATGCGCTGCCTCCAGGAGAAACCAGAGACCGCACCAAGACCTCTGAAAGGTAGGGAAAGGATTGGAGCGGTTTTTGGAGCAGTGTTGGAGATAAAGGCATTAAAAAGGCAAATGAGTCATACCGAGAAGTAAATGGTGATAACAGAGGAATTACACAATTTGCTATGAACTTTGTGAACAAGCCTTTGTGGAACAGTACCTGGCAGGAGAGTACACCAGTTATGTTCAAATGAACATTGGGTAAAGCTGGGACGGGGATCCCACAAAGAAGCGCAGGGTCTGGAAGCTATATAAAAGCGGGGAAGCCACAGAAGTGTAAATCAGGGTCTGGGCAAATATAAAGGTCAAGGACCCACACCAGTACGACGATGCTTATGATCTATGAGCTGGCGCCCAGAGTAAATCGTGGAGACCCTGAGAAAGTATAAAAGGATGTGGAGAAAAGAGAGAAGCGAGTGAAGAAATTGTTGAGACCCAGAAACTGTCCAGAGATCTGGGGGAAAGGATGAGAGGAAAAGAGATACTAGAGACCAGAAGAAGGGGGCAGAGAGGAGCACCTGTTTGAGACTTTCAAATACAAGATGTTGTGACTAGAGTGTGCGTTTTTTTGCTGTGAGAGGCCTGTTGAGATGTTGTGAGGTATGTGGAACCCTGGACACCTGGAGGTTCCGGGATTGTCAGTTAGCCACTTGGAGATAAGACCGGGACCAGAGTGGATGTATGCTACCTTCTCTCCCACCTCTGTACTGCTCAGCTGTAACTTGAAGATTAAAGCATCCTGTTTTTGTTTATAAATTACCAAGGTCAGTCAAGTTCCTGGTGTTGGTCTTATTACCTAGCCCAGGATACATCACATGACTTGTTTAGAGACCTCATCCAGTGATATGGCTGAGAAAGAGGATAGGAGGAGAGAGGAGTGGAAAAGGGAGGCCTGAGAGCATGTGAGTGAGAAGGGAGGGGTGTAGAGGAGAGCGAGGACAGGATGTCCTGAGTTTTGGTTATGAAGTTAGGTTATATTATAGGAATTTGTAAAGTGCTGCATTCACCCGAAGGCATCTTGGCGCTGACCACAAAGGTGGACTGAAAGAGAATCAACTAGTGGCTGAACAATTTAGAAAATATTTGTTTTTAACAAACAAAAAGACAAATGATCCTCCATTTCGTAGGACGTTCCAGTCTTTTGATGCAGCCACAGAGAGAGCGCGCCCACCAACACGGGAGAACTTAGTCCAGGGAATTTGGATGGTCGGGGAGGTTTGAGAGCGAAGTGCTCCAGATGGAATATAAGGGGGGGACGTTTAGCCTGGAGCTATTCAGCCTCTTGTTTATTGAAGACTTTATGTACAATACACAGACTTGAAACACACCCTCTTCTCAACTGTAAGCCAGTGAAGCTGATGAAGACTAGGGGCATGTGAGCACCATTAAACCGCTGTAGCAGCCATGTTTTATAGTAGCTGAAGTCAATGTAATAGATGGGCAGGTTGTGCTAAATAGAGGTCAGTGCAGAGGGTCAAGGATGGCAGAAAGTGGAGACTGCAGTAGGATTGGCGAGTTCCTTGCAGATTTTGACAAGTTCAGTCATGGTGTTCATGGCCCCGGAGATGCTGGCTTGTATATAGGCCACCTTCTTAGAGTGGATGGTGAGTCTATATTGCCTCAAAGCCTGCCACTTCCTCTCAGCAGCTACCGCACTTGTGTTTCAGAGATGCCAGGTCACAATCATACCAGGTGTTGCGCTTGGAGGTAGACTTTATGCAGATCCTCATTACAGGGGCAAGAATGTCCAGAGCGTGGAGATGTGAAGGTTGGAGGGCTGTGTCAGTGTGAGAACCCGTGACTAGGGTGGGCGGGGTCATGAAAGTGGCAGCAAAAGCAGCAACTGATAGACTCTTCATCGGTCGAATGACGGAGAAGGAGTTTGGCAGTGCGGGCAGAGGCTTAGCCAGGGGACTCAGGAGATCCAGAAGAGGGGAAATGAGAGCATGATGGAGACGGGTGAATGAGGGCTTTGGATGGGGATATATGCTGAGATGAGCATCCAAGGTGTGTCCAGCTGAGTGTGTTGGACCGGAGGGTCACAGTGGCTGTGGAAGAGTCCAGATGCCACATCAGGGGAGCTGAGGTGAATATTGAAGTCTCTGAGGAAGAGAAGCTTGGAGGTGGAGGAGAGGTGAGGTCAGACCAGGGCTCCTGTAAAATTATTTATTTTTTCCTTTTGTAAAGCACCTAAGCCCTCTGGCATCAGGCTGCTGTTGCATAGCAGTTGCATTCGTACAGATTTTGTAGTCATTACATAAGACATAAAGACAGACCAACGTCCCAAAGGAGAAGGGGGATAGTCAGTGGCTCTTCCGTGGTTCAGGGCTTTGCGGAAAGGCCCAATAAGAATCCTGTGTTCTGAGCGCCATTGGGGAAGAGTTCCATTGGTGAGCTGCGACTGATGGAAAGCTTACCCCTCCGCCTTTTGCCCTGGTCACTCTTGTCAAGTGTGCAAGCATGGAGGGATCTTGCCGGCCTGTTCGGTTGTGATTTTGCGATTTTAATTTTTTATTTTGTTTTTTAGGCCAGTACTATGGGGCAGTTTTGCTCCAGCATTTGTGTGTGATTGTGAGGGTTTTGAAGATGATTCTTTGTCTGATTGGGATCCAATGAGGTTGCTTTATTGCGGCTGAGATGTATTCCCTTTTGGGTAGGTTGAGTGCTGCTCTCAGAGCATTGTTTTGTAATATTTTAATCTTATTTATGTTCTGGTTGGTGGTTCCTGCATAGTGGGCATTGCTGTAGGTCTAGTTTTGCGCCCATGATTGTTCTGGAAATCGTTAAGCAGTTCTCTGTGGTGAGAAATTGTCTTGCCGCGTTGACCAGCTTGGCAGTATATGCGGACAAGGTTGCAATGGTGCTCACTTGTCTGTTAAGGGAGAATGACATGTCCAGGTATATGCCAAGGGTTTTAATCTATTTGCAGACTGGGATCTGGATTCAGTCTATTGTGAAAGCCGAGAAGTGTGGGCTCAGGTTTTTTAGCACTGACTTTGAACCTACTAGCAGGATCTCAGTCTTGTCATTGTCATCATTGAGACATAGATGATTGGCAGCCATCCAAGCCTGAATGGTGGCATAGACTTTGTTGAGCATGATGGATTCATTGCCATAGGATCCTGTCAGGGGGGAGGAGGAAGAGTGTCAGCTGCCTAATTGGTGTATGAGATGCCTCGGTCGTCCAGAAGGTCAATTAGTGGTTTCGTCAAAATGTTATATAGTGATGGTAAAATGCAGGATCCCTGAGGTATCCTGCAAGAAATGGGGATGGGCGTAGCATTGGCTGTATACGAGAAGACTTTCATTGCTCTCCCTTCAAGGAGGGAGGCGATCCAGTTAGCAGCTTCTACTGAGAAGTTGGCGGCTGACATAAGGTGAAGGCAGAGTGTTTTATGGTCTACAAGGTCAAATGCTGCAGATGGATCTAATAAGAGTAAAATCCAGTTTTCCCTCATCTCTGAAGGAGTCATTTGTATTTTAAGGTCTAGTAGAGTGAACTCTGTACCGTGGCCAGGTCTGACACCTGATTGGCGCATTCCTAGGATGAGATTTGATGGTAGGTAGCCTTGTTTCTGGCAGTGGTCGAAGTGGGTGTGAGCGGTGTTCCTCTACTTCTTTTAAATAAGTCCTACCGTTCCTATACTTTTATTTTAAAAAGAAACCGTACTGTTGAAGTCTCTGAGGAAGAGTAGCCTCTACACGTTTTTAAATAAAAGTGTAGGAATAAGTTGAAACCTACACTTTCAGTGCACTGCACTGGACGTGCCCTTAAACAGCAGGTGCATGTGTTTTGGGCTTTGTTTTGTGCATGGGAGGGGGTGCTGCAATGGGGTTTGTGGGGAGCAGTGCAGGGCAGTAGGGAACATAGTTCCACTACTACTTTTCGTACACTCGTTTCTGGTTGTATGCTGCTCTAATATTATGAGTAAGAAGGGTACGGTGGTGATGGGGTGGTAGTCGTTAGGCAGTGTGGGATCTAGTGAATGCTTTTTTGGTAGGGGCAGGACCCAAGATTCACTAGGTCAGAGGTACAGTCTTTAATGATGGTGTCTGGGAAAATGTTTCCTATGCATCCTGGAGGGTTTAAGATTGTTGATATTGGTTGTTTCTGCTTCTGAGATTTTTCTGAAGTAAAAGGGAGGGGAGGCAAATGACTTGACCGGGGAATGCTCAGGTTTGTTTGACATTGTTTTTAAAGCAATTCTTTTCTGCAAAAGGCAGATTTTATTCTTCATAGTGTCCTGGATGTTAGTACACCAAGATTCGTTGGTGGGAGGTGTTGTGTGAGATTTGAGTTCTCTCAGTATTTTGAATTGGTCCTGTGCGTTAGAATTTGCCTTAGCCTTTAGGATCACTTGCTTATATTCGTTAGAAAGTTTCTTGAATGTTAGTTTTGAGGAATCGGGGTTGCTTTCTCCAGAGAGCTTCTGCTTGTCTCTTCTTGGAGTGCAGTGCTAGAAGGGCATCAGTGAACCAGGAATTGTGGTGTTCTTGGGCTTTCTGGGCAAGAGTGGTGCTATTGTGTCAATAGCTTTGGTGGCAAGAGTCAGCGGGAGGATTGGAGAGACACCAAGCCTGCAGATGAGACATTTGAGGGAAGGGCAGGACTCGGTGGGTATGATAGCAGGGACCTGATCAGTACTACTCTGCCCCAGTCCGGTTAGGCATGGGCTTGGGGAGGATCTTGTAGCCCTCAGGAAGGAGCATGTCACAAATGGTGACAGAGCTGGCCGTGAACCACATCTCAGTGAAAGCGAGGTCGTCTGGGGGTTTCAAGGAGTTAGCAGATGTCAGAGGAGTGTTTAATGGCAGAGCAAGAGTTGAGGGTAGCTAAGGGAAGCTGGTTGCCACCTTTGAAGGTCTTCCGAGGAGAGTTACAGGAATGTTGTGCACCATTGGTGGCGGTGAAGGGACCACGGGGGTGGTGGCAGAAGGGAGGAAGTTGGAGAGAGGAAAGATGCTGATCAAGAAGGAAGTTGGGTTGAGATACCTTGATGACGGTGCCATTCTGGTAGACATTAATGATGGGAAATATGCCAAGTACTTCACATTGGACTCCACCATTAATGGGTGAAGAAGAGAAAGGGGAGAGCACCAAGACCATATGGGGAATCCAAAGGTCCGGAGAGGGAATGACAAAGAGGATGTCAGTGACAGTCTGCTTGGAAGAAGTGATAACGCATGTCAGAGATGGGCAGGCCTGGATTGGAGACCAGGAGATCTTTCTTGAACTTTTTCCTTCGAGCCTTTGAAAAAGAGATGGGATAGGTGATAGTAGCAGTTGGAGAAGATGGTAGGGGGGGAGAGATGGAAAGCACCATGGAGTGGGAGAGCAACAGGGAGGGAGAAATTGCACGAAAAACTCGCCAGGTGCCCTAGCAGCAACGAGATGCAAACCAATCTGGTACATGAGAAAGGAAGTCCAGACCAGTGGAGAGAGTCCTGCGGCAGGTGGAGGGTGAGCTCTGCGAAGAGGTTAAGAGACTTGATCCTTTGCCAGCTGTTGGACACTTACTATGCAGAGACTTAGTTCTGCAGTTGCTTCACTCTGTGCACAGCTGTAACACTTGTGCAGCTGGGACGTGACCCGGTAGATGTGGTGGAGCATCTAAAGAAAGGAGCATGGTGCTGGCTGGAGGGGAGGATGTCTAGGTTTCGGGGTAGAGGGAGGAATCTCCTCAATTTCAAAACGTGGCAGAAAATACAAAACACCTAGATAGGAGTTTCCTGGATAGAGGGGGAAAAAAGCCTAAATTAAAAAAAAATAGCAGATGCAAAACACCCAGATTCAGGATTCCTGAATAGAGGCCGAACTGCTAGATATGGTTAACACAATTCGCATAACTGCCAGATACGGATAACCTACAACTGTGGGTGACATGCAGCAGACTACAAGCTTTTTCGTAATAGGACTGATGAGAGGTGGGACAGTTGAATAGGGAGCAGTAATGGCTGTTTCCCCTGCCTGCACCTTGCTTACCTTGTCACTTGCTGCTGGTAGATGGTTACACTGCAGGCTCCACTGGTGAACACTGGAAAACACAATCTGGAGCTGCTACTGAAGGAGCTGCCTTTTGCCTCAGGGCGCTTCACCGCATGAGCTACAATGGGCAGTGGGGCTGCCCTGAGGGCTTCAGTTAACTGGGGCCTTGGGCCCAATTACCGGTTGGGGTAGGGAGAAAACGGGAAGAGGGTTTAGGGGGCAATAGGTTTTACTATGACGCACCCTGCGAGGTGGCTGGATGTTAAAAACCGTGAACATGTGTAATAAAGTGAAGGAACAAGTGGGAGATCTGGCCCTGGGGAGCTCCGGTGTGGCCCAGCATCACAGCAAGCATAGAACAATTGGCTGAAGTCATAAAGGTGTTGAATGGGCTTGACTGACATTTATTTAGTGAATAGAGTGAGGGGAGGGAGAGAGAGGTTTATTTCTCTAATACTGGCTGTTGGAGTTTTTTGTGTTTTTAATAGGAGCTGCCTGTCGGAAGACGAGGTGCAGACCTATGAGTGGGCATATTGATGAATATCGTTATATTTTACTTCCTAAGAAGATCGAGTTGCACCCGTTATGCCCGAGTTGTGCTGGAGAGGACAGCCCGTTGTTGTGATGTTTATTACAATAGTTATCAGTACACCGTGCTGAAACTATGATGTACATAAGTTCTGTAACCATGACAGCATGTTCGTGTATGGTTCCAGAATGTTGATGGAACCATACACGAAGATGCCTGAAGAGATGAAGGTTGGCCTCCATGGGGGCTTCTCCCAATAAAACCACAATTTATATAATTCAATCATATAGTATGACTAAGTGTTTATCATACTTCTTAACAATTGGCGATGAGGACTCCGCAGGGAGGGAGCCCCCAAAAGCAATGAAAAACAAGTTTGCTGACTCTACCAACTGCGTTGAAGATAGGGTAAAGCAGCAGAACCCACAGAAATACTATGACTGATTCAAGGCAAGTGGGTGAAAGTAGCGGTGCAAATCGCACGCATTAGGAGAAAAATAAGCAAATATTTGTGCTTACGTTAGCTTGGCATCATTTGAACGCTGCGCAAGGCAGACTGTGAGAGAAAGCTAGAGGAAAGCACCTATGTGCGTGGTTTGCGTGCTGCCATTTTGAGGGGTACAACGTTTTCGCCACACCGGCAAACGCTACGCGAAAGGCCGTCAATGTGCGTATCATGACAAGGATGAAGGAGATGATGTATACGCTGGCCTGCGAGTGAGCTACAGCCCTCAGCTGTTCATACGAAGTGAACGTGCCCAAGTGGATGCAGCGAAGTGCAACAGCTGATCGAGTTGGACAAATGTAAAGCACGCTTGAATCAGAACACGCGCATATTAGCGTTGCAACGTTATGATTGCTAGATTTACATATGAACTGCATTAAAGACAAATACTGAAATAAAAGTTGGCATGATGGCACCGAGTTTCAAGTATTGAAAGTGGATACAGTTGCCAGGCAACTTGAAATATACAGACAATATTGAACTGAACAGGAAGATTCTGTGACAGTCAAACAAGTACACAGATAGTTGTGTTGCCAATAAGGAATGATGCAGAACATAGCGGCTCCTATGAAATTTTTGGCACTACCTGGGGATCCGATGTGTCCTTGGGAACAGTGGCAGGACAATTTTCAAGTATACTTGAGAGCGATAGGAGGGTCCAAGTTTAATGATGATTTAAAGGAGGCTACGCTCCTCCACTGCATAGGTGCAGAGGCACTCAGGATTTTCAGGAACCTACCAGAATTGGATCACACGGATGTAGTTATGGGTGGTGAATCCTCAAGTGGAGCCAGAAAGTATGATGTGGCAATCGCTAAACTGAATAAGCACTTTGGAAATAAAACCAACATTGTGTTGGAACGTTATAGATTCTTTTCAAGGAAACAGAATAAGGGTGAAAGCATCGATGCCTACATAGCTGCTTTGAGAGGTCTGTTGGCTCCTTTACAGGAGTGGCGGAGGAATACTTGAGAGATCAACTGGTTCTGCATGTGGCAGATCCTTGCATACAACGGCGTTTGTGGCAGGCAAAAAACCCTACATTGGATCAAGCAATTGAAATAGCTAGGTCCATCGAACTTGGTGAGAAATGCATGAAGGAGGTTCAGAACAAGATGGAGAATGCAGAAATAAAGTCAGTTAGAGAAACGATGGGGATGGACAATATGGTAGTGAAGAGGATTTGATTGCTATTGTCAAAAGAATAGTCAAGTCTGACAATGATGCTGGATCTAGACAGGGAAGAGACAGTGCATACAGAATGACCAACAAGTTTCAAATGTGGTGGGTTTAGACATATGAATGCAGAGAAGGACTGTCCTGCCGTATCAGCTGAATGCTATAAGTGTGGACTAATAGGTCACTTTGGTAAAGTGTGTCGCAACAACAGAGGCAGATTCAATGCCCGATATGCGAGAAATAATGGTCAATATGGTAGAGGAAGAAGTGCTGCCATGACAAGCATAAAGGCTTTAGAAGAAATTGGTGGTCCAAGTAGTCTATTAGCGATCACAGACAGATTTGAAGAGGAAGTACAGATACTTGCTTTCACACCAAATGAGTGGTTTGGGCCCGTGGGTGCCAATGGAAATAGATGGGATAACGTTGCAAGTTATGGTGGACACAGTTTCTCCATATACTATGGTGAATGTGGACACATATGTGAACATACTAAAAAAAAATGGAAGAACTGCAATTGACCAAGATTAAAGCAACTGGATATAGTAAGACTCCCATCAATATAGTTGGATACGCTTGGGTACATTTAAATTTAGAAGGAAGGAAGAAATACTGTAGATTGTATGTTGCTGAAAATGGATTTTCCATAGTCGGATGGTGGGAACAAGCATCATTGAAGATCCGGATACATCCAGGCGAGAGTGTGCCTATTTTTTGCATTAATGGAGATAGTTGTAGTACATCGGAGAATTTAGCCAAGAGTTTTCCTAAGGTCTTCAATGATAGCATTGGAATTCTTAAAGGTTTCAAGCATCGGATCATACTTAAAACAGGAGCAAATCCTGTGGTACATAAAGTAAGAAACATACCTATTGGCACTAGAGAAGCATTGAAAAGTGAACTAGAGAAATTGAGCATGCAGGACATTATTGAACCCATCGAAAGCTCTGAATTGTTATCCCCTATTGTTGTTAAAAAACCGGACGGATCCATAAGAATGTGTGTCGACCTGAGAGATCTGATTGCCACATCTGGGTGGACCGCCATCCACTACCAAATATAGGAGAAATGTTGACCACGAGGAAGCTAGCGAAATTTTTCACGACACTTGACCTATCGTCGGCATATCACCAGGTAGTGTTAGCCGAAGATTCCAAACATTTAACATCATTTATAACACCATTGGGGGCATTCAGATATAAAAGGATGCCGTTTGGATTGGCTTCTGCGGCTGCAGTATTTCAGAGATTAATGCATCACTTGTTTGATGGTCTTCAAGGGGTTCACTATTTCCAGGATGATATTTTGATATCCGCAATGTCTGAAGAAGAACATGATGCTAAGTTGTTAGGAGTACTACAAGTTATACAACAGAAAGGCATGACACTCAAAATTGAGAAATGCAAGATAAAGAAAAACGAAGTAACTTATTTAGGTCATTGCATAAATGCTGATGGTATAAAACCCAAAGAGTCATTGGTTGACACCATTCTCAGGATTCCTGATCCGTTAAATAAAGACCAACTTTGAAGTTTTTTAGGATTAACAGAATACTATTCAAAGTTTGTGGATCACTATGCTGATAGAACAGAACAAATGAGAAATCTGATGTGCAAAGGTATGAGATTTGATTGGTCTGAAGGATGCAAGAAGGAGTTTGAAACAATGAAGTCATTAATCAACAGGGCACCTGCGCTAAAAATGTTTGATTCAAGTGCCAAGACCAGAATATCAGTAGATGCCAGCAACATAGGCTTAGGGGGTGTGTTAGAGCAGATTCAAGATGGTGAGGTAGTTCCCATTGCCTTTGCATCCAGGACATTGAGAGGAGCTGAGAAGAATTATTCGACTATTGAGAAGGATGCTTTGGGAGTTAAATGGATTCTAGAACATTTAAAAAGTCTCATATGGGGCATACCAGTTGAAATCAGAACTGATCACAAGCCGCTTATACATGTTTTGAATTAAAAGAATCACCACATGACTTCTCCACGCATAAGGAGGTGGACGTTAATTATCATGCAATACAATATCAGTATAAAATACACCCCTGGGAAGACCAATGTAGTGGCAGATTGCTTTTCTTGTCTACCATGTAACTGTGACATGATTGAATGTGATGACAAAGGAGAACTGACAGATGATCAAAACGTGGAGTGTATAATAGCACATATACACCCAAGCTTTTCAAAAGAAGATTGGATTGAGGCGAGAGAACAAGATCTTGAACAGAGATTGTTAAGAAAAGCTATTGAAAATGGATGGACAAATACTGAGGAGAATATCAAATCTTGGGAAAAGATAAAAGATGAATTATCAAGTGATAATACATGCGTTTATCGAGGAGAGCGGATAATACCTCCAGCTAAACTGAGAGAGAAAATTATGAAAATAGCGCATGAAGGTCACGTAGGAAGAAACTTAACAAAAAGAAGAGTGAGAGAAGCTTATTGGTGGCCCAAAATGTGGGGTGAATTGGAAGCTCTTGTTAGGGATTGCACAGCATGTGCAGTAAGCGATAAGAGCAAAACAACGCACATCACTCCATTACAACCAGTAGAGATCCCAAGTACCGTGTGGACTAAACTGGCAATGGATATAGCAGGACCATATGAAACTTTAGGACCGCAAAAAGTCTATTTTATTGTACTGGTTGACTATACATCCAAATGGGTGGAATGTGGAATCGTTGGGGAATCGCTCTCAGCGAGGAAAGTTACGAAGTTTTTGTAGGACATTTTTAACAGAGAAGGGGAGCCTCTAGAAATAATATCTGACAATGGAGCTCAATTCATGTCACAAGAAATCCAGACATTTCTTAAAGAAAGTGCCATCAAACATAACACAACAGCTTTGTACCATCCTATGGGGAACGGATTGGTGGAGAGAATGAATCATTTCATAAAAGGTATCATTCAATTAGCTATTGTCAACAACATACCATGGAAAGAGACACTGAAGGAAGTACTTAACACGTATAAAGTTACCCCTCATTCAGTGACTGAAGAAGAACCTTTCACTTTGATGAGAGGGAGAATAGCCACTAACAGATTCAGACCTGCATGGATAACAAACAAAAAAAAACCAAAGAAATAAATGTGGAAGAAATAGTTAACAGAGTAAGAAGAAAACAAGAAGAATACAAACATTTATTTTGACAGACGGAAACATGTTCACGAAAGCAAGTTTGAAAAAGGAGATTGGGTTAGAGTAAGAGAACCCAAAAGAGTGATGAAAGGAGAGTCAAGATTTCGTCCTCCTCAGAAAATAATGGAGTGCTCTGGAAAATCGGTAATTCTAGAAGATGGAAAGAAGTGGTCATGTAATGATGTTATTTTGGCAAAGGAGGAGGAAGTTGTAAGAAACGAGAAAGAACAGTTGGCAAAGGGAGAAATGTTTAAAGACAAGTTCAATGACTTGGGATATATGAACAGAGCATTTGCTCAGGAGAACTTAACAAAAAATGGAATACATGAGAGAAAGGTAGAGCATGTTCAGTCATCTTCAAGAGCTAGGAAGAGAGCGTGGGATTATAATCAAGACTATGTATATTATTAAAGAGAAATTGTGACTGAGAACTACAGCAACACAAGGAAGCAAGAGCATCAAAAGATATGCAATACTTTATAGGTGTATCCTTTTCGTAAATTAGCATTAAGTCAAGACTGTTATATATACATTAATTGTTATGAAATGTTAGTTATTAACACATTTAAATTCTGTAAGAGGATTCAATTCAGCACTACAGCCAAGTCAACGCCTAGTCTAGAATACTGAATGAAAACCCTTATTGATATATCTTTATGTCCAGTTCATGCGTTCTGGATGACTACCCCTATATAACACCCCTCTGTTGGAATCCCCCTGACCCCACTAAGCCAAGAAGTAGTTCTGTTTTGCAAGTTAAAAGATTTAATTGATAGTTTAAACAATAGATATATATATCACACTTTAGAGTAAATTAATAATTAAATAGCACACTTAATCTGATATGATCAAGATTAACAACGGAGAATCTGGCACTAGCACACTTCTTGATAATCACTAAGGAGTTGACATGAAATGGATAAGCTAGCAACAATACTTTTATGGTTTCCAATGGATGCAATGTGGAATGAAATGCAGTACAGAAAATAACTTGATAGGATTTCAGCAAAAACAATGTAATCACTTTCTTGTACAATTCACCCCCCCCTTTTATGCAATGCAAGGAAATGGAAGGAAAGCACACAGTTCTCAGAAATGCAATTAAATGTGATTCAGTTCACCCAGCAACTTAGACTACAGACGTTGAAAACACAGGCCCAAATGCTTTTAAATGTGCTGGCAATGTAGAAAAAAATATGCTAGAATGCTTTTAATTCCCTCTAGGAGGTTCAGGGTGAGTGAAATCAAGTTATTATTAGTCCAGGCTCACTTTAGCAAGTATCTAGGAGTAACTAGCAGGTTAAACGAATTTCTGGCAAATGGAAGGCAAGCAGCAGCAGATTTTTACACGTGAAGAAATTTGCAAATCGCGGAAAAATTCGCGAATGCGTGTTCCGCGATTGCGGTAAAACTATAAGGAATGGGGTTCTTGGTGCGATTAAAAGCTAAGATTCTAAGCTTTCAGATGAAAGTTACTGCAAGTCTCTAGCACAAACGGTCACGGAGATATGAGCGATTAAATAAAGGTCGTTTTTCAGATTTGAAATTTTAAAGTTAAAAAAAAAGACAAGTGCAGCTTGCAACTAGCAAATCACAAGTGACAGCTTTACAAATGACAGGTGACAGTTAGGAGGCAGTTCTACTTACATTAAAATAGCTTGGATTATATTATTTTAACTAAAAGATTGGTTCTGCACAGTTTTGCTGAGTACTCACAAGAGATTTTGAACCGGAAAGCGACTTGGTCACGGACTTCAGTCTGGTCAGGTCTTCCCGAGTTCCGCTCACAGCGCCTGGCCTCTGGAACTGCTCACAGCATCGGGGTAAGCACTGTGGATACAATGGCCTGGTGTCTGCTAAGCACCGGTTCTCTGGGTCGGGTCCTGCCTTCTCTTTGGATATTTCTGTCACCGGGTTCTTGCAAAAGTTCTTGGCAAAATTCAGACGGCGTCAGCCGGCTGTCTGAAGAGTTCAGTTGCAAAAAGATTTTCAGGCCTGTTGACAAATACTCTTGCTGGCAGTGGCCTTTTTGGTTAAGGTTCTGTAGTCTCTGTTTATCTTGGAGTCTAAGTGTTGGCTCCTTGAAGGTTGATGGAGGTAAGTATGGATTTTTCCGGCAGAGCGTCCCGCTGCAGATGGAAATGAATGTCTCTACCTAAGTTTCAGTGGACCATTTATATGTTCTGCAAGTGGGTGTGTGTGTTGGTCATAACTAAACTTGCCCCTCTCACTTATCATTGGTCCAGCTTTCATTTCTCCCCTGATTGGGGGAGCTAAGTTGTGTCAGAGTGATGTCAGCCATTTATGATCTCTTGAAAAAACTCCCCTGTCATCTGTGCACCCAAATCTATATATGATCAAAATACATATTTCACAGTTACACAGTTGTTTGAAATTACATACCCATGTCACATATCACATGAGGTATACTCTGTCCCAAATCTGCTGTTTCTAAGAGCTTGCATTCAAAAATGGCAACTTTTAGCACTTTTTAATGTGCTAAACAACATTGGATCTTCATTAAATTTTATACAACTGTTCCTCACATATCTACCCACATACCAATGCATTTTCGTTTGTCTAGCTGAAACAGGGAGTCTGTAATATTAATAAACAGCAGGGTTTTGTCCCAGAATATCCCACAATTTGGAGTTTGGGCTTGAATTAAAGGTACATTTTTTAAATTAAGTCTCTCAAAGTTATACATTTCTGTCATTTGATTACAAAGAGTTATCAGTGTTTTTGTAAAATATATATTTTACTTTCAATTCAGTCCTCAGAGTGTTGGAGTCCGCCTCCAAGACTTGGGTGGGTCAGTCACATGTCTTCTGGCAGGCAGGCCTTTGTTGACAGTAAAACAGTAAAAATCAACATATTCCTTTCAGAGGAGAGGGGCCATTGTGTGGTCTCTGGGAAGCTGACATCAGGAGGCCAGGGAGCCACTTTGCATTTAATTAACAGAACCCTGTGATTTCCTGGCTTCTTGTGTTGAGTTCTGAAGTGTCAAGAGTTCTCAGGACAGGCAACCCCTTTGAACTTTTGATGAAATGAGACCCCTTTCTTTGCACTAGAGAGTTTTGCAAGACAGCTCTCCTGTCAGAGTTTAGACCGCCAGCGCCACCCTCAGGATTTTGCGGTTACTGCATCCCTCCTTGGGATTCTTTTTTAGATTGATTCATTTCAGCAAGTGATATTACATGGAGTATATTGTCCATGTTCAGGACATGGCATTGGTGTGTTTCTGAAGTAAAGTAATTCTGTGCCCATGATTTTGCCATATTTGACATTCAAGAAAAATGAATTCCCCACAATTCTAGGTGGCTTTTGGCAATCAGCATTGCCATTCCCAATGGTTTCAGACTACTGTGCGGGTAGTCCAATGGTGATTTTAGGCAGTGCCCTTCTGTGCCCATAACATCGGCAAAATGGGTGGCAGCCTATTCTTCATGCCCTTCCCTGGGCATCTTCTGGGAAGTTCTGGCCATCGTGATGTTTTCAACGCCAGTACTGCCCAGTTTTTGAGGTAGGGCTCGGATGCATGGGTAAAAACATCCCACAATTCTTAAAACTTAGTTTGTTCAGTTCATTATAGAAGGGAAGATGTTGTGATGTTTATTACAATAGTTATCAGTACACTGTGCTGAAACTATGATGTACATAAGTTCTGTAACCATGACAGCATGTTCGTGTATGGTTCCAGAATGTTGATGGAACCATACAGGAAGATGCCTGAAGAGATGAAGGTTGGCCTACATGGGGGCTTCTCCCAATAAAACCACAATTTATATAATTCAATCATATAGTATGACTAAGTGTTTATCATACTTCTTAACACCCGTTGGCTGAGAAACGTTTTATGAAAATAAAGATTGTACCTTAGCAGAGTAGGCAAAGGTGTCTGAAGCGGGCGAATACCAGTTTGTGCGAGAGGGAAGCGAGAAGCCGCTCCTCCTCCTGGCCCCCACCGTCGTGAGGGAGGAGTTTGCTGTCTGAGACTCGAGGCAGAGGGGCTGGTGGGGGAAGACCTGAAGGTACGTGTCGTTACGCGTAAGAGAACAGCTGAGGTGGGCTGGGCCATGAAGAAACTGATGGAGGAGGCGGGGACCGAGTTGCGGCCTACAGCGAAGCGCCAGGAAGAAGGAGGTGGAGTCCTGACCTCGGAGATGCATTATCCTGTGATCAGAGACACAGCTGATCTACAGTGAAAGGCAGATAGTAAGTGAAGGCCAGAGAGTGCGTGTGAGAAGATATGCGATCCAGAGGCTGGGAGAGGGACTGCTTCTGAAATAAATGAAGGATTATATGAACTTATATCCCAAGAACAATACCGCAGACTTATACGCATGTGTACTGTATATGAGGGGAATGGTCATAACCTCCCTTGTTTTGAAATACCAAAGTTGGAACACAATGAGGGGAGAGTCAAAAGCAATGAACCAAGGTAACCGGCCTCCCAAAGAATACATAAATTATTTCAGGCCGTATGAACAGAGGAACCCTGATATGAGAACTGAGGGGATCTTGAAGTGGGAAAACCGTGCCGTTATTGAGTCCTCAGACACGACTGGAAGCCTGTCGGAGTGTCGTCCGAGGGGAATACCATCTTCCTCATATATTAGCTGTCTACTGAACTTTGTTCTCCGAAAGAAGTTCTTGTTAAAAGTAAAGAAATAAAGTCCATTTGAACTCAAAACCGCCTTACTTATGTTTGTCCCACCCACTAAGTGGTAACAACATGCCAAAAGAAAGCTTAAGCTCAGGAAGACTTTAAGCCGATACCTACCGGTAGCAGGATGGAACTGCTGCGCCAAGCACAGTTCAGTCATTGCACCGAAGACGTGTTCAAATATAGAGCTATGGGCCCAATCAGGGGTTGGGGTGGGGCTGGGGGAAAGAGCAGGGAGAAAAGAGGAAGAGGGCTCGGGCGGAATAGGGTTTCCCACGACACACACCGTGAGGTGGCAAGATGTTAAATTAAAAACAGTGAATGTGCCAAAAACTCAGGAAGACTTCAGGTCCTTACCTAGTCCTCCAGCAGCAGAATGGAATATATATATATTGCCCTATATGACCTTTTCCCAAATTAAGGAGATTGCACCAGAGGGGGGAGAGATGGTCTTCATTGACAATAGATCAGAGCACAGGATTGAGACATTCAGGGGCAGTGGTGGTAAAAAGAGGTGGTGATTTTGTGGTAGTGCATACTGCGAGGTTACCAGGAAATCTTTCAGTGCAGGCGGTAGAGTTAGTGGCAATGATAATTGCATTCGAACAGCATGAGGACGAGGTAGTAACAATATATTCATATTCAGCCTATGGGACATCTTTGGTACATTCAGGGCTGTCATGGTGGAAAAGGAGGGGTTTTCAGTTCGCAGGTGTCACACCAGTACAGCATGCTGCATTATTAGAAAGATTGATCGCGGTGGTGGCATACCCAACAGTGGCTGTTGTGGTGAAATGCACAGCCTATACTAATGGCACAGATTTGATTTCCTGTGCCAACGAAGCAGCAGAAGCAAAAAATATAAGATATACTACACATAAAATGGAACACAATATGTTGTGAGAGAGCTATAATGCATTACCATAGACACAATTAATTGAGCTACAGGGACGCGAACCACCAAACAAAAAAGTGTGTTGAGAAGGAGAGGGTGTTTATTATTGTCGTCCCCCCACACTCCCTCCATTCCACCAACCTGGTGTGGGGACAAGACTATAGCAAATCCTGTAATGCCCCTTGAGCTATTTGCTGTATATTTAGAGCAATTACATTACCCAGCACACGCCACAAGGGAATGTTTTGCTGCAACCCTTTTTGAGGAATGGTTTGTTCTTAACTTGCATGTAAACATTGTGAAATTTACCATCAATTGCTCAGCATGCCAAAAATATACTGCTCTATGTACTTTGAGAATGGTGATGGTGAGAGGAGCAATACCCTGCCCTACATGCCCATTTCCTCATTTGCATATGGGTTATGTCGATATGCTCAAGTCGTAATGGATATTGATAGATAATCTTGGGCGCATGCCCCTTTTCGCACTGGATGGAAGCAGCGCCATGTACCAATACAGAGGCCAAGCTGGCTTTTAAATTCCTTGTACTTGCCGATGAGTATGATATTATCAGATAACAGACCACACTTTGAAAATTAACTATTTTCTGAAATAACATCCTTGCTTGGCATTAAGCAGACTTTGTTCTGCCTATCAATTCAGGCCAACAGCGTTGTGAAACATCTCAATGGCCTTTTGAAGGAATGCATCATAAAACTGTGATAAACTTTAAATAAAAGTTGTTTGCACTGCCTTCCCTTGGCTCTTTACCATATGCAATCATCACCTCATGAAATGGTGATGGGCAGAAGAATGCATGTCCCCATTACTCCTCCCATGCATGCTTGATTTGATGCACAGTGCTGCGATGGTGTTGGGAAATGAGGTGTACGATTAACTGCCATGACTAATTGTTTGAAATTAATTTCTCGACGGATCTAGGTGTGGCGGGGGGGTCAGCAAGCAACCAATGACAGCAGAGGGGTAATTGTATATATAAACGCTGTAATTCCACCCCTGCAGCTCTTAACTGGGGACTTAGTTTGTGTGAAACTTTGTCTGCAAATGACATAACCATGATTTGAGGGCCCATATTCGGTCCAGTATGTAACCACCTCCTTGGTAAAAGTGCAAGGAGAAAAGGCAGGTGTGCATATAGGTGATGTCAAAATATTTAGAGGCACAGCTCCCCTGTTGGACAAAGAGGGATAAGAAGAAGGTGACCAGAGATGAGGGAGAGAGCTGACCTGTAACATGACCACACACAACTATGCATTTTTCCAGGAAAATGGATACTGTTTCCCTAATGCTTCAGTATGTGCATAGAAATAGACTTTTGGAGAAAACTGACTCTGATTGATGGTTCTTTTTGTTGTTTTTGGTTTGCATATACAATGGCAATTCAATTTTATTTTTATAGCAATGATAGCATCAATAGAGCTGCTAAGGTGTGGAGGAATAAGAGTTAGAAGAGGTGTGGCTGATGAAGAGCACTTTTTGTGAAAAAATGAATAATTTGTTAAAACGCATGACAAACGTGGTGGAAAGAGGAATTGGATGAAAACTGCTTTATGTGCTCTCTCATTTTGCATGGTTTGAGCACCTCCAAAGTGTTTATGGCCAAGGAGATGCCAGTAAGGACAGCACACTACACAACTCATCTTGAAATGTGCAAAATAACAGGACAGTTTCAGGGCCGATGCCTTATAACATGGGTTTCAAAAGCAGACTTGCCCTATGAAGATAACTTTATTTAAAAAACAAAGGTCAAAGGAAATGGTCATGAAATATACATTATCAGGGCCACGCAGAGGTGAGGTAACATTGATGGAACATTCACTGTTGAAGCGCACAGATTCTGAAGGGAAATAAATACACTACTGTTGCGATAGGCCACAGTTGCACACAATAGGGGAAGTGTATACTCCAGAAGGATGAGTAGAAGTAATGATGGGCTGTAGAGTAAAATCTCTGATGGGGATATGGGAGAGAATTTTGAAAAGTTCCAATAATTGTCTTGAGGAATGGACTAAAACTGCCAATTTGCTGACTTGGATAGAGGATGAAAATGGGCCAAAGGACATAATAAAGATGGTGAACACTCCCTTGTGCTTCGGAAACAAAGGCACAATGAATGTAGGAGAGAATGGAGGATGTGGTCACATGGATTTGCCAGGTATGAAAATGGGCACATTGTAGTGATGGACAACTGTTGGGCCCTTTGTACAAAGCCTTATATGCCGCTCCCACCAGATTGGGTGGTATATGCTCACTGGCAGCGCTGCATACACTGGCAGTGCCCGAGAGTAACGTGGCACAGATAGATGAATACTCCTTGACTGATAAACAAAGGATTAAATGATCTGTAACATTACAGTGCAAAAAAAGAGGAAATTACTTTTTGCAGAAAGGTGCAGATTCACTGGATGATGGGCCATCATAACATAGGCTGTTCAGTAAAGCATCAATGTTTATTACTTCCTTCCTTGCCCCTATCTTGCATGCAAAGATAAATGCCAAGTGGTTGCAGATAAACAGGCAGGATTTTACTGCAGATGATCAATGCACTACAAAGAGGTTTAACACAATTAAGGAGGAGTAGGGAGCTAACAGAATGATGACTCTCCAAAACAGGTATGTCCTTGACCACCTCACGCCATAGAGGGGGATTTTGTGCAAAGATCGACTCAAGTTACTGTACGTTCACACCAGCACACGACAAGCAGAATGGGAGTTTGACCGAAGCAGTAACGTCCCTACAGGATTTGTATACAAAAATGGTGCTGGGGACTGATGCAACAGAAGTTGACTGGTTTGATTACTTGTTCCCATGAGTGCCTACCCAGCTGGGTAATTCACTTAAAATACTAATGGCAGTACTAGTACCAAGTGGCTTCTGTGTCCTGCAAATTGTACTGAAACCATGCAAAAGAGCAGGGAACAAAATAGTGGAGAAATGCATGCTGACGATAGTGCTGGGTAGAGATATTGTGAGGCATGTTCACACTCAACGAGCATCACTGTATGCATATTATAGAAAGGCTATTTGGAGCCTCTTGTACAAGATTTGAACCCTGTTGGGGAGAATTCTCAAAAATGTGCTAATTCCCTTCTACCTTAGAGACCCCCAACTCTTTTGCTGGACTTTAGGACTTTTAATTTCTACCCTGGAGAGAGTGAGATTTGGACTCTGTATTTCTTTGACTTTGGAGTCTGACAAAATCTATAGGCATCATCTTTACATTGTGACACACAGCACCTTCAGTGCAGTGACACAGGTAAGTCTCTTAGATTTCCCAAAGGTTTACATACCTTCTCTTGGAAAAACTACTGTTTCCAAGAGAAGTGAAGTGAAATTGACTTTACTTGCACATTGTATCTTACAATAGGGTGCTGGAGGGGTTACTTAGTATCCCCTTTGTCTAGTTTCTCGTACCACTTTTATGTTACCCCTTTTACAATTAATGGCTGGTGGCAGTGGTTTACTTTTAACTAACATTGGGAATTTTTACTGTGGGCTGCGTTCGCAGCTGCAGTAAAACAACGTGCCCCTTTTGTCAAAATGGCCCGGTCTTATTTTTTCACCATTTCTTGCTGGAAAGGTCCTTCTTGAGATTTACTCTGCATTCCAAACCAGGTTTGGCCCCTTTGTTTGTTTTGTCTTGGGCGGGATTCACGAGTGAACCCTGCCTCTGGCTCCAGTATGTCTGGCAGGGGCAGGAAGTGAGGAAGGTGCCTGAAACTCCCTGTGTGTAATCCCCTTGGTTACAGGAATGCACCCAAAGGTGATTGGCCGGCGGGCTGTCTGTCAAGGACAGCCACCCTGCTGTGTGATTGACCGCTAGGCTGGAATGAAAGGGAGAATCCTGCATAAAAGGCGAGGCTTTTGGCTTGGAAGGCAGAGTCAACCACTGGACGAAGGAATCCAAAAAAGAACTTGGAAGAGCCTCCTGCTGAAACTCCTGGACCGTTGGTTTGCCCGGTGAAGCCCTGCTGCCGTGCTGTAATTCGCCTCTACTACGGAAGCACCGCAAGGATGACTTCTCCCCTTGAGGTGGTGGGACCAATCAACTCCAAAGTGAACTTGTTTGGACATCCTCTCGAAGCTGGCTGTACTTCTGCTGCTGCTGGAACTGAAGTGCCAGGGAGACCCGAGTGCTAGGAAGATCCTCCGGACTTCCCCGATGCAGGACTGAACAGAATGCTGGACCCCAGAAGCAAAGCAAGTCTGAAGTGGTATTCGAGAACCGCAGTGTTGCTATTTGCTGTCGGACATGAGGAGCTGAAATGCCGACGTGCCACTGAATTGAAGTCTGCCCTTTGCTGTCACTGACTGTCCCATTGTGTTGCAGGAGTCCCCAGAAGTCTTCCCTCTTGTCCCCACGACTGAGGCACAGGAACAAAAGGATCTGCAGAGCTACACAGGAACAGAAGCCAGCTGGAACCATTTCTTCTAACCAAAGATACTGTAAAGTCTAAGAACTTACCTCTTGTCTTGTAGCCTTAATTGTTCTCAGTTGAGACCGGTCTTGGTTGATGCTCTAGAGTTGCTTGCATCTTTTATACCTCACAAGCCTCCCAGCTTGTGGCCCTACTTTGATCCTACCTTTCTACAAAGACGTCTAAAACATTGTGCAAGACTTTTACTTACCTGCAAGAAGTGCTTCAGCTCACCTAGACTTTTGTTCAATTAACATTGGCTGGCCTGGCTCCCTTAAAGAATCTTCTTACCTCTGACTTTGTGCCTTACCTTTCCCCTGGGAAAGGGTTAATTTACTTTGCATTGGGGGTTAAAAAGTACTTCCTGGCTTCAGAATATTTATGTAGCCTTTGTTTTATTCCCAAACCATTTTCTTTGACACCAACTCAGTATTGCTCTAAATGTACCAGTGATATATTAATGACCACAGTGTCCTAGTTATTGAAGTCACCTCAGGGTGTAGTAACCATCTGTGTGCCATCCCAAATGGGTAATTGCTGATTTAGAGAAACTAAGAGTGTGTATTTTTAAGGGTGTTTTGGTGTTACTTATATATTGCTCCCTTCTGAAGAAGGCTTATTCAACTGACTGTTAAATTAATAATTGTGCAATCAAGAAACCTGGAGTGTAAGAGTTTTTTTGAATATGTGTCACTGTGTAAAAAACCCTACTGCTCACATTGACCCCTCTTGAGATAAGCCTTGTTGCTTGGCCACACTACCAACCTTTGTAGTACAGACTTATACCAAAGGTTGGGTTCCTATTGCCAGGAGGCCAAGGTTGCTGTAGTCTCCCAAATGGTACTACCCACAATCTTGCCTTACAAACCATTCTTAGGTTCTCACAATTAATGGGTGGACTGTGAAGGAGGTAGAGGATGGTGTTTTTGGGTCATGTGATCCAGAGGAGTATGTGGAACAGGGATGTAGCTTGAGGGGGGGTCTCTAAGGAGGTCTGGATCCCTAAGAGTAGACCTGATAAGGATAGGAAAAGGGTAAGTGGTCAATAGATTGACCAGAGGAGGGAATGTGATGATGCAGATAAAATTAACACAAAGTTTGGTCCTGCCCCACCCAGATAGTCAGAGGCGCACCAAGGTACAAGCTGACAAGTAACCAGCAAACAGTCCGTTTAAACATGTAGTCATAATGCAACTTTCATAAAGAGTAGAATAGGTCGCACCACTCAAGTAGGGTGAGAAGTAGAGTGCACTCACAGTTTAAGGGAAAGGTTTCAGAATACATGGACTGGAAACGCTGCATGGTGGTATGCAATGTGAAAGATACATTAACCGAAGATTAACATGGCTGAGATTGAATCAGAGTACCACCATTTTTAGATAGAACTTTGAAAGGCCTTTATTCTGAAATACTGAATCCTGTCATCGAAACCTGCTTTGCATGCAATCCCCAGCTCCACAATGTTCAGACTGACGCTCAAGTGTCAAGGGCAGTAAGAAAGGGTGCCACAACAGGGAATCAAAACCACATTGGTAAACATTCTCCAGACGCAGACAGCATGCAACCATGATGTTAATTAGTTTCTATTGGTAGCAGTGAGAAAGTATAGATGGCCTTGATCTCCAGGTGCAAATAGCTACCATGCCAAGCAGCCTCCTGATGAATAAACACACGGAGCAGCATATATGGGTCCGGATAGCTGAACAACTCAAATATACGAAAAATGTGTTCTGAACAGTGGTCTCCTACCACATGATCAGAACAGTGGTAATTTTTTCCAGGCTCATCTAGATAGCGCACCTGCTACTCCTTTGGTACATCTAGACACAGGGACACATGCCAAGGCCACAAACAAATTGGCAGATAAGGTCTTGGGGTTGGGAACGAGAATGGAGTAACTCCTTCAAACTGAAACATAGCAGCCTGCCCATCTCTTTCCTCACCATGCACACTGGCATCACATTAAAATACCCAAGGTTGGATGAACAAAGTAACAACCAATTAAAATTCTGCCCACCCGGTTGGCTACCATAACATAGATCCAACCAATGGAATGATGGTATGAGTTGTAATGTGGTTTAGTAGGACAAACCTAGGAGGAGTCATCGGTTAAAGAATATCCAATAGTAGTAGCCTTTGCCTATGGAATGTTTAAGTTTTATATCTTGCTAACTAATGGGACAAGTGAATAACAGATTTTTTTTAATCACTAACCATGATGTGTTTTTCATTTAAAAACGTGTGTTTTATATTACAATGATTGCAAATGCTTTTATGTGTTTTCCCTGCCGTTTATGTTTGAATAAAGCTGGGTGTTCTCATGCACTTGTGGTTACTCCATTTTATTGAGTTTGTATTGTGATTATCGATTGGGACCACCTTAACACTGGCAGTTTCTGGGGGATCGAGGGGGACTATGCAGTGCAGGAATGCATGTGTGGATTGTCAGACTAAAAATGACTGGGCATATTTTTGTATTTTTTGAATGCGAGATATAGATGGGGGTACACTCCTTTGATATCTTGTGTTGAGATAGTGTGGCAATGAGTGAACCCATTCTTTTGAAATTTAATTAATATAGTATATTTTGTCATAGAATGGCCATAGCCTGAATTTTTTGTTTTAGGTATTCACTGATTGTTTTATTATATTTAAACAATAGTTTCCTGGGTGGGAGGTGGCCAATACTGGTTGGGTAATGGCCCGGACCCAAGTTAAATTAGGGACTTAACGTGAGCCCCAGTGCCATTACATGACCAGAAATGTTCCTGCCACCTTGCCACCAAAATAAGAGGGGTTCATAGATATTAGAACCCTGGCATGATTTGGGGTCTGAAGAGCTTTTATTTCTTCAAGTTGCGATTGCTGTTTCTCAACATAAAAGAAAAAAACAAAAACAAAATGCCCGCCACAGATGGAGGCAGAAGAGAACCACGTGTAGTCTAGAAAATGCCTCAGAACGCAGGGTGAAAATGGAGGGCAGAAGGGTGATTAACATTTGCTAAAACATAGTCCCATTTCGGTTCACCAAGAGCATAGCGTAAAGCAAAACTGAAGCTTTCTTTTTAATAGAACCATGGAAATAGAGAGCAAAGGTAAGGCGTTTTCTTTGAGGCATGACAATACACAATTTCAGAAGTGCTCCTATGACCAGCCTTTCACAGAGGGCAGGCTCCACTGAAGCCATCAAGCACCCCATCCTTTTGCTCCCATAATGGGGGTACATCCCCAGAGATTCATCTTCTAAAAATCATGGATATGGGGAAGGCCGGGATGTTGATCCTATTGGATCAGTCTG
Source organism: Ambystoma mexicanum (assembly GCF_040938575.1). Lineage (NCBI taxonomy): Eukaryota > Metazoa > Chordata > Amphibia > Caudata > Ambystomatidae > Ambystoma > Ambystoma mexicanum. Next base: position 1,215,185,078 of record NC_090924.1, read on the forward strand.
TGGCCTTCCCACCTTGTAGACCAGGAATGCCTCCTACTGTTTCTGAAGGATCAAGGTCAATGTTCCAAGGAAGCAGCAGATTGTTTTCAGTCCTTCCTCTCAAACGGAGTCTAAAATCCAATGGGGACAAGCCTCCTCCCCTGCCTCGTTAATTAATTGCAGTGCACCTTCATCTTTCCCTTACTGTTCAATCTTTATATAAGGTTGTGTCTCACTCTCTTGGAGGACATGGTTGTATATATTTTTTTTTAACACAAACTACGCTGATGACACCCATCTGGTCATCGAGCTCAGTGAGGAACATGTACAGGACTCTCTCAACCTGATGACATCTACGGCCTCATCGAGGGCTGGATGTGTGAAAACTGGCTGTGCCTGAATGACAGAAAGACGGAGCGCCTGATATTTGGGTCATCCCAGGCCCGTGCCAAACTTAGCTCTTTTATATAACAACTTCTATATATGTGACATCAAAATTGAGACCCGCAAGAAAGTAAAAACCCTAGAGGTTCAAATCGAGGCTCTGATGCGCATGTAAAATAGTTCATACAAAACTAACTATTATTTAAGGTTACTTAACATGCATTTGCCCTTACCTCAGTGAAAAGACTGTGCGATCACAGCCCGGGCTACTGTCTTGACCAGATTGGACTATTGTAATGCCCTGCTAGGTGGGGCTTCCAAAACCAATATGAAGACCTGTCAAACCATTCAGAACGATGCCGTTCGCATTGTCAAGAATGTTCCTAGAAGATCCCATATCTCCAACTTCAGGTGAGTACTTCATTGCTTGCCCTTTGACTAACGTATTCTCTTTAAAATTGGCACCCTGGTCCACCATTGCCTCTATGGCACTCTCCCAGAATACCTCAAAACCCTTGTAATTCTGGATCAACCAACTAGAAATCTCTTATCCTCTACCTTTGGCCTGATTCAGGGACTAAAATCAAATTTGAATTTGAAGGATTCATAATGCACACACAACAAACTTAATCGAGTCCTGGTGCAGGTGGTACCATATAATAAAAGGGAACATCAGCCTAATAGAGACTGATGCCACGGAATTTCAACAATAGCCAGAGTCATCAGATTTACTTGAATAGGTAGGTCTTTAGACCTGCTCTAAAACTCAATAAAGAGTTTGCCTGTCTCAGTGGAAGACTATTCCATAGTCTTGGTCCAGCAACTGAGAAACAGTGATCTCTTCTCCAGATACAGTTAGTCCTAGGAATAATGAGAAGATATTGGTCTTCAGACCTAAGGTCCTGAGAAGGTCGATAGCGCTTCAGTTTATTTGTTAAGTAAACTGGTGTCAGCCCAGTCAGACCTTTATAGACCAGACACCCGATTTTGAATTTTATCCAGTCTTCCACCACTAAACAGTGAACGACCGACGGAGACCAGAAATGGGGGTATTCTTAGCTACATCAAAATCAATGTTACACCCGCATTTTGAGATTTTTGAAGGCGGTGGATCCGTTTGCCTTGTGCTCCAACCAAAAGTCCATTACAGTAGTCTAAATTGGAATTGACTAGAGCCCGACCACCACGGGGGGGGGGGTCAGTAATGGGACCATAAGGTAATGCTTGACGCAGAAGGCAAATATTATAGAAAACCAATTGCACTTTGGCTGAGACCTGGGCATTCCATCCCAGATTGCTCTTCCAAATGCAGCCGAGATTCTTTACCTTATTCTTGTACTTAAGGCTAGTTCCCAGAAACTAGGGTGGTGGAGGGTATCTCTTTCCTTCAAGCAGATGCTTCGGGCCAAACTGAATCACCTTGTTTTTTGGTTTTTTTTAAATTCTTTTCCATCCAGGTTCCTATTTCTTCCAAGCACCTGCTAACCAAGGCAAAGGCATCCTCCACATCGTCGAGCCTGACATACAGCTGAGTATCGTCTGCATACGAATGGAATCTGAGATGATATTTCTCCAAGATCTCTATAAGGGCACGAAGATAGATATTAAAGAGGAGTGGAGAAAGTGCTGACCCTTGTGGCACACCACAGCACTGGAGGTGAATTTCTGAAAGAAAGCCTTTCAACGTGAACACGCTGTTGGCAACCGGTAAGAAATGTGCAGGGGCGAAAACCAGATTGCAGGGGATGTAGAAGGCAGTGGTCTTCAACATAGACCTGTAATTGTTTAGCGATCACCTTTTCCAGGATTTTGCCAGGCCAAAGGAGACCGGCGATTGAGCGATAATTGTTGTAATCCTCAGGGTCCAGGCTTACTTTTTTCAATAACGGGGAAACAACTGATAGTTTCAAGGTATCGGGGATTAACCCCTGAGTAAGTGAAAGGTTAAAAAACAGTCATGAAAGGTGTACGTTCAAAGGAAAGTAGTTTAGCGAATAGGGCGGATTGAAAAGTCATTTGTGGGTTTCAATTGAGACAGAAGGGCAAATACATCCTCTGAGACTTGTTTGAAGCTAAACTGAGTTATCTCAGTGTCATCTCCACAACACCCACGTTTTCTTTAATTGGGTTATCAGCCTGTGATTGGAGGGCCTTGTCTGAGTGTTTATAAGCCTAACATTGGAAATATTCAGGATTTTGTCTCAGAAAAAATTATTTAGGCCGTTGCCATGAGTTACAGATGAAGTTTTCATTGGTGCATTTAAGTCAGCAATTACTTTGAATAGGACATGATTATGATTTAGCTGTTGATAAGAAATTAGATTTGGCTCTGAACACCATTTTTTTTAATAATTGTTCAGTGCTGTGCTTGCCAAAGTGGCATGTTCGATCGACTTCGTGGTATTTATGTTCTCTTTTTAACACCGAAGGTCTCTAGGGGGATCAACAGGGTCAATGGGTATCGGGAAATACTTTCTAGTTGAAGCAATCTCGTTTTGGAATGCTTTACCACTGACACTTGGACTCCTGCCTAATTTGAAGATTTTTAGAAAAGCTGTGAAAACTCACCTATTCCATTGAACACCTTGAACGGATACCCTACAACTAGTTGTCCATGTTGTGTCTTTTTTGTTCTATTGTGTTCCTGTTGCGCCCTGAGGCTTGCGGGCTTCTGGCACTATATAAACATATGAATAAATCAAAATAAATTAATACATAGGGTGAAGAAAAGGGGGTGCCATCTCAAACTAGGCAAGATACCTAAATAGCTAGCTGGCAGTACCTCTGGGTGAATAATGTCCTGTTAGAAGGTGACCTTGCAGAATAGATGTGTCTCCAAGTTACTGGACTTTTCAGTTGTTCACTTGGAGCCTGAGGGTCTCTGAAGATATTTATGTTGGGGGGGCATGGTGAGAGCACTGTGTGGCACTAGTTGGGGGATCTACTTGAAGTTTGCCCTGTAGATTAGTACCTTGGTGGCAGAGTGTAGGTTCCTGGACATGCTAAGGATGGTAGTTACTTTAAAACTGTGTTCTAGATGGAACTGTTTGTGAGGCAGCCAGGGGCGTAGGAGACCCATCAAATCTGGAGGGGACAGGGGACACCTTGGGGACTTTGCCTTTTTAATTTATTTGTGTTTTAGTCAAAGAACTCGATTTTTCACAAATATAAAATAGCAGTACGTATTAAATTACATACATCATCACTGTACAAAACAAGAGAGTTGGTCTGATGATCCGTTTCACTAATTGTGTTTCTTCAGGTCTCCCAGCGATGGACCTTTAGATATTTTATAATACTCTCACCTGCGCCTTAAGTGCAGATGCTTTATGGAGTTTCGCCAGCCCATCCTATCCTATTCCACTTGAACCCTCATTGATGGAACACGAGTGTGACCCTTTACAGCAGTGTATGGGCTGCAATCATACCTCAGCACCAGGGTATTCACTGGATTTACATGGATAGCGGAACAAGTGCTGTTGTGAATCTTGAGGCCCTGCTTCATTTTTTTTCTGGGTCACCCAGATGGTTTATGGTGGCCTCCATTAGAACTTGTCTACAACTCATTATTCAGCTGGTGGTGGGTACCACAAATGCAGTTGCATCCATATTTTAAAGCAAGCGTTGGCAACGCCAACCATTTGGGATTTAATGTAGGCATGGAAAAGGCACTTGTCAAGCACTGCCATAGTGGTATTAGGTACCCACTGATGGTAACAGTTGCACAATGGTGCAAGTACCTGGACATTTAATAGCAGTGCCTGGCAAATGCCCAATACGTATACACAAGCAAACACTTGCCATTGCTGGTTTTTAGTAGCGAAGGAAATGCATAGTGCTAATAGTGGCTGAAGGCATCCCTGGATAAGACATTTGTATTACACCAGTAGTATGTTCCCAGCTCCAATTAGGTTATTAACTACACAGGGCGTTGTAGTAAACATCCCTAAGTCTGTGGCTTTATCTAAACCAGAACTTGCACTTTACGTGCCCTTTATAGATCATTCTAGTGTTTTTTTTAAAGGAATAGGTTATGGCGTAAAATGAGTCTGCGGCCCGTGTGGCATACATCCACCAAATACCCACCTAGAAGTGACTCCGTTTGCAGTGTACACTATAATGAAATGCCTCAATCCTACATGTTATAACAGAGTTTCTTGTTGCTCCATGTGTGCTAATCATGTTGAGTGAGTAGGAAGAGGGACAAAGTGTCACAGCAATAGATGTCACCTCCAGCTGGGGGACCCAGTCTCATTTTGGGAAGCAGTTATAGATACATAGAATTTGTAATGTTATTTTTTTGCAGACAAACGTGTCAGGTGCAGCCAGCATGATCCAACTCTAAGGAAATAAAACTAGAAACAATCTCAAAGTAACCTGACGGTTTAGGTGCACTTGTATAGTGTAAGCAGAAAAATAATCAGCACTCCCTTCTCCTTTAAAAAAAGCCAATACATAATATATTAAACAGTTATTGTGGCATTTGTATAGAAACTGCATGAACATGTCAATATATACCGGCTCCCATTGTGCACGCTTGATCCTCTGCTGTATCGGTGAATGGCCTCTGTATTTTTTTTGTGCGGCCTTGCAAGCCCGTGTTGGCCAATGCTTGGAGCTTAAATGTGAGCCCTGGCTGCCCATCAGTAAGGAACAAACAGAGCTGTTCCGAATGCCTACTTGCCATTCTACAGATTTAGGCAGTAGGCTACTGCTTTTGAAGCAGTCCTACCTGCCTACAGATTTCAGTGACAGATCCTACTGCTTTTTACAGTGGCAAGTTATTTGTGACACTTTTGTGACTCTAAGGCAGGCTCCACGACAAAGCATGCAACACATTAATTAGTCTATACAGTGGACTGGTAGGTGATTACTTTGATTGCACTCAGACCAATCCACTGACCTGACAGTTACTTGACTCTGTCCTGCACTCTTGCCGGGGCAACTCTTCGTGAACCACCAGTGAAAGCAAGTGGCAGAGTGTAACACCATCACACAGCATCTGCCGACAATTTGGTATTACCATTCAGTATTTTAAATTTTTAACATTTCAACATCTTTCCATGTTGTGCTGTTTGTATTTTCCTGTGATGTCATTGTTATGGGAATTATTTTTTTTCAAACTTGAAAAATCTACATCTTTTTGATCACAGAATGTTGGCAAGTATGAAAATGTGATGTTCTTCTTTGGCAGGGGCTGGGGCACACTTTCATGAATTAAAATACCTGAGGGTGGCACTGGCAGCGCCTCAGGTTTTTCAATTCATGAAATTGTGCCAACGGCAGATATACAGTTTAGAAACACGCGCGCCACGTTGAAAACTGATCAAGGAATACTGGCCTCTTAATGTTTCATCATGAAACATTAAGGGGCCAGGATTACCTGATCAGTTTTGCAACGCACCTTTGGGAAGCACCGCATATCTGTCAGATGCAGTCGCAGGAAAAATATGAACCAACCACATTTACTTTCTATTGAGAGTATAAGACCCTTTTAAAGCATCACACACATTAACTGGTGATAAAACATTATTTGACACAAATAGGGATGTGTACAGATGTCTACATTCGTTCTAGCGCATGTGTACAAACGTGATCATGTTTGATCAAGACACAATGACAGTTTTACAGTGTACGCAGCATGCTATGAGCCTGTTTAAAAACCGCATTCAGTCGACATTTTGATGGAGCATTTCTGCACTGATGCGGATGCGTTTTGTTTTATACACATGTATGCGATAGGCCTAAAAAACGGACACAATTCAAAGAAATAGGCTATGCATGTGCATCTAGATCTGTTCCAGCAAATGTCCCTGCATCTTTCTCTTAATGACTGTGGGAGCCAGTGCTCTGCAAAACATTTCTGCTCCCGTCTTCTTTAACTTTTAAGCTGACATGACACGTCGTATTTTACACGCTGCACTGCAGAGACACAAATAATCTGGGTGGGGATAGAAGCTATTATATCCCCCCTCCTAAAATTGTGGGGGGGGGCTTGTGATACGCCCATGGAGGCACCTCACTTTGAGGGAATGTGGCACTGATATGAGTTAAGTGCATCTGCTTCATAGCTGGAAGCATGCCCAATTCAGGGGTTCTGCTAGGAGCAGACTTTACACCCAGTTCATGGAGTCGTGCATGCTCAAGTGAAACTCCAATCGACAGAGAAGCCCTTCAAGGTTAACCTCTTCCCTCGAGTTTGGTGGGAACAACCAACTCGTAAGCCTCCTGGACACCGTCCCCATCTGGTTGAATAGTGCTGTTGAAAACCAGATGGCCAGAGGGAAGGAAACAAGCTTGTGGATTTCAGGGCACTCGCACATTAAACCGACGTCTTGCTAAGCTTTTGGCCTCATCCCTGGGCAGTGCAGTGCAGGAACCTCCGGGCGTCCTTGTCCCCGCAACTGAAGCTCAGGAACAGCGAGATCTGCTCGAACTGCCAGGAACAACTGCCTCAGCTACAGCTCTTCTTCACTAGCAAGGTGCTGTGCAAATGCGGTACGGAAATCTTTTCGGCCATTGAGAGAGTGCGAGTCCTTCTCTAAACATTCGTCAAACTTTTTGCCTAGCCAAATTCTTCTAAACTCTGTGGCAAAGACTTTACCGTTACTACCAGAAGTGTGTTATCCAATACAAAGACTCTGAACCATTGACTTTGGCCCAGGCCTATGAGAAGAATTGCTGGTTGTAGTTTAGAGAAACCCTTTGCCCTGCCTATGAATGCATGTGTGCTGTTGATTCTTATAACCTTGTCTTTTTAGCCCTTTTAAAAGTTTATGAAGTGCCATTTTGCTCCCACATCAGGAGAGCTAAACTTGTTCATTTACTTATCGGTTGTGTATTTGTGGTTTATTAGAGTGTGATACTGAGCTGCTCTTGCTAGTGTAATGTTTTCAAACTGACTGAGTAAATAAATGTATATTCTTTTACCAAGAAACCTTGAGTAAGTGTTTGTTTGAATCACTGTATTAGTTGGTCCTTTGTGTAACTTGTTCTATTGCTCACTTAAACTCTTGAGATAAGTCTGCCTGCTCAGCCTTCACTACCACTTTACTGTGTAGTACAGGATTGTACAAAGGTGAAATTGTGCTTACACTTGTAGTCCTAATTGCATGTAGTGTTCCCAAAGGGTACTGCATGTGATTCTGCCTAACAGTGTGCCTTGTCGTGGCCATCTTGGTTCATGGGGAAAGGTGATGCTGTGTTCTGTCTTTTTGGCTGTAAATGAGCAGGCATCCGGCATACGTTAGTGTTATGTGGAATACTGTGGGAGCAGTGGCCTAGCTAGGATGTGGGAGCAGTGGCGTAGCTAGGAGAGGGGCAGAAGGGGCAGCCTTTCCTGGCCCCCCTCTGAGCCTTACTCCCCTCTGAGCCTTCCTCCACCCTGGTACACCCTAGCACCCCACTGGCCGCAAGTCTGGCACTTGATTAAAATAAATCAAAGTGCACCAAGGGCTGCTACAGTAGATTGCTCTTGTCTGGCAACTACGACTGAAGCTCTCACATCATCAGCAGCTCCCTAACTCAAGACATATTCCCTGTGACCCTCACAACCAGACAAATACTCCTGCTTTTAAGAAAGTTGACCCCGATGATCACAACAACTTCTGTCCTTTCCTACGAAAGATTCTTGTGAAAGTATTGGCCATAAAACTCATCCAACAGATCCAAGCCAGCATCCTCCTTTGATCATACCAATCTGGCTTCCGATACAGCACAGAAACGACTACCATCAAGGAGCCCGAGGCTGGCCTTCAAGTCATCCGAGGGCTATCCTTGACTCGATGTTCTCCTTGACCTCTTAGCAACATTTGACACAGTATACCACCAGACACTCACTGACAATCGACAATGCAATGGGATGAACAAAGTGGTCTAAACTGGTTCAAATCCTACTTGGCCGATTGCCACCAGCTCCTCCAAATGGATTCCTCCAGATCAGCAACTCTACCCCTCAACTGTAGAGTGCTGCCAGGATAGATCCTCTCTCCTGTGATACTTACATGGAACCTTGTGATCCAAAGTTTCTTTCAAGCTTCTGAATAGAAGGTGGTGTCTAATTATAAGGGGGTCAGCAGGGCTGTGATTGCACAGGTTATCAGAACCGAGCTCTGTGCCAAACACTTAAACAGGAGGCACACTTCCTACAACGCCTGATTTCCAAATCTTTAATGGCCACCCGTCCACCAGAGGAATTGGTGAGCAAAATGTATGGAGTTTCATGGGAAAACTTTGTCAGCCTTCCCACATGTTCCTTCATCTTCTTATTTTGGAGTAAGAGTGAGTTGAATAATGGGTTCCATCTTCTGTGCTCTTTGGGCACTTATCTGTACTTTTACACATTGTAGATTGGACCCAGCATTAATTGCAAGCTCTACACTTGCGGGACACCCTAAGAGGAAACCGTGAATACATTTGGAGAGAGGTGAGGGGGAGAATAGGCTGAGCTAAACCAGCAGAGAGACAACATAGTCCTGGTGGATTAAGGAGGGTAACCGCAGAAGCTTTGAAAGCTATGGACGGGTGCTGAGAGTGCAAGATCGGATCTAATTAAGGCCCTTCCTATAGAGCAGTGTTCTTCCAACTGTGGGGTGTGCCATACCTACGGGGTGGGGGTGGAGCCGTACCTGAGGAGGCATGAGACCCACTGCTTGAATAATTAGCCGCTCTGCGGCTGCGCCTGTTAAAGAATAAACACAGCATGAAAGAAGTCCAATGTTTATTTTTTTTCTTTGTCCACGGGGATGGAGTGATCTGAGATCTCTGCCCTTTCTCTGTTATATCTGCTACTCTGGGCCAAGAGAGCAGAAGAAAGCTGGTACAGGAGAAAGTACAGCAGGTCAAGGGGGTGGGGGAAAGAGTGAAACGCAATGAGAAGGGGGCTATAGAGGGGGGAAGAAAATGTGGACGAAACGGGAGGGAAAGAAGGAGAGACAGACTACGATGGACTAGGTGGGAGATGCACAATAGGTGCGAGAGACAGAATGCGAGGGAAACACAGACTAGGTGGGTGGTATCGATTAGTAGAGAGAGACCGAATGCAAAGGACCGGATAGGATACAAAAGCTGGAAACCTAAAACCAGGAGAGTCAGAATAGGACAGAATAAGAGGGAGATGGGGAACAAGAATTCTCCTTGGAGACTCGAGATTGAGATGTATGCATAGCTCTCAATGTTTAGTCACTGCACGGCGGGTGAAAACACCAGATTTAGCTTTTGGCGGGTAAAAGCCCATTCATTTATATGGAAGTGTAGACAGATTGGCGGGTGAGAGAGCTGCTTTCAGGGTGGGCGAGTTGAGAGGTATGGGTATATGAGTGTGTTGGCACTCTTGTCAATTGGCTTGCAACCTGCTCTCGACTGCCTCCCTGTAACCATGGGTCTAGCAGTCTCCATCTCATCCAGCACCCTCACTGATCAGGGAGGGGCGTGGGGGGGACTTCAAAAAATAAATTCATGTGCTAAATGCTTGGGATAAAATGTTTGAAGACCACTGCTGTAGAGCAAAGGAAAACTGTATGAGGATCCCTGCTCTTGTGGTTGAAAACTCCTTGAGTGAGGAGCTCCTGCCAGTTTAGCACGGGGCATTACTGTTGGTCCTTTCTTTGTATGAAGATTCTACCTGTTTCTCTTGATGTCCTGCAACGTGGAGCGAGTTTCTTTAAATGGGACAGGCTTCTCTGCCTTTTTACTTACTTAATGTCCTTCTTCTAGCATCCAGACGTTCAATGTACTTTTTGTAAAGAGTTTTAAACATGTAAGTCTAAATAAAAGAAAAAACCCTGTTTGGGAATTCCAGTTTTTGTATGCCATGCCGTTTCCGAGGGAAAACTGTCGTTCATACCTACACGTGTTTACTTCATTATGCACAGGCAGTAAACAAGTGAAGCATACCTACACGTGTTTACTTCATTATGCACAGGCAGTAAACAAGTGAAGTTTGTATTAGTGTTTTCTCAGCCGTTTTCAAAATTGTTAACAAATAAGTGTTGCCATTTCAAACTTAAGTTCCATGTACTTTTGTATATTATGTTATGCTTCGATTTTAAAACATATAGTTCAATTTCTGTGGGTGTACTTTGTGTGTGTGTCTAATGTTTTGTGCATGGGGCTTAATGGCTTACCAGTCCATGTAGCCGTTCAGAGGACAGCCTTGCACGTTTCTATTCCGCAGTCCAGAGGCTTCAGACTTGTGCCCAAATCTCTAGCCGTTCAGAGGACAGCATTCCACGTTTCTACACTGCAGTCCAGAGGCTTCAGACTTGTGCCCAAATCTGGATGTGCTACCATCTGAGAACGCCAAGTGTACACCATGTCAAACCTTGTTATTTCGGTGCATCTACCACTTGTTCACACTGAAATGTATGAAAAGCAGGGCCGTTACTTACTCCCTAGTTTCCATGCCTACCTCCGAAGCAGCATTAGAAACTAAAAAGGGGAAAGGGGCAGTGTAACTGCCAGAAGAAAGATGAATGTTTGAATCGATTCAACACATAAGATCACAGTCTAGACGAAGTCAACGTTTAACACGTGTCATTGGATTACTGTTTTCGACTCAGTGGAGTTCATGCAAATACATTTTTAAAATACATTTTTTGTAGCATACACGACCGTGCTGAACACATTTGTTATCAGCAAATGTTAAATAAAAAACAATATTAAATACCCAAAAATGGATTTATTTAAAAATGTGGTGCTTGCAGATGAAGCATATAGAATACATTTAAAAAACTCTTGCACACTCAAAACACTGTGTCAAAGAGTGTTCTTCTTTTTTACAGCCACGTGAACCATAATATTAAACATTTACACAAGGTTTCTAGGCTTCCAATCAACCGGAGTCTTCTTGCTGGTTGTGAAATCTCGCAACTAAGCAGGAGGTGGAGGAGGTCAGACATCTTGGCACTGTTCACTCACAATTCAGTTTTCAGAAGTTTGAGTGCTTTCTTCATATTTTCGAACACTGCAACCCAAAACAGATTTCATTAAATAACAACTTTGGGAAACATCTTGTATGACAAAACGTGTTTAGGTCATACTTTATTGTATGATTCAAGGGCCTCCTCGCAGTGGAGGGCCACCTTTGCGCATGCCGATGTGCAATTCAGAATCTGTGGTAGGTGTGATGGTCCCACTCACTTCAAAAAACGACTTTTCAGAAAGACAGATTGACCAATGCAAATCTGTCCTTCCCAGGTGCAATGCTCTAACTGCCTGCACTGCCATTGAAATAGAAAAGGGACTAGGTCCATTTTCGGATGACGGTGGCCATTTTGGAACATGTTTCTCATGGGTGCATTTTTTTCTCTCCTATAGGAATTGGACTTGCACTGACTTTGTGCATACACCGCCTGCAGTGAAAAAATAATCGCGCCCAGGAAAGGCGGATTGTGATTGGTCAATCTGCCTTTCCCGGGTGTGAATGTCAATTGTTTGGCATGACATAGTGTCATGATTTAGAAGGGGACACTTTTCCACTGCTTGGGAGACAATCCAAAAATACACACCTTGCAAGTGATTTTATCAGCTGACGGAGATTTACAAAACCCAGGTGATTTGCAAAATGTATCTCTTTAAAGTTTGGGGACTAATTAAGGAGGCAACTGCCATGTCTCTTTCCGTGACTAAGCCACCTTGTTTGATTAAATGTCTTTTGTAATAAATTGCTGTTGCTGATATTTTGACATTATCACTAAAAACGCTCTCATTATTTATTCTTTAATTTGACATGTTCATTTCATCATTTTATCACGAGACCCCATTTCCGCTGCCGGATTTTGGGTAAACTGCCACTTCCAAACTTTCATGTGGAAAATATGCTTTTCCTAGCAGGAGAAATTCACATAATGATGCTGACCATGTGATGCTAAGCCATTGTGTCGCATGATCTACTACGTGTGTGTATGTGTAGTGAAAACATAATTCCAAAAGAATAGAAGTTGACCACACGCAATACCTGGAATTTCTGCGTTTCTAAACTTGAATCTTGCCTGATTTACAACAGAAACTCCTGCCATATGTGACTCACATAGTTGCCATTTTATACACTCCGCATAAAAGGACGGTGTGGTTGTGTAAAATGGCCATGTAATGAAAATGATCAATTACAGTTCTGTTTACCTTTCAAATGTGTGTTTTCCATGGTAGTGTCTAAATGGCTTTCAGTGCCATCTGCTGCTGCCTAGTGCTGCTCGGTTTTCCTCTGGTGGCAATAAACTGGGCCCCGAGATTCAGCATGGGATATTGTTTTTACCATGGCCTATTTTGCAGACGGGCGTCACGAATGAACACTACTCAGCAAATAATGAATGCCCACACATTTCATCGACAATACCACCCATAGTAGTTGCCATGTGACGATCACGTGGCATTCCTGTATCTGCCTCCACGTCATTTAAAGACTTGGGCCTCTTGAGTTACATGGCCATGATTACCTGATGTATGTACCCTGATGAAGACGTGTTCAGATTAACATTTAGGTTGAAACCGGTCTGTGTGTTGAAAGTAGCCTGAAAATGGAAACAATAGTCTACTAACAATCTCCTTTATTGGCTACTTATATTTATGATGTTGTATTGTGTGTTTTAATTATGTGTGGCTTTCACAACACGCAGTTTGTCTTTTATATTGTATGAAGATGTGGAATAGTATTGAGTTCTTGGAAGTCTGGAATGTTAAAGTGTGGTATGTTAGTGTGGAATGGTGGATTGTATTTTTAGGACTAATATTTCATGTCCATTGTTATCTTCGTACTGTTGACCTGCCTTTGATTTTTTTGATTGATATTTCATTTTTGTAATGATTACATAATTTAATTAGATGTATTGTTCCAGATTCATTTTTCAGTTTACTGTGTTTCACTTTCACTACATCACCAATCAGCATTCTACAAAATGACTTTTCTTTGATCATGCCCGGTGGGTGGGATTTGTAGAAGAGCAATGCTTTTTTTTGTTTTACTGCACAACCAATTTAATAGGATCATAGCTAAATGGGATGCACGGGAACTGTTAGTGGTCTATGGATGCAAGCAGCCCGTTCATTTCCATCATGCGGTCACCAAAACTACTTTGATTCTACAATGTAGGAATTATATATTACTTGGGTGTTGAAAAGCATTTGTTATCAGATCTCCAAGGTCTTGACTCTAAAGTAGGTGTTTCATAATTTAGGGAGTGTGTATATTATCAACCGGGGCACCGGCGACAAGCCTCTTCTTGAAAGCATGCCAGCATGGGTAATGAAGGATAGGCCTGGTGTAAATTGCTTGTCCACCTTGAGAAATGTCTCAGCTGGTGTGCTGCTCCTTCTAGATGTTGGTGTAATTTGGCTTGAAGATTGTCCATCTCACTGGTCATTCCCTCATCAAAACAACATCTCTACGTTTATATGCACAATTTGATCTAAACATTCCAGTTTGCTTGAAAAATTCATTACAATCACACATATAACAAAACATTGGTAATGCTTTGCAAATGGGACTTCTGTCGTGTTGGGGCTTTACAAAAAAAAAATAACAATCTTCCAATCTGCAGACCTACTGGCTTTGTCAGTGTTTTTTTTTTCCAATGGAGGCCATGATGTATTGGCAGCATTGTATAGGTTAATAGACCAGGATACCAAGCCAACATGGGCGCCTTTTTCGGCCACACATAGTGACAAGCATAGGTATTAGTAGTAATAACCATAATCACAGCAAAAATACCACACACTATGTTGTGCAGCATATATGTGAAAAACACATCATTGTTAGAAGTGGGCATTTGGAGAAAGAAATACAACAACTCTCTCTCCAACTTAAACAGTTGCACTCACTTCTACAAGATGGCTGACACCATAATAGAGCTTTCATCATTATGCGCTCACTCTGCATCACAGAGAAACTGAGTGGCCACTCTAACATGTATGTTCAAGACGAAGGCAAACAGCTAAAGCTCTTAATAGCCAGAGCTTAAAATAAATACAATTGACCTTGAATAGACGATGGCCCATGCCAACAAAGACCCTTGTGGGACCCAAGAAGTATTACAATGTAAAGTGGCTTCTCCCAAAACTGAACAGAAGTCACCACATTGGTGGAATGGCTCATTAGATGATTAAATCAGAGCGATACTGCAAACACATCCTCAAATGAGATGGGAGATGGATGAGTGAAGTAGCAGATGACTTGCAGTAATGCACTGCATCAGCACTTGAAACTCTCTTCATCCAAATCTAAAAATGGCATCTTATATACGTGCCCATCAAATACTTACACAGGTCACAATCTGTGGGTTCATAGGTATAGCGATGGTTGGAATATTTCCCAGGAATATCAGCTCTTACGACCATGGAAGGATCTAAAGTAGAAATAGAAGAGGAACAATGACCTTTACAATATGCCTGCATACCATGTGTGTTAAACGGTGCAAACAAATGGGGCATGTTCTGTCTTGATACACAGTCGATACATGTCGTTTTTAATTGCTGAATGCATCTATAATCTGCCAGATATTGATGTGGAGGGAGTGAACCTGCTCATTTAAAGCTGCTTGATTTCTGTGGATCAAGTAACTCATTCTCTCGACCTGATTTGAGAGCTTGTACATGAGGTGTTGTGCTACTCAGTTTTGGTTGTCATGCAATGAAGTTTCAGCCCCGGGGGTGAGAACTGTCATAAGGCTGTGGTTTCAGGGGCTGAATAAAGGGTACATGGGGCGGAGTCACGACAGGTAAGCAGCAGTTTACACACCCACATCAGGTGAAATTTACAGAGAATTGGCAAAGGTTTTGATTTTAGCCACCCAGAAAGTGCGGAATGCAGGCTCGAACCACAACTTGACTCTTTTCAGCACTCGCGGCAATCCTCAAGCTTGGACTGGAGGCTCAAGAGGCCTGCAATGGCTGCATGCCAAACTGCAGTTTTTTGATGTGTACACACTAGCAAGCAGACGTACATAAGCTCCGATACCGGACACCCCAGGTGAGTCTTCCTATTTTCCCCTCTTGTACCGGCTAGAATACCATTAGAGCCCTTACCACCAGGCACTATTGCACGGCAGGTGGCCTTCGTCCTCGTTAGACGGTCATTGCCTTTATCTTGGAACCATTAACTAGGCGATAGTCACTTATTACACAATAGAGCCCGCTGGTGCAGGCTACAATGCTCCCAATAGGCATTAGATCACAGATGTGAAAAATACTTATTTTGCTCTATGGAGTCCCAAAACATTGGTTCAAATGGTGCAATTAATTTGCAGTTCCATTTACTTTTCTTAATCCGTTACATTTTACCCCTAGCAAGTTACACGCCTAAAGTGCATGCAACTACTGCTCTTCTTTTGAGAATTGGCTCCTCTTTGTGCAAAGAACTCATGGTCGGCAATAGACTGCAAAACTAGCAGGACACATTGATCTAAAGGTGCTTTGGGTGGTGAAGGGGGAACCAAATGACCACTGGAGGAGAAGACAAACGTGAGAACTGCATTCCAAATCCCAGATGGCCATACCAACAACCACCGGCTCCATGACCGCGATAAATCAGTGGGGACAACTTTTGATAGGGTTGCATCGATCTGTCTTGATTGACGCACCCCAAGGAGACCAGGCTCTTCCTGTGAGACTGAAGCCAGGGCAAGCCAGGTGTAATTAACTCCAAGATTAGAGTTCAGACACATTCAGCAGGGTCGGACTGGGCCATAAAAGGGTCTCGGGCACCAATGAAAAAGTGGGCCACAGTTCCCAATGGCTATTCATTCCTTTTGTGACTCTGTTTGAATAGTAACCGAGGGGGAAACTTTTTTTTAATAAAATGTGATGCAAATTGTGCATTTTAAAGAACATTTATTCAGCAACACTGGTCAAAACTATTAGCCGCAAAGTGAAGTCACTCATAAAACTGGTCCACATTGGCAAAACAGTGGCCCTATGACCAAAAAAAAAAACCACACTGGCCCACACCAGCATTTTGGTTCGGCCATGGACCTATTGCCCGATAGGCCAGTCCGAGCCGGTGCTGAAGCACTTCCTACCAATGGCAAATCAACCAACACACGTGATACCAACAACCAAAACAAATGTGCCACAAATAGCAGACATTTGGACACTTTATGAACGCACACAAATGTGATGTTCAAATGAAGCTGTAAGAAAGTTCTCTTGTGGTTTTGGAAAATATTTTTACTCTTGGTTCGATGGTCGGAGTCTTAGGCTATTAGAATAACTTACAATCCGTGTAAGCAACTACAATAGTGTGTTGTCAGACCCGTCTTTGTTGTGAGCCTATCGAAGCGCCTGACGTCAAGCCAACATCCTGCACTTAACTCTGCTGTGCAAAGAGTGAAGAATGATGCCGCACAAGGGGTGTGACTGTGTTACAAGTGTCTAAAAGGCAAATTGGCAAAAACATGTTCAGCCTCCTTACAGATGGAGAATTTGGTAGCCAAGAAAGTCTTTGTAAAGTGCAAAGGCATAAAGTAATCTAGAAGGGCACAGGCAGTGGTTCAAGAGGGATGAGGAATCGAGGATTGGCTCTGAAGGTGGCTTGGGCAGCGGAGAGTGTGGGGCGGGAGGTGGTGAGAGGCTGAGACACTGCGAGCCAGGCAGGTGAGGTAGGCACATTTCCATCATCTGTTTTGCTGCACCTGCCTTAGGCGGGGGTGCACTGCTACCATACCTGTTGCTACACCCGCCTCACCTTTTGTTTATTAATTGGAGGTGCTGAACCCCTCAGGCAGCCCTTTCAGCCAACGGGTCCAATGGGTGAAAGGGCTGGGGTTAGGTGCCTCT
Organism: Ambystoma mexicanum; assembly: GCF_040938575.1. Lineage (NCBI taxonomy): Eukaryota > Metazoa > Chordata > Amphibia > Caudata > Ambystomatidae > Ambystoma > Ambystoma mexicanum. Next base: position 1,215,202,208 of record NC_090924.1, read on the forward strand.
ATGGCTAGTGGCGGAAGTGAAGGAGGCCAGCAGAGCCCTGGCTGGGGAGCAGCTTTCAGAGACTGCAGGGGCTCTCCCAGGGCTACTCCAGTCCACTTAAAGCCCTGGCCACAGGGACACGAATAACACAACTGTGAGGCATACATTAAAATACTGCAACACTTGCACACTGCCAAGTATCCCAGTCTACAGTTTCAATCGGGTAGGGCATGTTCAAATCACCCACAAGGGGCGCTTCCCTGTTTTCTGTGCGAGTGAAACCACAGGCCCCAAAACATGCTCGGAATGGAGAAGTAAGAGCCCAGACATCCATGGGCAACCCAGAGGAGTCTGTTGCACGTCCATGAAGCTGGGTGCAAGTGCAACTTTTGATTTCTCTGGCTATGAATTCTGTGCCATCTGCTTTGCAAGAAGGCACTTCTATATTGACAGACTGCCCTTTGTAATGTATGCATTGCATTCACTACCAGGGACAAACTGTTCAGCACTAACAATTACGCCCATTACATAAAGAACACCTTGTCAAACAGCCTACGCGTTTCCAACTCTGGGCTAAAGGATGTAATTAGATTTCCCTGTTTCCAATGTGACATTTCAGACTAGCTCCAAATAGAAAGAGAAAGATCCCCACAGAAAGCGAACAATTCATAAAGTAACACAAATAGGAGCATTTCAAGCTTGGGGCCGCAGAGTGGTATGATAGGTCATTTATAACGCGCTTAATACCCAGAGGTTTCTAAGCGCGGACCCGGGGATTGAACCTGTGGTGCTCCGTGTCGTCTTGCTTCCAAGGCGAGCACGTTGCCCCCAAGCTATCCTTCCGGGACAAAAGTGGGAAGGTTAAGCTAAGTGTGCAGGCTGAACAGCGCAGGGGCGCTATGATAGTCCCAGGACAGGCGCCTGTCCACTGATCCGCTCCCCGCTTATCTGATCAGGAGCTTGGGCACTGAAGCACGTTGCCCAGTCGCCGCAGTCCAGTTCGCCAAACCTAGGCTTGAATCCTGACAGGGGAAGGGGGGGAATTTAGCCCGTCATCTGGTAATAGTGACAGCTATTACCACATGGAAGTCATTATTGACCTGCCCTGTGCCAAGGAGAATGCAGGCAAAAACGACTCCTTTTGACTGCAATCCGAGCATTACGATTTCAGAGAAAGGGAAACAACAGAATCAATTTCTGTTCAATCAATTTCTCAGCAAAAATTATTTCAACAAGAGACTCCTCTGCCTCAAGTCACTCCCCCTTCCACGTTATAGGCCACATCCAATGTATCACGCCAAAGTGAGAGCTAAGACATGGGGAAATGCTTTCAATTTCAGTCTTGGGAGGATAGCTCAGGGGCCACGTGCTCGCCTTGGAAGCAAGGCGGCACGCGCTTAGAAACCTCTGGCTATTAAGCGCGTTATAAATAACCTATCATATCATATAGAGAAACCCTTCACTTTGACATTAGATGCCATGCATGCAAATCTGCGTACTTTCTAAAGACAACCCAGTTTAAAGAGCAAATTAAATGTGGATACATTTTAGCCATTTACTTTAGCCACTATTAAACTAAAGTTGTATAATTCGCGCCTCAACCATAAAACCTATACCTCCATTAGCACTGTGTGATAGTGACCCGTCCCCAACCTATGGCTTCGCAGGGCCATAACGTGTGTGGGCAATTATCCCGCTGGAATGTCCTTTTCCCGGTTTGAAAAGGCTGCATTATTACAGAGGTTAGAGGCTGGATAAATCCGGCAAGAACGGCTCTATATAAACATGATATTGTTTACTTGACGGATCCCACTTAAGTTGTACACTTTTGCAGATGTGGTTTTACAAAGCTGCAAAGTCCCACCCGGGTGGCAGCAAGTCTACCTTCAGAATAGCCTTTCCAATGTGGACAATGTGTAAAGCTACTTTTTCACAAGGGTTTGGAATTCTCCCAAGTTGTGACCTACCCACTGAGTAGACAGTCCTTGTCCATGATTGGGGGTTCACAGTGGTTTCCGTTTTCAAATGGATGTACCCCAGAATGTAATTGTGAACTTGGAGTATATTATGTTTCCCAGCTAGGATAGTAGGTGATAGGGTTCTGCTACATGAACTTGTGCCTAAAGCAAAAGTTACAAATGATGTCTCAATGGAATATCATGCCCGAGGAGTTTCTAAAAATTGCCAGAATGATGATAACCATTTGCATTCGTGTGGATGACCCATCTCCGGATGCCTTAGATTTCAAATCCTAGTCCACCTTTCTTTCCCTCTTCTCCCACTCAAGCTCAAGATGCACATGACTGGCCCAGTAGTCCCTCTTCCCTGTTGTCTTCCGGCCTTTACGGGTGCTCTGGGAACAGAAAGCTTGATCATATCAGTCAACCCAGTAGTGCAATCCTTCAAATGCACACTTGATAAAGGAAAATAAGACGAAGCTCAAAACACAGTTGATCCCCAGTGTGATATCGTCTTGGTCAGGAAGCGGACAGTCCTGGCTAAAAAGCCAATATTACAGAAATGGAAGGGCCAGGACCTCGCGGGGCCAGGAGAATCTTCTGGAAAAATCAATTACGCCTTTGCCGTAGAACGGGCAATATCCTGACAGAAAGGGTGTGGAAGAAGATTCAGAAGATATGGCCAAGAGATGACTGGATGGGAGAGCCGGTGATGTCGCATCTTGAACCCTGTGAGGTGGTCATAAATGGCAGTGCCCTGTTGCTTTTTGTACTCTATTCATCTAGCGTCCATTTGACTTCTGATATTTTTTCATGAAAAACTCGGGCGACATTCACTATTGACATATGATATGCATATATGTATAAAAGTAAATCAAGAAATGTAGGTTGTTCAAGCCATTCCCCGATTTATTCCTGATCGTGTTCCCAATAAAATAATGCATTCCGGAATTTTCCAGAATCGAATCAGTCCATGTCCTATCAGTTTACAGTCCGAGATTATTTGGCTGCTTCTAAAAGACAGCCTAAGATATACTCCCCTGCCGACCGCTAAATACTTGCCTATATATTGGAACACTCGCTGCCAGCATAGTAGGACTGGGATTTTACCCTACTCAATAGCACGGGGTGCAGAGGGCGAAGAGCAGGATTATAGCATTGATTTAGCTCTTGATATTCAGATAATCTTTTTAGTATTTTTGAAATAAAAAAGGGAGTACCTACTTGCCAATGCCTGGAAGGTCTATCCGTGCTCTTCTAAACCGAGAAACTGCCACATTTGCAGAGGGAAATCTATCCCTTGCTGTATCATAGAGAGAAGAACAAGGGCCACTGTGTATAGAAGGCCTGGCCATCGCAGGGGCCGATACTCCAGTTTGTCAATTTTCCAACCTCCCGATCCATATGGACAGGAAAAAGCAACCCTTGCTTTAACACCCACCCCAGCGACTGTCAGCTATTTATCCCAATGTGCTCTAGTCTGCTTTGAACAGAGTGGTAATCCAGTCACACATGGTGCTCTGCACTGAAGCAATTAGTAACTTGGCTCACAGCTGCCTTTCAATGATGACCTTCAGCTTAAGTCACATTGATGTCTGTCCTTGACATCACCAACTAGTAACAGGGTCCATTTTGGAATACCTCTGATTTCGGGCAAATTTGCTCAAAGTCAGTATGCCTACCTGGTGCTCCAGATCGATGAAGGTTTTCTCTGTGAGTATCTGCCGCTGGCACACACAGACAGAGAACAAATTGGTCTTCAATTAGCCCCCAGAACTTCCATTACAGGCTGATAGCCTGTTCCCTATCTCAGCCCCCAATGGAGCCCTAGGGGAAAACGTTGTCTTATTAGCCGCCACTATCTCCTCCATCATACGACCCCTTGATTAACATGAAAGGTACTAGGGGCGGCAAAGCAACCCCTTACCATTTGCTCAGACATAGAACAGGTAAAATGTCTGGGAAGGATAAACCACAGATAGGGATAAGAATCTACCCGGGACAGAATGTCTCTTTTAAACCAACATCTCATCCATTTCTTGTCTCAGAGGAGATCTACAGGCCCTGTATTAATAACCAAGGAGTTTAGTCGCCAATATTCCTCCAACCTTTTCTACAACCCCCTGGAGACAGATACTCAGACCTCGCAGCTTATGACGATTTTGCAGCCGCAACCAAGATGATGTGCTAAATTTGCCATTTTCACATGTGCCAGAACATTTTGGAAACGCCACTAGACTGGAGCACAATATGCTATTTTGATAGCCAGTAGGTACTGCCTCAGTGGCCCCACACGTCACCTATGGTAAGGAATTCTCCTTGAGAAAGATTATTTTCCGTTTGTAGGCACAATAAGCACATTTTAAGGGGAATTCTAAGTTTAGTATCAACCTGTAACTATTGTAATGAAGCATACATCCTGCAGCAAAAGTTGTGTATGTGTTTCTCTTTATTGCTTCCCATTTTGAAAATGAATATCGCTACATACTGGGGGTCTGCACTGTATAATCACAGGGTGGTCTCCTCTGCATACAGGAGACAATTTATGACATCTGGTCCTTATATACAAGGCAGGTAGCAATCGGGTGATCTAGGAATTCAGGTAAGCAGGAGATACAATGAGACACGTGTGTATAGACACGTTATAAATACCATATCATATCATACACTGCAAGGGGACCACTATGGAGGCCCACTTTAACCTGGTTTCAGCCAGAAATGTCTTTCAAATGCGACCTCCCCTCGCCACCCTGACACGACACGCGTTACACGCAGGCAGCATTTCCATCAGACATAGCAGAGGTCCTGCAATAAGTGCACAATTCTATTTCTCCAATGCTCAGTAACATGTAATGTCTTCCAAATGGAATGTTTTTACTCGAACATGTATGTAAATCTACACGCTAAATGCTGCAAGAAAATCAGCATTCACTTTCTTCTGACATGGAAAATCAGAATAATGTTTCCGCTTGTTAATTGATAGGTAAAAACATAGGTGTATAGCCCACTGGCTAGTCCCGTGAACATACCAATTTAGAAAAAACACTGAAATAAATGAGTCTATAACTTAGTTCAGAGCTAGAAAGACTCACCCACAAATATAATCTTGGGGACGTATAGGCCATCAAGTAAAAGGTTCTTGTCCGTCGGGTCATGCTGCAAGAAAAATCACAGAGAGTTGGTGTTCAGGATTACAGGAATACATGGTGAAAACACGTCTCGGCTGAAAGTACCCTTCTACATAGCACTAGGCCCTGCCAAGTCTTTGGAGAACTGACGGGCACGTTTTTGCTCTGCCTCTGAAAGGATGTAATTAGTGATGTCATCAGTGATGTAGTCTCTGATGTCATCATTGTGGTCATACGCTGCACAGCAGTTGGCGAGTAGTTAAGGTGGCTTTACCTGAATTTTCTGCTGAATTTCAGGGGTTTTGTTGTATTAAGATTTCACCTTGAGGTCCCATTAACTAAGTTTTTGTTCAGTAAAATATAGTGCGGCAGTCCCTGCACTATATTTGTGTAGTGAGTTCCATTTGAAACCTGAAAAATGTATTGTTAATAACTTTTGACTTGTTTGATAGATTTGGCTGATATTTCGCAAAACTAATTTTTTGCGAAATATCAGCCAACCCTCCCCTGCCCCTCCAATTGGACATTTTGGGAAAGATTTGTTAAAAAATAAAAAAAGTTATTATGAAAGTAACTGAATGCTGTTTTAAATGCCATTTCAGCTTTCTCCCAATTAATTTTTCCATTGAGAAAAAGTCTAATTTTTGCTCAAACGCAAAACCCAAACCAATGGACGGAATTTGACCAGATACGAAAAACTCGGGCACGAAGCGTTGACTCAATTTCCGGGAGGCGTCTGGGGTTCTTGCGTCCAGTAGTTTTTTAAATATTTGTAGGAGAAAGGGGTGCCCCCTTCTCTCAAAATTATTGCTGTATCTCCAATGGTACATTGCAGCAGAGAGGTTAATAAGATGTTCAGAAATTTAAAAAGGCACCCATTTTTCGATTATTCTATTGCTAATTACTTTTGAATTTATGGATGGATTTGGAAGAAATTTTCAATACGTTTGTCAAGGACCCCCCAAACTGCATATTTTGGGAACAATATTTTCTAAAATGAAAAGGTTATTGAAAAACATTAAAACACTGTTTTCAGCCTACTCGCGATAATTTTCCCGTAGAGAAAAACTGCAGTTTTTGAACAGCTGTAGCGTGAAACCGCCTAGCAGAATTGTACCAAATAAGAAACAATTTGGCCACAATGTGTTAACTTAATTTTCTTGACTGGTTTGGGGATAAATCCATCAAGACGTTTTTAAAATATTCGACAGAGAACAGGGTGCCCTCTGCTCCTAAAACCGTTATATTGTGATTGGTGCTTTGCAGAAGAGAGGCTGATAACTTGACTTGCTGGATGGATTTGAACCCCTACTGGGCCCAGAAGGAACGTATTAGAAGGAACATGTCTAGTGGACACCGCCAAAGGCCCTGGCTAGTGGCCTGGTAGTGTTTTAAAATATACAGTGGGCACGACTAAAGGCCATGCTCACTGGCTAGGGCCAAAGGCACTGGCACCAAAAGACACGGCCACCTATTTGTTCTAAAAGAAACCGCCATGGCCTGTAAAAAAAACAATGCCATAACAAAACCCTTGAAATTCACTGAAAAAAGAAAAAAAAAAACTTTAGTTAAGGTGCAGTTCAGTTGAACAGATTTAACGCAACAAAAACCTTGAAATTCAGCGGATATGCGAAGTCATGACCAGCACGTTCTCCTTGCAAAGCCCATGAGCACATACATATCATTAGAGAAGGGATTCACAATGACATACCAAATGGCATTACGGGGGACATCAACCCTCAAACCCCTGCAAAAGTATCAGCCAATGATGGAATTAAATTAAATGTGCAGTGTAGGCCAAAGCTAGTGGTTGTAATAAAGCCCCACCTGTTAAAAACTATGCAGCCTCCCTAAGAGATGCTAAAGTGCCCCCTAGGCGCTAGACTAACACTGATGCTAGAGAATCCACTAATGAAGGTTCTAAATATGCTGTTAGTGAAAACATTACTGAGTTTAATCTACATAGCTTCACCAGGTGGAGCCAAACAAATACCTATAACTGATGGCTGTGACCTTTGTCGCTCCATATGTTTTGGACTACAGTTTCCATCAGTCCTAGCTAGCATATTCAATGGGAGGCCTCATGGGAGTTGTATTCCAAAACATTTGGCGGCCACAGGTTTTCAAACTTCTGACCTAAGAGGTAAAACTAAGCAGCCTAGGCACATTTGTAGATGCTTTCTGCCCCCACATCCGTAGCGATAGGTAGTGTGGAGCGCTAAAGTTTCCCGTGGCCATGCATGACAAAGCTGTCAGTAATGTGTTTGCTTGTAATTCTGGGAATTGTAGTTTCCCTAAATATCATTGGAAAGAACAAACTACAAGTCCCAGAACCCAAACGAAAAAAGGCATTACTGCTTCGCCTTCTCACAAAGTCACGGGACAAATGAGAGAGAGACCTGCGTGGTGCCACCTGTGAGCCAAAACAAAACTGGTATTTAATTCAGCAACTAACTTTAGAAACAGCAACCGTGTAAATAATGATTATATAAATGCACCTTTCCAAAATGATCCGATACGACAACTCTCGTATCGGATGAACTTTAAACCTTTAAATGTCGATGAAGTCATGTACATGCAACCTTCACGGAATTTGCAAACATGCCGAACGGGTTTCACGTTTTGCATAAGTAGCACATTCCATTTCCTTCTGAACTGTGCGTGTACACACGGCCAGATGGGCCTCTAAAGCAGACGGGAAGATGGGCCTCTAAAGCAGACGGCAAGATGGGCCTCTAAAGCAGACGGGAAGATGGGCCTCTTAAGCACATGGCAGGATAGGCGTCTTAAGCACACTGGAAGATGGGCCTCATAGGCACACGGAAAGATGGGCCTCTAAAGCAGACGGGAAGATGGGCCTCTAAAGCAGACGGGAAGATGGGCCTCTAAAGCAGACGGGAAGATGGGCCTCTAAAGCAGACGGGAAGATGGGCCTCTTAAGCACATGGCAGGATAGGCGTCTTAAGCACACGGCAAAATGGCCTCTAAAGCACACTGGAAGATGGGCCTCATAGGCACACGGAAAGATGGGCCTCTAAAGCACACGGAAAGATGGGCCTCTAAAGCACACGGAAAGATGGGCCTCTAAAGCACACGGAAAGATGGGCCTCTAAAGCACACGGCAGGATGGGCCTCATAAGCACACAGCTGGGTGGGCTTCGGTGGGATTGATCGGCAGGTTTCCATTGGGTTATTCCAGAATGGAGACTTTCGTTTCCTGTATCACAGGTTGGGACTGCACCATAAGGCACTCTGCTCTTTTGGGACTTGAGGGCACCCTGCTAATAGCTGAAACAAACTTTTAAAAAAATGTTAAGCATTGAAGACAAGATGCAAGGGGGGGGTTGTGGGGTGAGGAGGCTATAGCCCCAGGTCTTTTGGTTGTAGCCCCGGACAGAAGCTCAGGTGCTACAAATAAACTGCTAGCTAGCCCCGAGTCCCGACAGTCCTGACATTAGTGTAGCCCCTGATTTCTTCTAGACCTAGCAACACCCCTGCTATAATGCGACCCCAATGGAATGGAATGTGGGCAGCGGACCTCTGGACTGGCACAGTGGAGGCCTCGCAGTGAAAGATTTTGCAATTATCTGCATGGAGTGAGCGCAATCGCCTTTCAGCCACACTTGGCTTTTTAGCCAACAGCACTCTGCCTTAGTGGATTTGTAGTTTTTAGTGGATTTGTAGTTTTGGTTTTCACATTTAGAGCCATGGCGTGCAAGATCCGGGACGGGCGGCCACTTGCCATCTGTGCTATTCGATTTGTGTGTGTGTGTGTGTGTGTGTGTGTGTGTGTGTTGCCCCTGGGGTTCAGGGAGGATCCGTCCAATGCGTTGAGAAATTAGTCAATATTCTGCGCTGCTATTGTCATTCTGACATCGCTGTGAAGGGGCCCGCCCCACACCGGAGTGGGCCCCCCAGCCCGGGTCTTATGCTCTGGATTCTGGGACTCGCATGAGTGTATTTACAACGTTCAAGCAAAACGTTCATGTGGAATAGCACCAGGATTGGGGGGCCGAATAGCCCATGGAAAGTGAACACTGGGGTGCTTTTTAGTGATGCTTACTCGCACACCAATTTAAACCCCTCTTCTGCTCAGAATCGGCGACACGATTGTTAAAGAACATTCATTTTAGGCTCGATGCCAACAGTTTTAAAAGAATACCCATTTCTACATATATGCAATTTATTTTGCTGCTTTTCTAGTGAGCACCATATTTCAGGAAATGACATAATTATCATGTGACCATGAAACTACAAGTACCAGCTTGTAAAGTGCTTCATGCTAAGAATCCAGGACTCGGGCGAGTTTGATGCTATGTTATTTCATGTGCTTTTGGGGCTCGATAACAGATCTGGGAGCCACACAGTGAATCTGTGAAATCGGTTCAATTAAATATATTGTATTTCATGGCTTTTTTGTGAGACACCAACTGCGAACCTGTGCTGATTAGCATCTCAAATACAAAGTTGGGCGGGGGGGGCATATTCAAAGACACGACACATTCGAATCAGGTTAGTCAAAGCTCTCACGTTCCCATTCCATGTTTTGGAAGGCCATCCAGTCTTTTTCCTTGGAATTATGGGACTGGTAGTAATTTCAATTGATAAAAAAACAAAACGACAAGTCTCAAAATTCAAAGATAAAAACTGTATTGGATGTTTTTGCCAACATTTTCCTTTTCCAGTTCTGGTTTTAAGTTTGCCTTCTTGGCGCTGTAGTCCTGGATTTCCCCATTATAAATCCAGGACAAATCCCTGAACTCAAACTTGAAACCAGGACTGGAGTAGCATCTCCCAAATGGAATGGGTAATATTGCAATTTATTACAGCTAAACACAGCAGGGATACCTGCAAAGGTTAATGTTTAGACCAAGGGCCCCCTCCCCAAGTACCAAAAAGAAAAAGAACTGCAAGAGTTAATATCAAGAAAACTTACAACAATATTCAGGAGGATGAACTTCTCGGCTATCTTCTGTATGCCCTTGTGTTCAGCAAAGGCTTTCTTCAGAGCTGTAAAACACACAACACGTTTCAGTAAATGTTTGCTGATCGCAGGCCCAGGTCCCTCCCCTGCCGTTGTCTCACACCTGCACTGCCCACTTGGCAAACCCTGCACTCAGGGACTGTTTCTGTATCCCTACAGTCCCCCTACCAGACCCTGACACCTGTTGTCTGCATTTACCCATGCACTTGCCACATGCTGGCCACTACTCACTTACTGTTATCATCTTGTACTGCACTTGCCACTTGCTGGCCGTTACTAACTTACTGTTATCATCTTGTACTGTCCCTGCCCCCTTCCCACGCACTTGCGTGATCTGAATGACACCTGGCCTAGTAGGATCGTTGTGTGCCCTCCCTCTGTTCCCCTCCCTTGCCTCGTCGCGCCTTGAAGCACTTGTGCATAGGCGCGTTATAAATGCAATATCATATCAAACACATCAGTCTGTTCCCCCTGTGTGAAATGTGTGCCACGCAACCTGCAAAGACCACACTGCACACAGTCGATGAGAGTTGGCTGCAGAACCACAGTATGCGCCTGACATTCACTCCATAGTTAATCATCCTTAAAGCAGCAAAGAACCCGCATTAACATGGCAAACGAGCAAAGACAAGGCTGGGAAATTCTAGCGTATTGAATCACGGGATCGTAGCTTTTAAAGCCTTTTGCTATTATATGACAAGTCTTTTCTATGGATCAGAGCGCACGCAATTTCATGGTGGATTATTGGCTCTCTAACCCTTTGCATTCCTTTCGCCTAGAACCAACTGAAGGGTTCATCTGATGCAGGGCAGGTGCGTGCAAGGAGGAAGATTGTAGCAGCTGCAATTACTTGCTTAATCACACATAATCTCACTGGGTTGCTAGGATACCAGACCGTAATCGCCCAGCTACCAAACCGGTTCCTAACAGGCCGGACTGGGTCCATTCACTTACGGCTCTGCGTGAACGTCAGTGCCTAGGCGACCACTCTGGAATCCAATCAGGGGACGGTATTGCATCAGGGACCAGCGCACGGTTCTCGTTCATATTAAACTGATTCTGGGCTAGAATAGTGGTGTGCTGTTGTGCACCTGTGGCCGAAGATGATTTAATGTTCCCGGGGTGACTAAACGTCATTTGAGACACCTGACCCCAGTCCTTGGCTGTCCTTCCTCTGAATTGCATTCTGGGAGTTGCAGCATTTGGGCAGTTTAATGACAAAAGTGGACTAAGTCAATGCAAAGTCCAGGACTGGACTAGGGCGACACCTGTGACATGGCGCAATCTGCACGTAAGCACCAAAATGCACTAAAGAAAGTGAGGAGGACTAGGTGGATGACCCTCGTGACATGGGAGACGTTCAGAGCTCGGGAAAGTGGAGTGTGGGTAAAGGTGCAATCTGGTAAGCCTAGCTGGGCATATATGCTTAAGTGACTGTATCCCACAAGTACGCAACCTATCCTGGCACGTGCCCCACGGAACAACAGCAGGGAGAGTGCCTAAAGTGATTCAGTTCCTAGTGGGCATCACATATAACTTCACATAAGCAGACTGCACAGCTCTTCGTCTGTTATCTTAGAAAAACTCGAATGTATGAATATCTTGCATAGCTTGACACCATATCCAGCAGTGCATAGGTTTAGTAAAATGAACATTCGAGTTGTGTTCTCCCTTGTAGGCCCATTGTAGTTAGACAAAACAAGGCATTCAGTTTACAAATTCAATGTGCCACTGCGAAAACACTGTCAGAAAGGGCTGATCCTACGAGCATGTCCAGGAAGCTGCAGGGCATGGGCGCAATTTTAGGGGGGCGGGGGTATTTGTCCCCCCCAACTTTCATGGCACACCATGTTGTCCCCATTCATTTGGCTGGGGCACCTTTTCATCAGATGCCATGCCCCCCCCCCCCCCCACACACACATGTTCAGCAAAGTTACTCCACTGCTGCAGGGAGAAATTGCTCCAGTCTGCCGGCGCCGGCGCTTCACGTGGTATTATTTACCCTTAGTCCTTTGTTTCTGTTTGTTTTGCCACTATGCATAGCTCTGAATGGTTTTTCTTTCACTCTCGTCGTTCCTTCCATTGACAATCAGGCAGAAGCAGCTCAGGGTCTCGCTTCTGCAATCTTGTAATTGTAGACCTTTACTCAAGTGTGTGGATAACAGTATCCTTTGTTCTCGTTTCTTTATATGTTATCTGCACACTTGGAATTCACTCAATTGTTAATTGGGGTCCTTTAAAAAGCAGGTTTAACAGGCCTTTCACCAATACAGTATTAAAGAATAGATTATGTCTTTCTTTTTCTCTGATGAATTGCCATTTTTTTAAAACCATACAACAATAAAATAAAGAATACATGTAGACAATGTGCTGCTAACATTACTATGTACAGATTCATATCATGCTTAAATTGCCATGTATTACCTTGAGAGTGTGGGCAGTCGTCTCTGTGGTTAATAACCATCAGTGGTTTGTTGCTGTTGAAGAAAAGAAAGAGACATGGGGGTGACACACCGTTCCGTCAAACTCTGATCATGTGAGTGACTGCAGGGGGCACTGTGCAGCTCGAGCCTAGCTGGAATGCGGGAGACAGTGGGAGGGAGCATGGAAGGGGGTGGGGGGCTACTGGTCGCCGGGTGTTCTCGGAAGAGTCGTACCACATCAGTGGGAGACACTGTGCAGTCACTGGTGGTTAGACTAGGGCAGTGTCTGGCACACAGAGCCCGATGCTGCGAGTGAAGCTATTCTGGGAGTCACTTTGATAGGCATAGCTATCAAAATCCATCATACGCAGTGGTCGAGGTGTACGGAAAGAAGCAGTGGAACTATGCCCCCTGCTGGCCTGCATCCACTCCCCACAAACCCCATCACCACGCGCCCTCCCACACACAATACACACCCCCAAACACACACACCTGCTTTTTGAGGGAACACTCAGTGCATTGCACTGAAAGTGCAAGTTTCAACTGCTTCCTACACTTTGAAAATGAAACCATTCCGGCACGGTTTCTTTTTAAATTAAAAGTATAGTAACAGTAAAACTTAATTTAAAAAGTAGAGGAGCACGACTCCCGCTCACTTCGACCACTGACCATATGATTGGAACATTAGCACGACCAGGAAGAACGCAATTGGCGAGTGAGTGCACTACGTGACGCTCACGGTATGTACACTTCATCAACATGCCCTAGAGAATGCGTGGTAACAGTTCGCAAGTGCAACTGTTAGGTGTAACACGCATTGAAACATGCAAATCACCCAACCATATTTTGAATTCTTTTGTCATGGACACTACATACCAGAGTTAAATGACCCCGGCCCCAACGAACATTTCCATATAATAATGAACAGACACAGGAACCAATAGCACAGAAAGGACAACGTGTAATTGGCTACAGTTGTATAGTTTGAAGCATCACAATTGGAAGATATGTTCCATGTCCTAAACCTTCCATACATTTTGGTATAATTAACATTGCTCTTTATCTGAAGCCACGATCACATCAGATGTTTCCGTACCATGCCTGCAACTCCACAGCATATTCTTCGGGACAGTTTTTAAAGTTGCCGAGAATTTTCGAACTTTGTTCCCAACTTGCACTTTTCCAAAATAGAAACATTGCTAAGAAATTCCTTTACTGCTGTATCCTAACACGTACGCGATTTGTTTGCAAGCATTGGAAGTGCCCACTAGATGGCGCTATTGTGGCACGTAAGCAAACGTCCTCACCTGTTTTTGGCTTTGAACAGGCCTTCTTCATAGGTCTGGACCCACTCAAGGCTGTCGCCCCACCCTAGGGAAAAATGCCAAACAGGTGGATTGAAAGAGCATTTGTTGTCAATGACACACCGTGCTTTATTCAGACAAATACACGAATTGAAAAAGGAACTTAGTCTGTGTTCCATTTTCAGCGCACAGAGAAGTCTTGTGGTTGGATACATTTGAGAGACGACAGGCATTCGCATTTAGGCACAGACCAACCAGGCACTACATTTGCGTGCACTGTGTAACAAAAGCATCAAAAAACAGCACATAAAACAGAAAAAGAGCAGGAGGTTACATTTACAAGAAAGGCCCCCTTCTTACCCCGGGAAAGAGTCTGGACCTTTTTCACTTCTGGTTTTTTGCCATTGTCTTTAGCCAGGCCGTGGGAAGACAGCACGAGCAGCACCAACGCAGACAGGTGGCATGTTGCCATGATGAGCGATTACTGGAGAAAAATAAAATGCAGCAAAAGTGGTCATTCGTTTGGATCAAACCTTAATCTCGGGAGAAAAACCGAGCAAATCACCAAATACATTCACCCTACGACTAGTACAAGGCAATGAGTGCTTTCAAAAATATCGAACCGTTTAAGGAAAAAGAAGACTGCTCACTTAAACCCAGTTAACATAACCTCAAGGTGGGTTTGGGCAAGTAGCGAGGACAGCCTGTAGCCTGATATAAGCCACACACACGAAAAGAGACGAGAGGGGCATCGGACCACAAACATACTTTAAAACACACATATTACTTATTTAAAGTCTCTTCTGCAGATGAATCATAAACTGCATAAACTACGCAGAAGCCCATTTTGGGTCTCCCTTCACTTGGGTCTAAGCATCAGCTCTAGAGACCGAGTACAGAAATGTGCCCTGCCAGAGAAACCTATACACAACTGCCTGTCCCAAAAAACTTCCATAAACGTCGAAAACCTTGCCGACTAGGCCCCAGCATGTACTGCCAAGGGTGGAAATACAGTAAGGGGCGACAGGTTCCCCAATAATGCAATATATTCATCACTAGGGAATTCAGAGCTGAACAGCAAGCAGACGCCGAACCTGTTTTTCTAAGGCTCTGCAATAGGCAGTTGGACTCGCCCTGAAAACAAACACAGTTAATTCCGCACCGTGTGCTGAGTGCTGATGCTTCAAGCCCTGCTTCGTCCGTGGCAACGGAACACCCCTTCTTTAAAAAGAGGGGGCTCTATGCGTTTTTAACCAGGTCAGGACCCAATGGAAAGCTCTCTAAAGTGGGCAGGGACCCTCTTCCTGGCCCTGTACGGTAGGGCGAGCAGCCTCTCGTTTCCAGACCCTCCCCACTCGCCCTGCCCTTGATCGCTAGAGATTGCAGCGCCTGTAACCGGAGTCCAAGGCTCACCTGTTTGCAGGTGCGCCGCTGGCAGAGCGATGACAGCCTCACCTTTCCTCCGCCTGCACTGGTCTCCGGTGCTGGGAAAGTGCAAGCCTGGGATGGGAACTTCTGAGAGGGAAGAAGCGGTATTTATACGCCCTGGCCGCTGGTCCCCACCCACTGGCCCGAGCACTCCATGCTAATGCACAATCGCCAAACTCCCTACCTTTAAAGCCTTATAATGCAATGCACATTTCAGAGTGCGTGCTCATTGTAACCAAGGACACTCGTGCATCATAGTTCTTATTTGCCGAGGCTTAGATTGTTCTAGAAGTATTTTTTTATAAAGAGTTCCTTGATATTTTGGCATGCGTCCAAGGACAGGTGTGCTTAAATGCAAACCTGATTTGCTCGAAGGCTGATTCGTCCCTTTACGATTGGATGGATGCTTGCTCCAGAAACATGTCCTAACTTTCTATGAGAAGGTGAAAGTGACGACAAGGAAATGCACGTGCGGCGGTCATCATAGCGTGCATAGCAGCTGCCTTGGGAGTGATGACGACTGCTTGGATGCGCTAAAGAACACTTCTGCCAGAAGCATCTTTTTTTGAGGATGCTATCAAAAGCAGGTTAAGGATGTGCAAATGAACTCCCGGGGCCCAGCTCGCCCTACCCATCCCACCAGGGCTGGACTGGGGACCCAAAGAGGCACTGCAAATAATGACTGGGGACCCAAAGAGGCACTTCAAATAATTACTGGGGACCAAAAGAGGCATTGCAAATAATGACTGGGGACCAAAAGAGGCACTGCAAATAATTACTGGGGACCAAAAGAGGCACTGCAAATAATGACTGGGGACCCAAAGAGGCACTGCAAATAATTACTGGGGACCAAAAGAGGCACTGCATATAATTACTGGGGACCAAAAGAGGCCCTGGAAATAATGACTGGGGACCCAAAGAGGCACTGCAAATAATTACTGGGGACCAAAAGAGGCACTGCAAATAATAACTGGGGACCCAAAGAGGCACTGCAAATAATTACTGGGGACCAAAAGAGGCACTGCATATAATTACTGGGGACCAAAAGAGGCACTGCAAATAATTACCGGGGACCAAAAGAGGCACTGCAAATAATGACTGGGGACCCAAAGAGGCCCTGGAAATAATTACTGGGGACCAAAAGAGGCACTGCAAATAATTACTGGGGACCAACAGAGGCCCTGGAAATAATTACTGGGGACCAAAAGAGGCCCTGGAAATAATTTTCAAAGTGGCCCCATATGACACATTTTCAGCAAGCCCAATGCTTTTCCTGTGAGGAAATGTGGAAATACCATTCAAAAGAGGCCCAGGGTGCAGAGGCCCACTGGGAAGTCTCCCGAGTTCCCTATAGGCCAGTCCACCCCTGCAGCCACCTCCCCTGCCACCGCTGCACACTAGTTGTAACCCCGGGTGCGCCCCCTTTGTACAGCGCTCTGTTGCTACCCAGCTAAGTTTGTACTTTAAAAAGCCCCCCACATGCAGAAATGCATGCATTGAAAGCACCTTTTGGGACCGCATCACACAGATGTCACGGGGAGTATCTCTGACTTCCTCCTAGAGAGAGAGATCAGACTCGCGAAGATGATTCTGGCAGTCACTCTGACTTGCTCTTCACTTTCGTGTTTCTTTCTGGGGGTAGGTCAAGGGTTACTCTGGGCCATGACTTTGTTCAGGACCTGCTGGTCTGTGTGCAGGAGCCACTTCTATCCGGTGAGGTCTTTGTGAATCAGCCACACATCTCTTTCCCATTCATGCTTCATCTGCCTTCCATGGGGCACGTCATGCAGACATCCACTGCAGTCTCCTGGAAGGCGTGATTGTGGTCATGAAAACTAAGACCTCACGGCTTCAAGGTCTGGGGCGGGTGGTGCAGGGGCCAGGAACTGCCAACCAGACAATGGGTAACTTTTTCCTTTGGTTCAACTTGGCCGCCATGTTTATATAAATGTAACGGATAAGTTCCTCCACATGCCACATCACCCACTAGGCTATCCAACCCATTCTTTATCGCTGACATGAAATACATCAACTCGCCAGCAATGTACACATCGACATTTCTATGGGGCAATAACTGGCTGCGGGCTATGCCCCAGGAGAGATTCTAGGAGACCAGAAACCCGCCAACTGGAGGAGATTACCTCCTGATCCTGCTTCCCCTGCCCCTTCGGACCTTACTGGTTAGAAACCCTCGGGTGAGCCTCTGGCTGCCAAATTCACCAGATGGCCCCAGTCCTTGGGTCCATCGCTAGGGGCAAACCATGCCTCTATCCGCCATGGTGTGTCTGAGCTACCAGATGCACATCACACACACTCTTTCTATTTTACCTTTAAATTATAGGCTCACAATAGGGTGACGAGACTTATTTCATGCCCCCGATCTACAGTCCCACCCCACATTTCTGGGCAAGAAAAATAGAGTGAATTCTCAAAATTCTAAATGTATTTAATTAAACAATCACAGTCTATTTCAAACAAACTTGGCCTCCAGATTTATACCAAGGAAATCACTCCACTTTTATAGGTACAAAAATAATTTGTCAACTCCACAAAATTGTATCTGTCTACACGAAGGTCACTAATGTCAGTTCACTCAAACATTCCTTTCTATAACCAATTACAGCCCCTAGGGAGTAAACACCTTGACGCCAAACCCTGCATTCTGGGAACATAGATACCAACAACGCCCTCCTTGCACTATATTATGTATTACAAAAGGAGATAAACGGCACTCAAAAGTGGTAGCACCCACTGGAGTTCTGGTGGTGGCGGCGGGGGACGGGACAGGGCTCGTGAATACCAACTCACAAGTGATGGAGGCAAACCCAACCAAGGCATGGCTATGAATGGCGCCGGTCCTGTTTTCAGAGACCCCTGCGTCTTCTGTGAGGGGGGGGGGGACAGCGGTGGATGACAGTACTACATTACATTGTGCAGGGAAGATCCTGCTGCATCCTGTATCCTTGATTGGGTCGGGACGCAGAGACTGCTGCTAGAAAAACAAAAGCCTGCCACTGCACATGACCCTGAAAACCCATCGGATGAAGTAGGGTAGAGACGGAAAGACAAAGTAAAGCTGGACACATAAACCCCCAAGTTATCAATGATGTGGTGGAAACCCCGGAAGAAGTAGAGATCTTCCCGTTGACGCACAACGAAAGGCGTAGAATAAATAGACTAGAACATCTGAAACCACCAACTGTACAGAAACCACCGCCTAGTATCCTCGACCTCCAAGAAAAAACAGGATCACCAGCCTCTATAAATGTGACAATCCAATCTAAAAAGAAGGGGAAAAACGCAAAGAGGAAATTAAAAAGAGCAGAAAAAAGGTCAGGTAACCTGACTAGTTGGCTTGTTGCAGCCCTGCCGCGAATGGGCAAAATCAGGGGAGGATAAAGAGGCAAACAACACAGAGGTGGAGACCACGGAGTTGATTAGTGGGGAAAACGACACAGCGGATATGGAGCACTCCTCTTTGTCGGGGAAATGACATAGTGGATATGCACCACTCCTCTTTGTCGGGAAACCGACACTGTGAGTATGGAGCACTCCTCTTTGTCGGGAAAATGGCACCGCGGATATGCACCACTCTTCTGAGAACATGAGAGGGATAAGATCCAGTTCACCAAATGGAATTGTGTACAATAAGATCACAAATAAGCAGCCTTTTTCCTAGAGGGGAGGGGAAAAGGCCGGATCGTTCTGCTACATTGCCAATCCTCCACATACCTCTGTCATTGAGAGTATTGATCTCCAGTGATGGCGACTAAGTGTCCCATTCTGGAGATGAGAAAATGATGTCCTCAGCGGTGTACCTTTACACGAGCCCCATAGTGGACTGTATCTTGGCACATCAGCAACGCTTCCTGTGCATGGGCTGTAACATTGTACCCAAACCTCCCCCTCCCCACCCCCCCGTGTGCCTAATCTGCCACTGCAGCGACCCCGGCCAAGGAGCTGCGAGAGAAAGGCCACACCAAGCAACAATAGCCCCAAACCGAGAAACATAGCGCAGCTGCTGCAGAGTAAGTTGACAAGCTCCTGGGAAGGGGTCGGAATGGCCCACGAACCATGGAACACCATGGCTTTTGCCAATCAACTGATAGGCTGGGGGGGGTGATAACGTGTTACCCAATAATGATGTTTTTATGCTACAAGAAAGTTGGATGATGCAGCCTGTGACTATGCATTAAACAATCAATAGCTACCAGAGGGGAAAAGGGTGCCCGATGGCAGGGCTGATAATAGGAACATCATCTGAGCTCACGGCACGCACTGTACCAAATAATGTAACTCTTCAGGTGGTAGAAATTAAAATTCCCAACATTGGGGGCACATGAGTAATATTGCAAGCCAATGGTCTCGACCCCGCGGGAGGCAATAGTACTAACAGTATACAAGACCGTCTGTCCTCAATAATATCATCTTGTTGCCAGACGACAGGGGACCGAATTGTCATAATTGGCAGCGATTCTTATGCCCATTGAATAGTTAAGCAAATTATTGAGGCAACACAATTCCTACAGCCCATGAGCAAGATGAGATAGAGTTCCCAAAATGTGGCGGGTGGGAAGTGGATACGATTTTGGAAAATGGGTGTTGTATGCTCAATGGGCACCGGGAAGGAAACGTGAAGGACAGCGGACAAGAGGGCAACATCAGATTATTATTTTGCCAGACCAATTGATGCCGTAGAGGTAGTGTCATTAAAGATACAGCTGACGGAGTACAGCGATCAAAGATACAGCTGACGGAGTACAGCGATCGCTCATTGGTCAAACTGACGATGAATGTGGACAGAGTGCCAAGGGCCAAAGTCCATATAGGGAACGTAGAGGTAAACATGCGGGGGGCTGTATTAAATGGTGTCCAAAAAACCTGGAGGCTACGAAAGAAGTAGTCAACAGAAATCATCAGTTGGATCTCCCTCTGCGCCAATATTTCTTCGGTGGTTGGTAAACGACACGCCCCTTTTGTTGATAAACTGCATTCTGGCATTTATGACCGTACTACCTGTAAAGAAGACAAAAAAAACAAACTAGGGCACAGAAGAAAAGAAACAACATGCACCACTATAATGATAGCTGATAAGGTCATGTCAATGAAAAGGGAGAAAAACAACTATCAGAATTGGGTGAAAAGATGGCAGGTTTTTAGATGAAATACACCCAGTGGCAACGAATGCTGACCCTCATCAAAAAAGGAGGCTCCTGACAACTGTGGAAAATCCACAATGATATGAGGAGACCCCAAACACATAGTGTAGCAAACCCAATTTCTGAAGACTTATGGGTTAAACACATTGGTAGCTCATTTGTGGGAGGGTCAGTATAACAGGAAACCTGCTTAAATAGGGGATCCAAAAGTTTTGATCTTACCTTTGACAGGGATGATATATCCTAAATGCTGCATAGGCTAAAAAAGATCTCAGCGCCTGGCCCAGATGGTCTGGCCAGTATAGTGATCATTGAGAATATAGAGATATGGACTGAGATCCTACTGACACTGTTCATCCAGGTATGTTAGGAAGGAACCATCCACGAGTCCTGGAGCAGGTCAGTATTAATACCCATCTACAAGAATAAGGATCGAGAAAACCAAATTAACTATCGTCTATTGTCAATGCTTGATGTAACTGGGAAGATCTACGCATCCTTGATACTGAGATATCTGAAAATATGGGTACATTTAAAACAACTATGAGCTCCCTTCCAAACAGGATTTAGAGCTGGCTGCTTGACTGCAGACAACATCCTCATCTTATTGCAACTAACCGATGAAGCTAGAAGACGCAGAAACCCTCCACTATAATGGGTCTATGTGAACTTTAAGTCTGCTTTTGATTCGATAGATAGAGAGCGACTGTGCGCCAAGATGGAGGGCAGCGCTACCCCTAAATCTATTTTGGAAATGATACATCAGCTCTACGAGTGAAACTGTAACGGGTAAATAGATGCGGTGGCCATGTTGGGGGAAGGCTAGACCGCAAGGATAGATAGGTCAAAACACAGTGCTAATGCATCTTCCACAGATGCCAGCTCTTCCACTGGCGGCACACAGTATGCCCCCTTCTTATAGGACTTCCCCCTGGCTTCAGCTTGTGAAATCGCTGAATTAGTCTGGGTGCATGAATATGGCTTCGGGGCTCCCAGGTCCTCTCAGCACAAGAATACCCTTTCCAGGTTAGCAGATATTTCAGGATTCCTCTTCTATACCTGGAATCAACTAAACGGGCGACCATAGTATTCTTCTGGTTCCTGTGGTGCAGTGGTCTTGTGTCTTCGGTACATCCACCTGAAAGGGTCCTTCACGTGTTCCTTTAGGAGAGATGAGTGGAACACAGGGTGAACCCTTCTCAAACCGTGTGGCAGTCTCAGCTTGAATGCCAATGGGTTGACTCTGTACAGGATCCGGAACGGACCAATGTATCGAGGAGAGAATTTTACACAATGTGTCCTATGGCGTAGGTATTTGGTGGATAACCAAACCAGAGTTCCTGGGTTCCACTCAGGGTTCGGTCTTCTCTTGAGGTCCGCCATCCTCTTATACCCCTTACGGCTGACCTCCAAAGAATTTAGAGCTTCCTTATGCAATTGTTTCAGATCTGACAACAGACCATCAACTACAGGAGATTTCGAGGATGAGAAGCCCCTCCAGGGTATATGTTGGGGATGATACCCATAAG
Source organism: Ambystoma mexicanum (assembly GCF_040938575.1). Taxonomy (NCBI): domain Eukaryota; kingdom Metazoa; phylum Chordata; class Amphibia; order Caudata; family Ambystomatidae; genus Ambystoma; species Ambystoma mexicanum. The sequence continues at coordinate 1,215,224,100 of NC_090924.1, forward strand.
TGCACCAGAAAGGGCTCATGTTGATAGCCACATGTAGGGTGTTGTTATAGGCGATTTCTGCCATCGGTATGTAGTCTGCCCAGTCATTCTGTTCCTGGTTACACAAGCATCTTAGATATTGCTCTGGTCAGCATTAAGATGCTCAGTTTGGCCATTGGATTGTGGGTGATAACCCGAAGACTCCGCCCTATGGATACCCAATTGTTTGCAAAGGGAGGCCCAGAACTTGGATGTGAATTGGGACCCGCGGTCTGATAACAGAGTCTGGGGAAGTCCATGCAGTGTTACTACATCCCTTAGAAATACCTTAGCTGTCTCTGGAGCAGAAGGAAATCCAGTAAGAGCAGAAAAGTGGGACATCTTACTGTACGTATCTACAGTGACCATAATGGCCATGTTCCTGGATGGGGGTAGCTCGACAATAAATTCTGTAGACACATGCTCCCAAGGTCTAGATGGTAGGGTGTCTTGCTGTAGAAGACCTAAAGGCTTGTGTCGTTAGACCTTATTGGATGCCCAGGTAGGGCAGGATGAGACATAGTTCTTGACATCCTGACTGAGGGTTGGCCACGAAAAGTTCCATGATACTAAACTCAGGATACCATTCTGTCCCTTATGACCCGCCATGGGGAGGTCGTGACACCAACTTAAGACTTGGGTTTGCAGAGACTTGGAGGGCAAGTAAAGAGCTTGCTTGTGGAAAAACAAATCCCCCTCTTTAGTCCGGCTGTATCTTGGGAGATCCACTGTCTTGCTGGCCTTGGTCTCATCTTGTACTTCTTGCACTCAAGGGTTAATCATGGCCAGGAATCTCTTGTCTGGTAACAGTCTCTTGCAACCCAGATAACCACCAGTGTCCTCTCCCAAACTGTGTGACAAAGCGACGGCTAAGGCCTTCTCTGATCCAGGTATGTTAGTGATTGCAAAGTCAAAATGAGAGACTAGTAAGTCCATCTGGCATGTCGAGAATTCCTACATTCCAGTACCTTTAGGCTTCGATTGTCTGTTCGAAAGATGAATGGATACACAGCACCCTGAAGTAAATGCCTCCACTCTTCGCATGCCTGTCGGATTGCCAGCAGTTCCTTCTCCAGTACAGAATCTTTTCTTTAGCTGGAGGTAAGTGTTCTGGAGAAATAGGTGACTGGATGTTCAATTTTGTCTTTAGTCTTCTGTAGGAGAAACGCTCCTAACACCCTTCCTGAGGCATCTGATTCAACAATGAATGGCTGTGTTTGGTTAGGTTGAATGATTATCAGAGCAGTGGTAAACAAAGTCTTGAGCCTCTGGAATGCTGTTTGTGCTTCAAGATTCCACTCAAAATTCACCCCCTTCTTAAGCAGGGAGGTTATCAGCAAGACTTTGTCGGAAAAGTTAGGGATGAAGCAATGATACAAGTTTGCCAGGCCCAGGAACTTCTGTGCCTCCTTTACTGTTGTAGGTTTGGCCCAACACAGGATATCTTTCACCTTTTCCGGATCCATCTTTACCACTTCGGATGCAAGAATGAAACCCAAGTAGGAGACTGACGAGCACTCGAACAAGCACTTCTCTGGTTTGGCATACAAATGATTGTCCAGAAGTCGATGGAGCACTTCCATAACATGTTTGCAATGTTCTGTTAGTGTGGGAGAGAACACCAGTATGTCCTCCAGGTACACGACTACCGATACATACAAAAGATCCAAAAAGATCTTGTCTATGAACCTCTGCTGGAACACCGCTGGGACATTAACGAGAATAAAGGGCATGACCTGGTGTTCAAACAGCCCCACCGTAGTCCGACAAGGCCGTCTTCCACTCATCACCCCATCTAATCCTCAGCAGGTGATAGGTTCCTCTGAGGTCTAGTTTGGTAAACACCTTGGATCCCTGGACAGTTTTGAGTATATCCCTTATGAGGGGCATGGGATACCTGCCTCGGATGGTTATTTGGTTTAAACCCCTGTAATCTATGCAAGGGTGTAGCTATGCAGAATCTGTCTTTGAGACAAAAAAAAAGTGAGGCACCTCCAGAAGACTTGGATTCTCTTATGAGGCCGTTTTGAAGATTGGCCTCAAGGTAGTCCTTCAGAGCATGTTGTTCAGGTAAGGAAAGAGGATACATCCTACCGAAAGGCACGGGGGCATCAGTCTTCAGGTCTATATCACAATCCTCTGGTCTGTGGGGTGGAAAGAGTCTAGGTAGTCTATCTTCAAAGACCTCTGAGAAAGCATGATAGTGCATAGGAACAGAGTACACAGTGGATTGGGGAAGTAAAACAGGTTTGCCAAACTGGGCTTCGAATCCCGAAACCTCCAGACAACGTTGAAGGCAATAGGTGGAAGCCAACCTTAGGACATTGGATTTCCAATCGATCTGTGGATTGTGATGGCGCAGCCAAGGGATTCCCAGTATGACTGAGAAGTGGGCTGATCTGATGACATCAAAGACAAGAGTCTACTTATGTTCACCCATAGACACCTGTACAGGTTGTGTTTCCATCACTATGTGTCCAGAAGAGAAAGGGGTGCCATCTACTCCTTCCACTGGTATGGGTCTCTTCTCCTCTTGCAGTAGTACACAGTTCTCTTCAGCCCATGAGACATCAATGAAGTTCCCCGCTGCTCCGCAATCCATCATGGCCAAGACCTTAAGGGTCGGACCAGGAGGGATCGAAAAAGAAATCTGCAAGACCATAAACCGACTGTCCTCTTCCTCTATTGGTTGGGTGTTGTTGCATGGATTTGAACAGCTCTCCCCGTTAGCTCCCCTGTGTAGGAAAGGGGGGGCGCATTTCCCTGACACCTAGTGGCACTTCTGGGCAGTTCTGCAGTATATGTTTGGAAGATCTGCAATACATACAGAGACCCATCTCGCGGTGTCTCTTACACTCTTCAGAAGTCAGCGGTCCTCGGGCGGTGCCTATCTGCATGGGTTCGTCAGAGGGGCCTTTTTCTTTGGAAACCGAAGGTAAGGCTGGCAAAGGACTGCGGTTTCTTCTTTTCTCCTGACGCCGTTCTGTCAACCGGAATTCCATTTGTAGAGCCAATGTTACCAACTCCTGGAAGGTGGCCAGTCGCGCAAAACGAGCAAACTCGTCTTTTATAACTTCGTGAAGCCCTCTCCTGAACAAGGTCAGCTGGGCCGAATCAGGTCAACCGGCGTTGACAGACAGCTTCTAGAATTGAGATACATAAGACTGTACATCCTGTGTACTTAGTCTGATGTCCGGTATACCCTCATATGACGAATATTGGACTTCAGGTTCTCGCACTTGAACCTCAACTGCATATGGCAGCAATTGAGCTCACTAGAATGATTTCTGGGTGTTGTCAAAACTCATGGGCAAGATTATATTTTTAATTAGGCCCAAATTGATTGGGAAGCGGTGAGAATGTTCCTTCCCAGAGGAAATGTGGAAGGGACATCTTTCACGACCCAACAACTTTGCTCTATGCTTTTTTTGCCAAAGGACATTTTTATCATACACCTGATAGGCAGGATGTGGAATTGGATGAAATGTGAAGCCTGGAATTGTTATCATTATTAGAAATCATAGACTATCTGTAGAGAACCATTATCCATTATTAGACTCACTGTTAGAGAATCATTAGAATTTTTGCTATGGAATCATTCCATTATTGTCTCAGACACTATCACACCTTTGGCTTGTAGACACTTTGACTTCTGACTTTTTGCTCGACTTTTGACCTTTGACATTTGGCTATGTTTTTCTGATTTCTGACACATTTGCAGTTTTGCATTTGAATATTTTAGCTTGCCACTGATAGAGTGGAATGCTTGCATTTTTTAGAAAGGTTTTTTATGCATCATGATACATGCTTTTTCCTTTCTGTAACATTGCTTGGTATTAGCATACCACGATTGCTATGCTATGTTATATTAGACTTTTGTTATGATTTATCTAATGATAAAAGGGAGGATTGTGGAATTGGATGAAATGAGAAGCCTGGAATTGTTATCATTATTAGAAATCATAGACTATCTGTAGGGAACCATTATCTATTATTAGACTCACTGTTAGAGAATCATTAGCATCTTTGCTATGAAATCTTTCCATTATTGCATTCTGTTTAGTTATCCATAGTACATTGCTCAAGTAGACACTGTCCAATATTAGACTGTCACCTTTGTATGCATTTGCAATATGCTTTTAGAATGATACTGTTTGCATATTTTGCTTGCCATTAGGAGAGAAACATGCAGCCACTTTGCACTTAAACATTTGAAATAGAATGCCACTGACACTTGCATATGTTTGAAGTGCCATGTAGTGTTTTAGAGACACAACATATAGTGCTTGCCATTTAGAATGATGAGACACAATATGATATGCTGTTCATCTGTGTTTGCATTTGATATAGCGCTTAGGCTAAGAGAGAAAATGGATTTCTTGCACCACACACACACTGTCATATTGGAAATGCCATGAAAAGCCATTTAGTATAGCACACATTGTTATGCTTTGTAGAGACACATTTAGATACTGTCATGTATGTATGTATGTATGTTGAGTCACTTAGAATGAATCTGCATTATGTAGCGCTTGTATTGTGAGAGAAATCTTAAAAGCTAGGATGCATTAGGCTGGCATTTGAATCCATTTGCTGATGGAGAAAGAGACTGGGCTCAGTGCGGAGAATTGTTTTGTAAACATTGGCAGAGAGACAGATAACATGGACCCTTGTCCTAGTAGAGACGGCCTAGGAAGCTTATCAGCTTGGCTGGTGTGCTTCGCGGAGAGACTGCAAAGGTGTGGGCTGCGTGAAGGGAGTGACGATGGAGAGATGGAGAGGTGCCTTTTGTATGAGAGGGACGGGGCCTAAGAGCATTTTGTAATACATAATGAAGCCTACAGTGGAGAGAATGGAAAAAACAGGGAATAGATGATGTATTTCGCAACATACTCGGAAGGCCAAGAGGGAGAGATATGAGGTCACGCTGACAGTACACGAAATGACAGGACATGCCGTGCAAGGAACACGCAAACACATACAGGCAGGCATTTTGCTATACGCCGAGACATTCTTAGAATGCAAGTAATTATAGAAATATGGTGCGTCATGGAAGACTATAACCAAGGAGGCTAGAATGGGCTGGGGGGAGAAGGAAGAGTTGTTGGAGTCTGCAAGAGAGGGGACTGCACGAAAGATCGAGAGTTGGCCAGAGAGATCGGGAGAGCCACAGAGAGAGAGTTGGCTGGGGATGGTGCTTGGTGCAGCAGACTGATGGGCCTTGATGAGATCGATGAGGCAGAGAGAGAGCTTGGCAGTTGGCAGTCTTGTGGCCTGCCACTGACTGATTGAGGCCTGGCTGGAAAGACAGCAGAATGGGAAGTATGGGTTTGGCCTAGGCTTAAATTGATTGATAAGAAAACACACACACACACACACGTTTGGGTTAAGGGGAAACTAGACAGGGATTGTCTAGAGCGTGGATGGTGTGAATTGATGCTGTGGATTTACCAATGAAGGTGATGGATGCTAGCACTTGCATTAGATTGCATTAGAACCACACACTTGCAGCACAGGCTTATATAGTTATTGCATAGTAGCTTTGCACCAGAAGTATAAAAGGTGCAAATTAGACATAGCATTAGAACTGCCTGCATTGTCATGCATTATGCTTAGCTGTGTGTATATAAATAAATGTATCCCATTGTTATAAATTGAATCGATTCTTTGTGTTTTCTTTGTGTCTTAGTGTTATTTGTTATTGCCCATGGTAGTAAGATAGGTGTATGTTATTTGGTGTAATCTAGGAGTACACAGTGCACATGGGGCCTGATACGAATGCAGCCGAAGGGGGGGTATAGTGATCCATAACCCCCTAGGAGATTGTCAAAGATTGTCTGAAGACCAGAGAGCGTGCTTGCCCAAAAAGGGGGAGCAACACGACGGTTAGGGGTTTGGTTTTTTCAGACTGACAAGGAGATGTTTGGAATTTGGGGTTTCCAGACTTAATTCCCATTTTTCAATCAATTTAAATGTGGGAAGGTTCTGATCTTTGGTGTGTTTCCTGAATAATCCTCTGTTGATGAATCTCCTTCCATTATTCAGTCATACTCTGGTGAGTACAGGCGAGCACAGGTTCCTTCACCTCATTTATCTGAATGGGGAAAAAACAAAAGTTTGCCCTTTTTTTGAATGTCTGTTAGACTTTGAGCAGGTTCTTCCTTGTCTGGTTTCATGGGACTCAACGTTTCTTCTGAATTTTTTCGACTGGTATAAAATTGTAGGGTATTCCCTTCTAGTGTGTATTGCCACTTAAAATTGGGGGAAGATTGATTTTGAAGAATGGAGAAGGGTTGCCATCGCCAGATGATAAAAGTGATGTCTGGGACTTGTTTATTCTTGAAATGGAATTCTACTTTCTCAGAAAGTCGATCAGTTAAATGACAGGTACCATTCATGCTTACATAATTGATATTGAATTGAATTGAATTGATGTTTTATTTCTATCGCGCTCATACACAAGTGTTTCAGACTGCGAGTAGGCATTTTATACAGGCTGGTTAGCCTGGCCTGAGGTCCCTGATGGGAGGGACACCTCTCCTTGGTCAGAAGAGCCTTACCCGATACCCTGACTGATCAGGGTGTCTCAATGTCTGTTTATAGTTCCTAATGTCCTGATTTAATTTTTCATTATTGCCTTTCTCTGATCTTGGGCGATTTTCTGTGTCGGAGATTGTGAATCTGTAAAGAAAATTTGCAAATAACAATGGCTGGATTTGGGGAATCCTCTTTCTCCCCCGAATTCTTTGCTGTCCCCCCTTACCTGGAGGCAGTTCTCAGAACCTGTTTGGGGGAAGGACACCTCTGTTTCTATTCTGTCTGGCTCCCATGTTTGGGTAGAATCGTTTCTTGATTGGGGTCGGTCTCCATACTTACCATGTCACACTCAGGGTCTTTTGGGACCCATTTCTCTTTGGGAGGGATCCCCCCAAATCTGAAAGAGAAGGTCCACTGACCTGAGTTCTCCATACACTCTTCTCTTTCAGAGAGAATATATTGAGCCCCTCCCCAAAGTGGGTTCTTATTTGGCCTCATCTACTTACCATTTGCTCTTTGGGTTCTAACTTTCCTGGGGTAGAAGAGTCAAGAAGCTTCCTCCTGGTCCTGGCATCTCCCCTCCACCCCGGTCCCTCCTCAGAAATCTGTGCTATGTCGGATGTTTCCTCCCACCATTTCCCCCCGAAGGTTGGACTGAGCCCTCAACATGCGCCCCAGATCCTCGGTCAGTTGCTGGACCTGTCACTCCAGCTGCAAGACCTTTTCTGGGTGGTAGGGAGGTCCCAAGTCATGCTCCCAAAAAAGGGTAACTGTCCCTTCTCCCGGAGTAGCTTGGGTACTGGAAATTTCCCCCATAATATTCCATCCGGAATCTTCCTTCTCCTGGGTTCGGGGATCTATTGTCCTGGAATTGGGGAGAGAGAGGATGATTATTTTGGAAGTTCTCAGGGGGGAGGGGTATATGGAGAAAAATTCAGGTTGGGAGGTAGAGTGATAACTTTCTTTTGAGGGAGGTTTCGAGGGAAGTTTCCCAGAGCTATAATTACCTGTTTGGCCCCCACGCCCTTAGGCGGGGGAGTGTATATATACCCAAAGATTGGTTTGGTACCCTTGTACCTAGGGCTTACATAGGTGGCGGCCAAGGTGGTCTCTTGGTAGGCTCATCTGCAGCTAATCTAACTCCCTGACCATCTCGTCATAGGAGTTTTCATGGTCTGAAGTACTTACAATATTCCTTGTAGTCTCCCAGGACATGCTAGCCTGGACCTCTTCCCTTCTGTGTGTCAGATATGAATACTCATCAATATCAGACCAGGACTGGATCAGTCGGGCTAAACCTGGATAAGTCCAACTGCCTCATGTCCCCCTGTTCTCTATAGGGGGACTGTATGAGGTCAGTTCCCCCTTGTATATGGGAAATTGAGGATACCTGGCCTGAGGTCCCTGATGGGAGGGACACCTCTCCTTGGTCAGAAGGGCCTTCCCCTATACACTGACTGATCAGGGTGTCACAATGTCTGTTTATATTTCCTAATTTCCACATTTAATTTTTCATTATTGCCTTTCTCTGTCCAAATTCCCAGTTGATATTCTGAGTGTGCAGGCTTTTCAATTCTGACACTATGGCCTGGTTCCCAAGCACCCTGCTCTGAGCTACCACGGATCTGTTCTTTGCTGCATCTCATGCTGAAGTGATTCATTCTCCCTCTGAGCTTGTTGTAAAATGCGTGCCTGCTCCCAAGATCCATCTTCAATTGGTTTACCTTCTGGAACAGGACAGTATTGTCCTGCTGTAAGCTTTCTTTTTCTTTCACCAGTTGCATTTTCCGTTGTTTTAAAGCCTTTACACCTTGCTGCAACTGGTCAAATTCATTCTGGGAGTCAGCCCCTTTAATAATTAACTGGTTATTTTCATATTTCAGTTCATTGATGATTTGTTTGGAAGCCTCCATTTCATCCAGCAATGCACTACTATGAACAGTCTGATCATTTAATTTACATTCTACATGAAGCCGGTAAGATAGCTCAGTGTGTTGAGCGCTTGCGGCTGCAATCTGAGCATGATCTGCAGGTTGCAGGTTCAAATCCCGGCCAGGCCAACTCAGCCTTTCATCCTTCTGAGGTCGATAAATGAGTACCAATTTAGGTTGGGTGCTATTGTATGTAAATATGTGCTCTGTAAAGCACATTGGATTAAGGTACTATATAAATAACACATCATTACCATTTCATGTGGGTTACAGGTTCTGCACACTCCACATAGGTGTCTTGGAGTGTAGCAGACTCTTTTTCTCGCTCTGCCCTGTCTTGCAAATGGGTTTCAACTCATTTTTCAGTTGTTCTGTGAGGCTTTCATGTTCCACCTCCAAAATGTGGCTCTGTTGCCATTTCTCCTTCCTTTGTTCACATAAATGCTGAGCCTTTTTTAGGGGATCAGTTTGACCCAAGACACCTGTCTCTTTTATTTGCACCCACTCTTCAGCTAATTCCATGTAGAAATATAAATGAGCATTAAATTGAGCCATTTGAAACTGTTGCTCACGTGTTGTTTGGGTCACGTAAAATGCCTATAACGCTTTGAATAACCTCCCACCTTCAAGCCAAATGTCAAATCCTTCTGATGTAATCTCTTTCATCATTTTAGCTTGCCAGATCCCCTCATCTGCCTCTGTCTACTCTCCACAAATGAAAATCTTGGTGAGGAGATGTTTCCTGGCATCACACACATCTACGGTAGTCATTTTAAAATGGCATTTTGTAATTTTTGTAGAACTTCCTTAGCACAGGGGCAAAAATCACCCTGTTCCCACTTAATTTCCACTCACAATGCCAAATCAAAATCAATGTTTACTCAATCTAAATTTTTCACCTATACACCTTCCTGGAACTCAGGGGTCAAATCCTTGCACCACAGCAAAGCAAAGATGACTTGCCCTCTACCTTAATGCAATTACATCAAAATGAATAGTCTGTCACAATGCATTTGTCATGAGTCAAAAATAGCCAGCCAAATCCCGGCACAAGGCCCCAATTTGTAACGGTTATTGAGAGGCCACCCTCAACACAGGGAGTTCCTTCCCTCCCTAATCAAGCTATCAGACAACAAATTGTTTATTTGCTTATTTGTTTAGCCCTATTTCAGTTTCATATAATTCCCAGTGAATACGTCCACCACTGCCACCAATGAGCCAAGAACCAGGCCGGATTACAGAAAATGTATTTATATTTATTGTATTTACAGGTAATGGAGATCGCACTAAAACTACATATGCCACTATTTCAGTGGCTCACAATTAAACTTCTTTTTAGATAAATAAATCACCCAGATTGGTTGGGAAAACTCAAATCACAATACTTTACTCCATACAGATTTCAATTCAATGAATAATCAACACTGGTCAATGAACAAAATCAATTTACATATGCAGTGCTGTGCAATTTCAATTTTGCTGCATGCTTAAAAAGGCTAGCAGTTCGGTTTACAATGATGGATAGATGAGGTTTCAATTTTGCAAGCACTTCTCCCTGCTGCCCCAAAAACCCAAGCATCAATTGCATGCATCACCCTTTTATTTAAAGGCCAGGTCTAGAGAGTGGGGACAGTTTTAGAAGTTTGTTTTTCATACCCTCTTCACTTAAAGGCCTGTGTTCGGGAAGCTGTATAAAAAATGGGGCTGATTAGGAATTTGGAATATTCAGACCCCCCCTCCACTTAAAGGCCTGTGTTAGGGAAGCTCGACAGTAAAATGAAGATGATTTGAGAATTTTGGATTTTCAAACCTCCCTCCACTTAAAAGCATGTGTTGGGGAAGTTGGCAGTTTAGGTATTTTTCCCATTTAGAGATGAGGGCACTCCTCTTCCTTAAAGAAGTTGGGGTAAATAGGACAAATAGGATTACCCAATTAAATTAAATGTTATAGTTTTCAGTGCACACTGGGAATGAGCTTTGTTAATTTCAAATGTTGAACAGTAATATGGCAACTCCCATTTGAAATTCCCCCTTTTTTCCCTTATGCCAACTTTAGCTAGAAAGTAGCTTTATGGCAAAACCTAGCAATTTACTAGTAACTGCCATAATGTACCTAAATTCTGCATCAACTAACCATGGGGAATTCAATAAAACGACAGCCGGGTCCGCACCATGTTGCACGGGAGTGTGTCAATTTTCCGCCATTTATACAAAAAGCACAATAGTCATGAACATGCAATTTACTCTAAGAATACCTAATTTTCCACCAGCTTACCAATTCTTAAATTCGGGACATTTGCAGAGCAGCCAGAAACACATTTTAGCTTGCTATTACATTTCAATAAGGCACATGTGAATACATTTTATTTCAACACAATCACCTTGAAATTATCGTAATAATTTACAAATGGCATGTAAATGGATGCAGTGCGATTTGTGGTTGATGAGAAAATGAATCAGTTAAAATATTCCATTTAAACTAATAGGAAATCTTCATATGTATGCAAATATTCTCTCCTTTCTTTTGGCCATTTGCCATTCTGTTGTTTGAAGTTGGTGGACTGGGGTTGTTAATAGTTGGGATGCCTCGGCTAATAGAGATCCAACACTGCAGATAATGATCTAGGCCGACACTTTGATGTCATGAGGGCCTGCTGACATTTGGCATCCTGTCCAGTTATCTGAAGTAGACCACCATTTCGATCTGAAAATCTTCTCTATTTTCTTGTATTTTGTTCAGAGTTAAGCTTCCCTTGATTATAGCCCCTGTTTTCACAGATTCTCCCTACATTCCAGACACGCACTGGCAGTGAGTCAGTGAGTCCACCCTGAGACAGTGGGGACACTGGGGCGTATTGCTGGCCACGCCAAATGCAAGTAATTGTAAATAAAGCAACTAAGAGAGAGAAAGTAAAAGGACTTATTTTATTTTTTATTTATTAATGTATTGTGTTCTTGGTTACAAATTAACCTTACACAAAGACACAATTGACACAACATTCTCAATATCTTCCCCATTGATAAAAAAGTTTCCCAAATAAAGCATTCTACTTAATTTACACCTATCTTGTGCAAAAAGCGCTTCAGTGCTATTATCAGTGCCACTGACTCAGTAATATAAAATCATTCTCACATCACATCACACAATATAGAAGAGGGGGAGTGTACAAACCGACAAAAAAATGATCACTCTTATTTCCTTCTGACAAGGTCACGTTAACATTAGATGTTTCAAGGATTTGTTTCCATTACCACATAACCAGCATAAGGGGAAATTCTCATAATTTCCATTCCACCTAACCTTATTTTGTTTTGTTTCTAAAATATTCAGTCTAAAGCACAGATAATCACTTCTCATTTTTGATGACGGAAAGTACATCAGCTATTTTGGCATGGTGCCTGGATGCTTATGATCCAAACCCAAATCTCTATAATGTTTGCACTTCAGTCTTATATTTGTGCGTGATTCATTCCAGTCCCATTGAAACACGTTATTTTTTTTAACAGCTGCATATTTGATAAGCCTTCTTCAATGTAATTCCGATTTGTTTGGCCACACTTTTACAAATCTGAACATATTTATTACTTTTTCCTCCCCAAGACATTTTCCCAAAGTTTTCAAGTAATGATTAAACTGGTGGGTCTTAGATCTTGGCACACAATACAAATCCCTTCCATAATAATCTTGAATTCATTGAAACCAAGTCAAGTTCATATCTAACAAGAACCATGGGTACATTTTGTAGCAAGGATAAAACATGCTTCCAAATTAACCCTTCCAGAATTGTCGGGTCAAATGTCAATAAGGATTGGTGAGTTTCCAGTCCAGGGTGATAGCTCAGGGGCAATGTATCTGTCTTGGAAACAAGACAACGCAGCGCAACACAGGTTTGGATCCCGACCCTACGCTTAGAAACCAATCTCTGGTATTAAGTGCATTATCCAAGAACTATTTTAATTGTATGCCAATGCTCGGATCACTTTTCCCTCATAGAATCTTGTTATTGAAATCACTGTAAATTTCCCATATTTACCTAAAAAATGCCTCACCTGGTGTGCTAATCTCATCGCTTTTGTTTAAGAGGGGAGATTATATACATTTTATTAGGGTGCTCAGTTATTGTCAGCCACAAATATGGCAACGTATTTACCTGTTCTATATTTTGATGCAGCACACACCATTATATTTGATATTTCTTCTTTCCTGCCTAGAAATGTACCACTTTGGTATTTTTTTCATTTACCACCAAATTCATTTTGTCGGCATACTTTGTAAAAGCATGGATCATACGCTGAAGACCCACTCTAGTATGATCGAAGAGCATAATGTCGTCAGCATATGCGATCCATGCAATTTTTACCCCAAACAACTTCGGAGTAGCCATATAAGCATTAACTATATATTCCCCTAATTCTTCCATGTATAAATCAAACACAAAAGGGACTAATATGCAGCCTTGTCTTAAGCTACGGAATGTTTCAATTGGTGCCGAAAGCGCACTGTCCAGGTCAAGCCTATCCGTCAATTTTGTATTGCAATACAATGCTTTCAAAATATTCAACACGGGAGTTGGAATATTCCATTGTTTGAATTATTCTCATAAAGTTTCTCGATTAATAGTATTGAAAGTCAGCGATAGATCTCTTGTGACTGCATAGATGCTCAAAGATCCCTTAATGCAAGCTATATTGTGAAAAGCATCTATAACATACCCGGAATTCATGTCCCAATTCCATTTCTGAAACCTGTTTGGTTTGGTTTTAATGATGCCACTGTTAATCGCCCATCTAGTTAATTCTTTTAAAAGCAATGAGGCGAATATCTTTGCTATGGCATCCAGCAGTGCTATCAGGCGATAATTAACTGAATCCAACTTTTTTCCCTTCCTAAATATCGTCACAATATGTGCCACTGGCCATGTTTTTGGAAAGCATTTGTCTTCCAATATTTTGATGAAGAGCATATGTTGATAAGTAGCCCATTTTTCCAGATTTTCTTTCAAAACCTTATTACATAAACCCCATGGTCCTGGGGCCCTTGAGTCATTACTTTTTTTGATTACACTCAAAATATCCTCTTCATCAAACTTTAATGACCAGGACTCATCAGGTTTCTCTACCATGCCTTTAATACCATATGGTGCGAAAATGGTGGAGAAGTGCTTGATCCATACTGATTCTGATATTACATTTTCTTGAGCATTTATTTGGAAGGTTTGCCAAACCAAAGCTTTCAGTTGTTTTACTTAATTTCTATACGCTTGCTTGATCTCCTTTAACTGAACACTAATATCGATAACAGCAGCAGCATTTCCTTTCAATTATCTAATGGCTACTCTCATATTTCTTTTGAGACTCTGTATTTCACCATTCATATGCCAAATACAACACACGCTTGTCTTAGGGAAAGCTGTTGTATCAGCAAAATACTTATGTAAAAATGCTGAGAAGGATTCCGCAGAAAGAACATTTTACTTTTATAACTGTGGTATCCCATCTAATAATTCCACCACATAACATAATTATTGAACCTATTAATTTCCCGTGGGTTCCATGATATATTATTTAGTTGCTTTGACGCACAGATGTTTCTTAGCCTAGTATGACCCGACCCTTTATTCCAGCCCTCAAAGCTGGCACAAAGCATTTTATGATCCCTAAATTCACTTTCTAAAACATGCAGTTATCTACATTGGTTATTTAACTTTTCTGTTAGTAAAATGTGATCTATGCAGGACATTTTCTCTCCCTTAGACCATGTTGTATTACCTTCCAAGTCTCCCACCATGTTTCCATTTTGTCTCGACAAGTACCAGTCACTAAGAACAGTAGTCCATCTCTTACCTCCCTTTAACTGTTTTGTCTGATATGCTGATAGTATGTCACACACATTCTGTGTAGTTACATAATCCCATAGACAATTTGAATTAAGATTGCCCACAAGCAATATTTCCTCTGTTTCATACAAACCCCTCCATTGGCATAACACCAGTTCTACCTACGCAAGGATATCTTCAAGTGACATGTCACTCTCGTTCCAATATATATTCATTATTTATAAATGTAGCTTCCCCTTTCCACCCAACACTTGGACAGCTAAAATACCAGGTACTTACTCTACAAAGAGGGAAACAGGCTGAGCCCATGAACATAACAGCTGTCAGCAGACCACCTTGTGGTCTCCATATTCGGGCCACTTTCTGCACTTTGATTTATACTAATGTATCCATCCGAGATTAGATTCATCACAGCAAAGGTCTCCTGAAAGCAAACCATCACACATTCCTTCATTAAGATTCACATCTTTGAATTATTCATTAGATGATAGGAACCTCAAGAGTTCCATGACAGAATCTTTCCCATATAATTAGTGATAGAAACTGGGCCTTGTTGTGTGTGAGGAAGAGACCCCACTACTCAAACCTCCAGGTAACCATGTCCAATTCTCATTCCTCACTTCAGGGATCGCCCGTTCCACTGTTAGCTCACCTTCATTATAATTTACACAGGTAACTTGGACTTGTTGCATGCATCTGTGTGCCTGCATATACCCGTACTCTCCCTTCATCTTCAATTCCCAAATTACCACCTTGGTTGCTCACCCTTAAATCAAAACCTCTCAACCAAAACTCATCAATTGCCAATAGCATTAAAGAAGCCACTACTGAGGATGGAGTATCTAGTTTGACAACGCCCAACCTCCATAACTCGGTAAATGTTACCAGTGCAAAATCTTTTGAAGAGATTACATGTAAGGCAGGTATTCTTTCCAATAGCGACAAAACTGTTTGCCGATTTTGGATAATTATTGTATCAGTGCATTGTGCATTAGCAGATAGAGGCTTTTCCTGCCCAAAGGTTCTTTGTGTATTAGCCACATGTGGCTTTTCCAGCCCTAAGGAGCTTTGTGCATTAGCAGTGTAAGTCTTTTCTTGTTCTAAAGTGCATTGTGCATAAGCACCATGAGAAAACCCTTTCTCTAAAATATTTCCCCTTCTTTGGGAATTTTAGGTCATACAAGCATGGGAGGTATTCAATTCATCCATATATGTAACCTTATTCCTTTGATTTCCCCTCTCACACTGGGTCGCCGTACCGTTTAATCTGTTTTGATCTTCCATGAGACTTTCTCTTTCATTTATAGCATTTAGAGCATTGGCATCACCAGATAATCCTTGATCTCCCAAAGTCGAAAACTCTGCTTTCTGGGAACTGCAATCAAATTATTTACCTAGACACTCAGCAGGTTTCATTATTTGACCTCTCTTCTTTTACTTCTTTCACTTATTCTGTTTGATTTGAATGTTTTCTTCTGTAGACTCTGTATATATGTTCTCTTTTGATTAAGCATTGGATAGTGTGAGTAACCAAAGGGTGTCTCACCTGCTCGTCCTCAGGGACTTGTCATCCTGGTGGCCAGGACACAGCCATTGCGTTTGGATCCAGTTCCTGGGGTGGACCAGTGTGGGAGGATCGCCTGTGTGAGGGGTCTTTGGTGGGTCAGAGGGGGTACCTGATGGTGAGATTGGTATTCCCGCCTTTTTTGTTCATCTCACCCATCCTATTTTTTAGGATTCTCTGAGGTCCCAACCGCCCCTTTTTACATAGACACTGGGCTGAGGAAGAGGGTGACTTCAGGTAACAAGACTAACTCTCATACATCTCAGGACATGTCATGCTAATCTGATCAGGCAAAGTCAGGCACTTGACCTTAAGTGCATGCACCTGATACCAATTGGCTCTCCTCACAGAGAGAAAAGGAAGAACCTAGAGACACACTCTGAGCAAGACGTAATGCGAGTACGAGCAGCACTTCCAGGGCAAAGACAATCCTAGTGGAGTAGAGCGACAGACCAAGGTCCTAGAGCAATGGGTCGAAAACCCCAAGAGTTCCCTACTGGAGTTTTTTGCCTCTGACAGACCATGAAAGACAAGTGGAGAAGGCCAGATCCCACATCAGAAGGCTGCACTGTGTTCGAAGGACACCAGCAACCCTCAAATGGAATGCAAAATGTCCCATGAGCCCGTGTCTTCGGGAACCAATTCCATGGAGCCTTTGGATAGACTCACGCACAGAGGTAGAAGCATAGGGTACGTAAGAGCAACTGGAAGGGCTCTTAAACTGGCCATCTAACACAATATTTGCAACTGCAGGACTACTTAGAAATGAATCATCTCCTTAACCCAAAGCAATCAGGTTTTAGGGCCAAACATGGCGCTGAAATGGTGCTTCTTGACCTTAAGTCAAACATTACTGGCACCGTGGACAAAGGCACTTCTTATGTTGCTAGGCCTGTTTGCAGCATTTGACTTGATCAATCATACTCAGCTAGTGAAAAGACCTGTGGACCAGGCACAGTGCTCTCCATCGCCTCCCAATCAATTGAATCATTTCTGGGCCATAGATATGCGTGAGTAGGAGTGGATAATGCCAGCTCCACCCCCACACTTGTTACCTGCAGAGTATCACAGGGCTCAGTTATTGCCCCCAATCTGTGTAATGTATACACCATATCCCTTCTTAATCTCCTTGAAAACCTGGGTCTCCAATTCACCAACTATGCATATGACACCTAGGTCATAATCAAATTATCAGGATGTCATAATAACACCATTAACTCCATCTATCACACCATTCAGGCATGGATGGTTACCAGCTCACTTTCCTTGAATGCAGAAAAAAAAAAACTGCTGATCATCGCCTCTGGGCATAAACTCAAGAAGTTGGGCCCCAACTATGATACCTTCATCATAGCTAACAATACGATCAAGATGCCGAGATCAGTAAAGACCTTGGGCAATACTCTAAATGCAGAATTATCTATGAAGACGCAGGTTTTGCAGGTAAATGCCTCATGCAGTATGTCTCAAAATTACTCAATCATATTGTCCATACATCTCTCAGCAGAATAGGTCCCTGCTTGCAACTGCACTGGTAAACTCACACCTCGACTATGGCAACAGTCTCCTGGTGGGTACTACAAAGGCACATCTTCACACTCCACAGATCACACACAATAACGCATTCAGAGATGTCTTTGGCCTCTCCTGCAGAGATCATATCTCCAAGACTAGACAGAAACTTAATTGGCTCCCAATGAAACAACGTGTCATGCATACATTTATTTTACTTAACTTTAAGTGCTGTAACTCTGGAGCACCTCAATATCTGTCTAATCAACTAACTCCTCACAGTGTAGGTTTCTCGTTGTGTTCCTACGATGCCACCAAGCTTTCACAACCCAGATTCCAACTCTCGAGCTTTGGAGGCACTAGATTTGTATGATCAAGCTCCCTTGGCTTGGAATAATATTCCTGTTCAATTGCAGCAGGCTAAGTCCATCTCTGAGTTCAAAAAAGGAATCAAGACCTACCGCTTCACTCTCGATACAGACTAAATTTAACCATCCTCTGTAAACACAGTCAGATGTTTGTGTTTGCAACTTTCTGTTTTTTGTGTGCTTTGAGGCCTGTGGGCGATTTAGCTCTATATAAAAATTAAATCAAATCAAATGAAGGTGGTGGAGTATGTCACTGAGGGCCCTAAACAAAGGGAATTACAAATAAGAGACCATAAAAGATTGCAATTTATTTATTTATTGATTCTTTATATGGCGCTTATACACAGTTTAAGTGCTTCAAAGTGCTTCAAGCTCCGAAGGGAACAAGGCAATACAGTAATCATTCTTTGAATGATTACTGTATTCATAGTACTCCTCTTTCGTTTCAGATCATATTTCTAAAATACACTGGGGGGAGAAATTCTCCGACCCCATAGGTATAAACTATGGTGTACCCCAGGGAGCTAGTGTTTTTCTGCTCCTTTTTAATATTCATCTTTGCTGCCTCTGCACCCTCCTCAACAACCTAGGTGTACTATTCACCAACTTTGCCGACAACACTTAGCTTATTATAGAGCTGAGTGGAAGCTACAGCACAGACAGCACCAAAATAGCCACCATCTACAGTATAATCGAGGCTTGGATGAAATCTAACTGGCTCTGCCTGAATAGCAGTAAGATGGAGCTCATGATTTTTGGCTCCTCCCAGGCTAGAGCAAAATTGAGTTTGGACTACATCCAATTTAACATAAAGAATTCTAGCATCCCCACTGCAGACAAAGTGAAGACCCTGGGAATATACTTGGAATCCTCCCTCGGAGCTAATGCCCACACAGCATATCTAAAAAAAAACTGCAGATACTACCATAGACCTCTCAGGCACATAAGACCCTTCCTAAATGAAGAAAATAGCACAACCATCGCTAGAGCCGTCATCCTCTCATGTCTGGACTATGGCAATGCTCTTCTATTGGGAACAAGCAAAGGATGCATTGACCAGTGCCAGGTCATTCAGAATGATGCGGTGAGAGCTATAAAAAAGAAATCCTGACAAAATCACATCACAGAAGACCGCAAAGCCTTACACTGGCTGGCGGTAGAAGACCGCATTACATTTAAAGCGGCCACAATTGTCCACTGCTGCCTCTACGGCTCCGCCCCTAACTACCCAAAGGAGCAAATATCCTTGTATCAACCAGGACGATCACTGAGATCAAAAAACCAAGGTCTAGTTTAGATCATGCAGACAAAGAATGCAAACGGAATGGGACGCTCTTTCCCTGTTCAAGCATCCCTAAAATGGAATAGCCAGCCTACCACGCTCAGACTAGAAACCAACTTTCAGATCTTTAAAAAGAAATTGAAAACATTGCTCTTTAAATAAAGCTACCCAACTCCTTAACTAGACTTCATGTTCCCTGTCCTGTCTTACTCGTAGTTCTCTGTCTTTATGTCCACGCCCTGAAGCCTGCGGGCTTTCGGCACATAACAATAAATAAATAAATTGAATATGAATGATCTAAACAGGAAACTAGCATACTAGGCCTGATGACATTTCTCCTAGTGCAAGTGACTGAAGTGGAACAGTTGAGACCAAGCTCGGGAGGGGGGGGAGTAAAAAAGTGGTAGGGAGGGTGCAGGACAGACAAACTAACTGGCCCAAGCACATTTAGGTTATGCATATGTAGACATATGTAAACGATTTGCCGTGGCAGAAATCTTTGTGGCCGAATTGACTGTGGCCAAATACAGCATAACCTTAACCCCCACGCCCCCAACACATTCCCCCACCCACTCCCTACTTACCTATCCGAAGTCCACTTTTCTTCTGACCCTGCAGCATCAGTTCCGTCTCTCCTAAACAGGTCGTATCCCAAGCCGCAGTGTCAACTTTTCTTTTTTTTTCAGTCCCCCGCCTCCAAACTTCCAGAAGCAGGCGACACCCCTGCTACCCCCAAAAGCCATTACTACCAAACATGGGGAGCGGGGGACCCCACAACCCCCGTGCCCCATGTTTGGTAGCGATTACCCAATTTGATTGTTTCAAATCGATCGAATGGTACTGGTCAAATTCGGCTAGATGTACCATACGATCAATTTGAAGCAATCATATTGGGTAATATCCATACAGACGGTGATGCAGAGATGGGGATATGCTGGGGGGGAACAAAGAGTCCAGTCCAGCAGGGCCCTGGGTTAAGTGCAGAGATGTTTCCCCACTCAAGGAGCATAAACTGAAAGGGCAGTAATATTGAACAAAGTGCAGTGGCCCGGAGGCAAGTGCAAAAGACTGGCGGGGGAGCCTGGGACCTGTAGGCTCTGATGGTGAACCAGGCAACTAGTCAGCAAAAACTGAACAGAGTTAGGAAGGAGAAGGAGGGAGGAGAGAAAAGAAAGGAGGTTAGCAAGGGAGAGGGAGGGAGAAGCAGGAAGAGAAAAGGAAGGTCTTGAGGAGTTTCCGGAATATAAGGTGCTCCGGCTCAAGATGGAGAGAGGCAGGGAGGCTCTTCCTCTCAAGGTGATGAGCCTCTGGGGGAAAGTGAGAAAAGGTAGAATACCTCTGAGAAGGTGCAGTTGATAATTGGACTTTTTGGAGAGAGTGGAGTCGAAGATGACCCCAGATACTTTGCCTCATTGGTAGGTGAGGATGCAGGGCTAAAGGAGGCAGGCCAGTGGGAAAGTGGGAAAGCGGGAGGCGGGGGTCCCAATGCACATCTAAAGAAGGGAAAGTGTCCCTCGTGTCACATAAGGCCACTGATGAGAATATAGGGAGCAGTATGGTATGGGGACAAATTGGAGGGGGGAATAATGCAGTGTCATGCTGAAGGATTGGTAGGCTTTGAGCAAAGTGCGGCAGCCAAGGTTAATGACAGCTGCCGAGCAACTTGGGAAAAATATGTTCATGCTTTAACATGGCTACATGAAAAACAACAACCAGTTGACATAAGGAGCTTTACAGGATTCCCTTTGTGGTTTGGATTAAATGGGTCCGTTTTTTTGGGGACTAATTCGGGCTGCGCCAAGTGGTGAAGAATGCAGTGCTGACGTGGGGAACAGCAGCAGTGATGGGTTTTTGGTGGGTCTGTGGATCCAAAGCATATGCCGAGCTGCCGCCTGACTGGAACGGAGTGTGTGTCCTCATCACCTTGCACAGCCCTGCATTTGTGGAGCCTCAAAAAAGCACTGCCATGAAGACTGCAATGCAGGGGAAAATGGCGCAACAAAATGAGCAGCAAAAAATAATCAGGAAGAGAAAACGAGAAAGCAATTATTTCTCAAGAAAGAGCGCAGAGAACCTGCCCGCTGTCCACAATGAGTACCGTTTGTTCTCCACAGCTGCCACCTTTTTAATTTCATTGTTGCTTCCAGGAGTACAAGCTGCAGTAAACTTTTAATGGCTGCACCCAACTAGATATGAGTTATTGCAACTGGCCAACTCAACAGCAAATTGTTTGAACGCAATTAAAGAGGAGATGAGGGCCTTGCGCTTGGTGGCCCTTCAAAATCGGTTTGTCCTGGACTTCCTAAGAGCCATCGAAGGAGGTAATGGAACTCTAAATGCAGCCATAGAAGAGATGCAGACACTCCTGGGAAAAATTACAAGTGAGGTCAATGGAGTGGAAGCAAAAGACTGTCTGGACAATATCTTCACATGGGTACCCACCTGGCTTTCCGACTGTCCCCGTGTTGGTTCTCATTCTCATCACCTTCTACATTTTAAGAACATTGTAAAAGTATATTTTAACAAGCAAAAAGGACATTTGATTTTACCCTTGAGTGTTAACAATAATGGTTTTGAAATGAAGAGAAGAAACAAACTAATAGAGAAAGATAAAGCGGAGGATCCTGATGGATGGGTTTTTACAAAGCCTGCAGCTGTTGAGAAATTAAAAAGTTCTGGATTCAATGGGCCTCATTACACGGACGGCGGTAAGGGTTAATGGTCACCGTTAATGGTACCGTGACCGTTAACCCTTACCACCTTACTACAAGGTCCCTTTGCGGGTTGGAGACTTTAATGCCTGCTTTTTGCAGGCGTTAAAAACCAACCCGCAAAGGGACCAGGGTGCTAATTACGGTACCGCAATTTGCGGCACCGTAATTAGCGTCTTCCCCATTTCCATAGAGCCCTATGGGGCAAAAATGGGAATGGGGAAGGGCAATGGGGGAAAGGGGAATTACCGCCCCGCCAACCTTGGAATAGGGCGGTAATTCCCCTTTCCACCTTGGTCCTCCGCCTACCGTGTAATGAGGCCCAATGTCTAAAGGATGGGACAGAGTGTGTATGGGCGGGGGAAGATTTGAACGGTTGGGAGCAGACTGGGGGAGACATGACACGATTGGATCCAATTTGGATACATAAAGAAGAAAAAGCTAAAAAGGAACAAGAGGCCCAAAAAGATTTAGTTATTAATAAATGTATAAAAGGGGGAAATAATGTAATAAAAATGCAAGTTCAATGCAGTATAAAGGAACACACTTATCAACTGCGAGAGTAGCACTATAAAAGGGGAGGGAGCGCTTTCTGATATCTGTGAAATAGAATCCTTAATAAAACTAATCCACAAATACAGCGGCACAGGTAGGTATAGTTAGACTTAGTGGTAGAATGAAATGCAGTAAATAGGCCCTAAAAGCTTGCTTTTGCTTTAAACCTGTGCTAGCGTTTTGTGCGTGGCAAAAGCCAATGTGGCTGGTGATTTAGTGCAGAGTCTGCGATCCCAGGCCAGCACTGAGAGATGTACACAGAGGTTGATATTTTTCAAGGTCACAGATCGGAACTCACAGGTTCCGCCAACGAATAAGTGATACATGACCATTTTATAATTCAAAATCATTTATGAAATATGATTTTCTAATGGAGCCGAAAGGCACCACAGCGGGTTCAAATTGCCCCACAGAACATTGTCCTTGGGAAAAGGATTAGAGTGTCCCCGATATGCAACATTTGTATAGCAGTGTGTCCGTGGTACAAAGCTCTAGTGGTGTCATGGTGGAGAGCCATTCTCATGAGAATCAGAATGAGGCGAATGGGGCAGTTGATTAAAGTTCCGCTGGTCATCTCAAATGTTTCAATTACTTACCTTTGTGCTGTGGGAATTGGGGGTGGATTGCGACGTCACAAGCTGCAATTGAGGGCGTTGTGGAAAGGTTCATGGACCCAATTATTGATTGGACTTTGAACCATTATAGAAAAGTATACATTGCAAAGACCAATCAGCTTTGTGTGGGGAGATTTTTTCATGTTGCACGATCATGAATACTAATTACTTGCATTGTATAAAAGTTCTAACCTTAGGGGCGTTTCTTTGACAGCGCATTTTCATGCAGGTCTGTTCTGCGATCTGTTTTAATTTGCTGTTGCAGATGCATCTGGGGTCCTGAATATAACTGCGTTACTTCTTGCACCGGCCTACACTCCTTTTTGAATACTTTTGTAATATTTTTGGTGAGATTTAGAAGGTGACCCCCGATACACCTCAAACAATGATATTTTCAGGTCTGCTTATTTGACACTGAAAATGGTTTGCTTTAGTCTAGATTTTCTCATTTTCTTCTTCACATTATGAATAACAGTCTGAAAGTCAGTGTCAAACAATTATATTAAGCAGGTGACCTTTTCACACAGTTTCCTTTGTTGGGGAATTTTTAAACCTACGTGATGCAATTCTAAAATTCAGATGAGTTTTTTAGGTTTGCATCAATTAGTAATTGATACTTGTAAACTTTTATTCATGGTGGAATAAAATAAAAAACATGCTCCTTTTGCTGAACACGTTTTTATGAGGATTTTTTTAAAACGCTGTCAAGGCGTTTTGTTATGTGAGAGGTGTACTTTCCAAATCGGGGGTAGAAAACAGGGTTTTATTTTAGTTCTCGGAAGTCAAATGTTTACATACAATTGCACTTTGCTGTACAACAAGAACTGGGCAATTGTGTTAAAGGGCATACAATACAGGCCTTGCTCAAATCTCAGCTTCACTACTTGTGTTATCCTGGGCAACTCATTTAATCTTCTAGTGACTAGCCTGTCAAAATGTGATTTAGTTCACAGCGTACACTTCTCAAAAAGTAACTAACTATATATTGTTGCTTCACATGTAAAAATAGTGAACATTCATATATTGCATGCTACAAAACGATTTGCTTGTTGGCTAACTTATGTCAACACCACTGGAAAACCATTCCTCTTCTAATCTGTCTACATATTGGGAAACCTCTGGTTTTCCTGGTAACTTCTCATTTGTAATTCTCTAATTATGCTATTGTATATGTTCCATCCTTGTTGCTTCAGATTTGTCTTCTGTATCTAGGGCATCCACGCTTGAGCACCTGTACGTTCTATGAGGATACTAATGTATTCATCTGTGATAGGACTGTGGGCCTCATCACGAGTTGGGTGGTATTCCGGCAGCATTACCGCTGGGATACCGCCTGGGCTAATATCGTTACTGTCACCCGGTCCGGTGCTATTAGCCCCGGATCAAGGGTTGGGCGGTAATGGGTATTTCCCATTCCCCATTGGGTCCACGGGATCCAATGGGGCATTTTCAGCGCAATTCCCGCATGCTAATAGCGCCACACTAATTGTACGCGAAAATGGGCGTTAAATTGACGCTTTTACCCCCAGTTTCCAACGGGGGGTAAATGCTGCCAGACTTGTGATTGGGCGGACACATAAATGCGGCAGTAATAGCATTACCGCTGCATTTAAGGGCTACTGCCCAACTCGTGATTAAGCCCTTGGTGTGTTATCCTGTATGGTATTTGTACTGGAGCCCATACACCTTTCTCATGGACCCCAGTCTGTGTTCCAAATGCACAATAGGTGCATGCACCTCTCTAGTGACTTCTAAACTGATAACTCAAAACATATGGGGCAGCACTGAAGAAAGGTTGCACCAGTGCAAGTGCAATTATCACTAGGGTAAAATAATTGCCCCAGTGCAAGAAATGCATTATTTTAATGCATTTTTGCACCAGGGCAAATGACTAGGGGCCTCATTACGACCCAGGCGGAAAGGGGTTTACGGCAGCGTAAACAGCGCCGACCCTTACCGCCTGAGTACGAGGTCCCTTAGCGCCATGGCGGATTTTACACCTGCTTTTAGCAGGTGTTAAAATCCATGGCGCTAAGGGACCATGGAGTTAATTACGCCACCGTAATTTACGGTGGCGTAATTAACGCCTTCCCCACTCCCATTATGCCCTATGGGGCAAAAATGGGAATGGGGAAGGGTAAATGGGGATTGGGGACTTACCGCCCCGCCAAGGTCGGAATGGGGCGGTAAGTCCGCCAACCACCATGGCGTAAACATAGTTTACGCCATGGTGGTAAAGTCACGGCCCAGGTGGTAACTTACCGCCTGGGTCGTAATGAGGCCCTAGGACTTTGACAAGCATTTCCTCAGTGCAAACATTTATTGAAAGAATGCTTTTGTTTTTGCTAGCACCATTTTTGCCCTCTTGAAATTGCACTTGCACTGGAACGAAATGTCAGTAACGCTACCCATGATCTGGTATATATGCCTTCCCCCTCGATGTTTAATCTAAGTTTTGTATCTATGCTGGAGTAGGTGTATCTTCTATCCATACAGCTACTGATCTGTTTCCTGCCCCTATACAACCCATAGTGGCAGGACACAGGGGCTGCTGTTGTTAGAATGTTTCATCTACCTATGCTAAAACACAAGTACTCTCTTCTTGGACTGCTAATGTTGTCCTTGCAATACCTCTTGCCAAAATGATGAGGGGACTTTCAGGGAGTGGCCATGATTGTTCTGATTGTCGCTAAGGCAGTTTATCCAGATGTGGGCTGTGACTGGAAAGGATGGGTGATAGTGAACAAAGGTTCTTGTATCATTCACTTTCTTTGGATTGGCGGGACACCTTTCCATGTGCCGCAGACCCCAACCTCCCATTCGGGGTGGGACCAAGCCTGAATTGCATATGATCTTTCCCTTTTTGTAATGGCTTGGCAGGCGAAAAACGATAGCCTGCAGGGTTGCCCAGAGCAACGTCAGATTTTAAGATTCATTCTAAACCATCCAGCCATCACCCCTTCTGCTTTGCTCCATACCCCAACAACCTTTAAGGTGGCACTGAGTTTAAGAATGCAGCGGGTAAGAGTATAAAAAGGTATATAGCAGAGTTTGGGAGAAACAGCAGGAGTAAACAAAAAAAAAGAAAATTGATTCCTAATGTTAGGATCCCCCAGTCCCCTGCACACCTTTGTGCTGAAAATACAGCCAATAATGATATAACAAATTCCAGATAACAATTGTATCCAGACAATAATGAATAATTGACACTGTGGTCTTCAGAACGTGTACACCCTTCTTTTATTTGTGAAGAACAGATCCAAACGCGAAAGAGCAGGAGATCAAGTACGGACCTGCTCTGACTTTTGGTACAAATAACATAAACTGGAAAGCAGGCTCTCTTCCATTAAGTTATGCATTTGTGTCTTTACCAAGTCGCTTGTATAGAAGAAAGGTGCTTCAAAAGAACATAAAGTACAGAAAGCAGAAAGGAAAGTCAATAGCGAGAAAGGGAGTGGTGGGAACGGCGTGAATGGCCATAATGATGCTAGAAAAAACCTAATGGCAGTGAAGTACATTCTGTGATGGCATGTGGTTGGTGCGAGCACTGAGTTAGAGCTCAGTTAGCTAAAACAGCAGCGCACCCACTGAAAGTTCTGCGTTTGGCGAGAGATGAGCCATCGTTTATATAACCTACATAAGTATTAACTTGGTAGATGTACTACAAAGGGCTTGATTGGGGAAACATTACGCAAAGAATTTCCTTTATTGTTGACTCCATCTATGTATTAATTGAAATATATGTACATTTTATACAAAATATAAAATAATATGTTTCAACTACATCATAAGCACTAATCATTTTATTTTGTTTGTATTTTTATATTTCATATTCAGTGAAAAATCTTTGTTAAAGGGGTGTTATGGTTAAGGTGCGCTAATGCGCTAATAAAACCCTATCAAAGTCAGTGATAAAACTGTGTTAAAGGGACATTATGGTTCAGTTGCGCTAATAAAAACCTATAAAATTCAGTGCAAAAACGTTAAAGGGGCTTTATAGTTACTTTGCACTAATAAAAACCTATCCATATAATGGTTACAAGTAAAATCGAAAAAAACCCCAGAAATTCGCCAGTTATGGTAAACTAAGCAACCATAACTCACGCCACCACTGTGCACTGCTAAGACTAACACCCATGACATAATAATAATAATAATTTGGCATTTATATAGCGCTATGAACCCTCAGGTATCTGAGCGCTGCTTATTATTACCCACGGTGTGTGGTGCTCAAAGATGACATCACAAATGTCATTGATGACATCTCTGATGACATCAGATGTGCAGTTACTTTTCATGAAAAGCCCCTACAATGGGTTGTGAGCATCATGTTGGCAAAAAAGTGTAAGGGGTGATTGTTAGACCTATTATGAACTACACACTTCACTAAAGAATGTACTGATATAAACAATATTCCATTGCTGTGTTCTTTCTAGTACAGCAACATACTCATACAGAAACATAGGCATTTCCTGCAGCATGCACCATAGAGGTGCAATATTTACAATGTTGCAATGTTGGATAGTAAAATGGTGAATGCTTCCATATCAAACTTTTGCATACTGTGCAAGATGTAATAACTAGATAATAATGCATCACTTACTGTACACTTGTACTGCTACAAATAAAACATGAAGAGACCACAATGCATACACATCTGTGGCATACAGAGGGAATATAAAGTAACCCAAAGAGGAGCAGTATCATCAGAAACTGTTCATAACCTAAAAGGATATCTTGATGTACAGAAATGATAGCTGTTTAAGGCTTGCTTTCTGTTTCTGACTTTCAGTGAAGAAAACCACCTGGCCTAGATATGTGTCAGATTTGCAATAAACCTCCCTTCCTTCCTCCTCACCTTTATCGTCTAGGTCGTCTTCTTGTGGTGCTGTCTTTCTTCGTCTGCGTATTTCCTTGGTTTTCTTCTTATCGTGTAAATAAGGTTGGTCTCTGCTGGAAGCAACGCCGTCGGGAGGTAAACCCCCAACTGCGGGGCTCCCCGCGAGACCGTCCTCCAACAGGGAAAAAGCCTCCTGGCTGAAAAAACCCTGTATTGGATCCTTACGGATGTTTCACAAGAATGGCTTCGTTCAAGGTACGTAGTCCACACGAGGAGGATGATAGTGTGAGAGAGAGACGGAGTAGCTTGGAGATGCAATGGAGAAAGAAAAGAAAACAGGTAAGGAATACGGAACAGCAGAGTGGAGGGAGACAAGGTAATGGAGAGCGGAGAAGCCGGAGCTGCAGAATGTGCCTGATGCGAGGAGGACACAACACGGATAGCAACGGAACAAGAAACGAAGGTAAAAACAAAAATAAAACTGAAGTAAGTACGCTCGAAGAGGCGAGAGGGCAGAACAGTAGGCAACGATCGAAGGGACGATCGCGGGAGAGAAAGACAGAAAAGATAACAATGGAGCGTTAGCTCTGAGAGTGAAAGTTACTAGCGTTGGCAGGACGGTGAAAAGACCGAAGGTGCAACGCATCCGAACACCAGCAATTCCTCCAGTACAAACAACGGGCAGCCATCTTGAAAAACACTAGACCGCTCACAGGAGAACGTAGTGTAACGTGAAGGCACTTTCAATGGAATCTCCAGGAATGCCATAACTTCCATCGGGGAAGCATGACAGTATGCCTCCTCTTCAACGGGGGACCCCCCGGCTTTCCTGGATGGAGGCGATGGAACCTCTGAATGAGTAATGGAGCATGTATATGATAGTGGGGCTCCCAAGTGCGTTCCTCGGGGGTGTAACCCTTCCAATGTACCAAGTATTGGAGCCCTCATTAATAGTAACGGGAATCCACCAAATATGAGACCTCATACTCCTCAGGATCGCTTGGTTTGTTGTATGTGGGTCGGGTGATCTTTCTTCGATAAGGGTCTGGACGGTATTCCTTGAGTAACGAAGAATGGAATACCGGATGTACTCGACTCAATTGAGGATGAAGCTCTAGCTGGAAAGCCACTGGGTTGATCTTTTTCTTGACTTTGAAAGGACAGATAAACCTTGGGGCGAATTTTCCGGTGTGAACCCACCTAGGTAAGAACTTGGTAGCCAGCCATACACGGGATCCTTCCCTCCAGGGAGGATTGGGGAGCCTTTTCTTATCGGCCCATCTCTTATAATCCTTGCAACTAGCCATTAAGGTGTCACTGGCTAGCTGATGGGTCTCTTTCAGAGATTGGATAAGAAGTTCGATAGTAGGCAGCTTTGAAGGTTCAGGTGATCCTAACAACATATGGCGAGGGTGATATCCATAGGTGCAGTAGAACGGACTCATCCGGATGGCCGTGTGGAAGGTATTATTATAAGCGAATTCTGCTGATGGAAGATACAGATTCCAGTCTTCTTGTCGCTGACTACAAAAACAACATAGATATTGTTCCATAGTTTGGTTCAATCTCTCGGTCTGCCCGTTGCTCTGGGGATGGAAACCTGATGAAAGAGCTCGCTGAATACGTAGTTGTTTACACAGAGAGGTCCAAAATATTGAGGTAAACTGGGAGCCCCTATCAGATACTACTGTATGAGGGAGACCATGTAACCTTACTATGTCTTTGAGAAAGACTCTGGCTGTTTCAGGAGCTGAAGGTACCCCTTGTAAGGGTATGAAATGAGCCAATTTGCTTAGGGAGTCTACCGTGACCATGATGGCAGTCATACCTTGAGAGAATGGGAGATCTACCACAAAATCGATCGATATATGAGTCCAAGGTTGAGAAGATATGGGTTCTTGTTGAAGCAGACCGAGAGGTCGAGATGTCTGGTGTTTGTTCTTGGCACAGGTGGGACAAGTGGCTATACTATATAAGTCTTCACGTTTTTAGCGCAATCTGGCCACCAGAAATACCGTAACACCAGATCTAAGGTAGCTTTCTGGCCCTTGTGACCAGCCAACGGAGTGTCATGACACCATGACATAACCAAGGTCTGTTGCTCTTTACTGGGTAAATATAGGGCATCATCTCGGAAATAAAGTCCTGATCTTTCATTTAGTCTGGTCCTTAACGCCTGAGATGGCCTGTTGAGAATGAGGCTGTCTCTGGTATCCTTTAGGAAGGTATTGGCAATGATCCGAAAAGTCTTTTTAGGCAGTAATCTTTTGGGTTTTCCAGGAGATTCGATATTCGTACCCTGGCTGCGGGATAGTGCGTCCGCAAGAACGTTCTCCTTTCCTGGGATGTATGAAATATCAAAATCAAATTGGGAGAAGAAATACGCCCATCTGGCATGTCTGGCGTTTCTGCATTCCATCTGTTGAAGTATCTTCAAATTCCTGTTGTCTGTCTGAACAGTAAAGCGGTGTATAGCTCCTTGTAATAGGTGACGCCACTCTTCACAGGCTAGTTTGATAGCCAATAGTTCCCGTTCTATCACTGAATAGTTCCGCTCACTGGATGTGAGGGTGCGTGATAGGTAGGCTACTGGGTGTTCCTTGTCATCTGTATGTCTTTGTAACAATGCTGCTGCTATTGCTCCGTTTGAAGCGTCAGATTCTATTATAAAGGGAAGTGCTTGGTTAGGTTGAATCAATATGGGAGCTGTGGTAAACGCTTGTTTTAATATAAGAAAAGCTTGATCAGCTTCTGATGACCAATTGAATGTCACCCCCTTCTTTAGGAGGGCTGTGATGGGGAGTACCAGATTAGAAAATCCAGAAATTAAATGTCTGTAGAAGTTGGCCAACCCCAAAAACCGCTGAATATCCTTGATGTTCTTGGGTTTGGGCCATTGCAGGATGGCCTTTATCTTCCCTGGATCCATGTGAATCCCTTCTCCCGACAAAACAAATCCCAGATAGGACACAGAAGTCAAAGACACACTTTTCCGGCTTGACGTAAAGTTGGTTTTGCAAGAGTCTCTGGAGCACTTCCCAAACATGATGATGATGTTCTTTGGATGAGTTCGAGAACACCAAAATATCGTCCAGGTATACTACTACTGTGGTAAACAGAAGGTCCGAAAACAGTTTGTCGATGAATCGCTGAAATATGGCAGGAGCATTTACCAAACCAAATGACATTACTTTGTATTCGAAATGACCTAGAGGTGTCCGGAATGCAGTCTTCCACTCGTCACCAGCTCGGATCCTGAGCAAATGGTATGCACCCCGTAGGTCAAGTTTAGTGAAGATGCTGGCTCCTTGTACTGCCTCCAAGACCTCCTTAATTAGAGGCATAGGATACCGGTCTTTGATTGTTACTTGATTGAGTCCTCTGTAGTCTATACATGGCCTAAGTTCGGAGGATCCCTTCTTCGGGATAAAAAATAAAGAGGCTACGGCAGGGGACTTGGATTCCTGAATGAGTCCATGATGAAGGTTGCAGTCCAGTTATTCCTTGAGAGCTTGACGTTCAGGTAAAGATAGGGGAAACATCCGTCCGAAGGCTATTGAAGCTCCTGGCACTGTTTCGATGGCACAATCTTCGTTTCTGTGAGGAGGAAGGATATGAGGTTGATGATCCAAGAATACTTCCATGAAATCCAAGTAATGGGAAGGTATCAGATGTATTGAAGCAGCTGACAAGGATCCTGCGGAGTTGGTTCGTGGATGAGGGGAGATAGGCTGCAAACACCCTTCAGAGCAAAACGAAGACTTGAAATGAATGGTATTAGCCGTCCAATCGATGGTAGGATTATGGCGGCGTAACCAGGGCATCCCCAGTATTACGGGGAAATGAGCAGCACGGATGAGATCAAATACCACCATCTCCTGATGTTGGAACAGTTTGACGTTAACAGGTTCTGTTTCATACCTGATGGGACCGGATGACAAAGGAGTACCGTCAACTCCTTCCACTGGGACCGGCTGTAGTTTCTTGCGGAGAGGCAGGCCGTTCTTCTCTGCCCACTGTATGTCGATAAAATTTCCAGCCGCACCACAATCCAGCATTGCTATCACATCCCAAGAGTCAGATTTGCCGCTCGTGAGTCGGACAGGAAAAACCATCAAACGTGTGTCGTCACTAGAGGGTACAGGTAAGTGGTTGATACAGGGAGTCGGACTACTGTCCCCGGACCTTCCCCTGTTCAGGTTTGGGGGGTAGCGTTTCCATGTCGCCGAGGGGGTACCTCTGGACAATTTCGCGAGAGATGCTTCTGGGACCCACACTACATACAGAGACCGAGATCACGTCTTCTCCTTCTTTCTTCTGAGGTTAGCGGGCCTCTTGTCGCACCAATTTGCATTGGTTCTTCTCCTTGATGAGGGACCGTACGATTTCCCTGACCCGGCGTATGGAGGATGGGCGTCGTAGGATTCCATCTCCGTTCTTGCCTTCTCTCTCTCAAACGGAATTCAATCTGGAGAGCAAGAGAGACTAAATCCTGAAAGGAATGTGGTCTAGCAGTCCTGGCTAACTCATCTTTGATATCCTCAT
Source organism: Ambystoma mexicanum (assembly GCF_040938575.1). Taxonomy (NCBI): domain Eukaryota; kingdom Metazoa; phylum Chordata; class Amphibia; order Caudata; family Ambystomatidae; genus Ambystoma; species Ambystoma mexicanum. Next base: position 1,215,256,414 of record NC_090924.1, read on the forward strand.
TGAGACCCCTGCGAAACAATGTTTGTTGGGCAGAATCCGGCCAATCAGAATTGGTAGCAAGTCTCATGAAGGAAGAAGTATAAGTTTGCACGTCTAGATTACCTTGTTTGAGGTCTATTATTTGAGAATTGGACCTCAGGACGTTCAAATTGTGCTTTGAACATTTGTGTGAATGCTGCATAGTCATTTGTAGGAGGGTCAGACTGGGTTATATGAGGGGTTGCCCATGCTAGTGCATTGCCGGCCAGGTTCGAAACTAGGAATCCCACCTTAGCCCTATCGGAATCAAATGCTCTTGGACGAAATGTGTAATAGATCAAACAGGAGTCTAAAAACTCCCTTAGCGATCGTGGGTTCCCATCATACTTGCCAAATTGCAACGGGAGAGGAGGTAGGTCACCCCTATTTTCCCTGTTCTCATCACGAGTATCAACTTGCTGGCGTAATGTCTGGTTCTCATTTTGGAGGGTTTGGACTTCCACAGTTAGCCCTTGTATGGCCCCTACAAGTTCTTGGTACTGTTCGAGTGAAGCCATTCTTACTTCCTGGCGTTGCACGCTGTCAGATTTGCAATAAACCTCCCTTCCTTCCTCCTCACCTTTATCGTCTAGGTCGTTTTCTTGGGGTGTTGTCTTTCTTCATCTGCGTATTTCCTTGGTTTTCTTCTTATCGTGTAAATAAGGTCGTTCTCTGCTGGAAGCCACGCCGTCGGGAGGTAAATCCCCAACTGCGGGGCTCCCCGGGAGACCGTCCTCCAACAGGGAAAAAGCCTCCTGGCTGAAAAAACCCTGTATTGGATCCTTACGGATGTTTCACAAGAATGACTTCGTTCAAGGTACGTAGTCCACACGAGGAGGATGAGAGTGTGAGAGAGAGATGGAGTAGCTTGGAGATGCAATGGAGAAAGAAAAGAAAACAGGTAAGGAATACGGAACAGCAGAGCGGAGGGAAACAAGGTAATGGAGAGCGGAGAAGCCGGAGCTGCAGAATGTGCCTGATGCGAGGAGGACACAACACGGATAGCAACGGAACGAGAAACGAAGGTAAGAACAAAAAGAAAACAGAAGTAAGTACGCTCGAAGAGGCGAGAGGGCAGAACAGTATGCAACGATCGAAGGGACGATCGCGGGAGAGAAAGACAGAAAAGATAACAATGGAGAGTTAGCTCTGAGAGTGAAAGTTACTAGCGTTGGCAGGACGGTGAAAAGACCGAAGGTGCAACGCATCCAAACGCCAGCAATTCCTCCAGTATAAACAATGGGCAGCCATCTTGAAAAACACTAGACCGCTCACAGGAGAACGTAGTGTAACGTGAAGGCACTTTCAATGGAGTCTCCAGGAATGCCATAACTTCCATCGGGGAAGCATGACAATATGTCAGTGAACAAAAAAGAAGGAGTCAGACATGGGATGTCATCAGTGATGTCATCAATGACATTTGTGATGTCATCTTTGATGTCATGGGTGTTAGTCTTAGCAGTGCACGGTGGTGGCGCGAGTTATGGTTGCTTAGCTTAACACAACTTGCAAAGTTCTGGGTTTTTTGATGATTTAACTTGTAACCATAATATGAATAGGTTTTTATTTGTACAAATTAACTACAATGTCCCTTCAACAAAGTTTTTGCACTGAATTTGATAGGTTTTTATTAGCACCTTTTAACCATAATGTCCCTCCAACAAAGTTTTTTCACTGAATTTGATAGGTTTTTATTGGTGCATACAACATACTGAACACCCTGGCCCCATGGCGATAACCACGGGGTCCGCAGTCTCTGCGACTGTCCGCAGACGTCGGGTAGCATTTACACTGCTCAAAAGCTCAGGGGTTGTCTTAAATTGTTGTAGCATGCAGCAAAGACACTGACCATGTTAAAAGAGCAACACATAAGTGAATTACAAGTAAAGATTAAGTAGGTCTACAAACTCTTTTACTTATAAAAGCAGTATTGCAATTGCATAGGGTGTGCAACATAATGGAATGCACCAAGCAAGAAAATAACCTGTGCTTCCAATAGTATTACCTCAGTGCTGCTTTACATACAAATTGAGAAGCAACTGTCAGCGGGACAGGTGCAAAATAGTGACAGCAGAACCATACTAGAAAGTGGTAAGTACACTATATTTTTCCTATAACTGTGCAGCTGCTTTACATACAAATTGAGAAGCAACTGTCAGCGGGACAGGTGCAAAGTAGTGATAGTAGAACCATACTAGAAAGTGGTAAGTACACTATATATTTCTTATAACTGTGCAGTTTGTTCTGTGTACATGACTAGTAAAAAGTACTTCTCTTTTTTTTACACAGAAATGGCAAGCACCTGCAGTGGCTTGAGGAGAATTTCCCTCTTGATGAAATGAGTGAAGACAGTAACTCCAATGATACACACTGCAGTTTCAAAAGCAAGCAAATTAATACACATTGCTTCACATGTAACTGATACATGTTTTTTTGTTTAACAGTACATATGGGAAATGAAGGGAATGGCCCAGCCGCACCATGAGCACCATGAGCACATACAAACCGAAATTGACAATGTGGCCAATGAACTAGTGAGCCTGTGGGAAAATATGGACCAATTGAATGACTGTTTTGCTGATTTAAAACTACTTGTTCAAAGGCATATAATGGAAAATATAAAATACCACTGCCCCACTTGCACCTGTACCACTTCCCTCTTTCCCAGCCTACCATCCCCACAAATTTCTGGTAAGCAAATACGTTATGATGAGACCTCAATCCCTTCCTCTCCTGATGACCAGCCTGTGCAAAACCACAAGTCCCTTGTGTATGTTTCCATTTCGCTACCCCTCCCTTTCCTAATTGTGTATTTGTGTGTGTAAATAAAGTTGTATGTGTATACTGTTGCTGTGTGTGTGTGTGTGTGTGTTTTTAAAGCCTTGTTAGGAGTCCGCGGAGCGTACAACTATCCAGCCTGTGCATAATCAAAATGAAGGTGTCATGGACACCGCTCCTGTCCGGGCAGTCCGCAATCAAAATAGAGGTGTCCCATGGACATCGCTCCTGTCCGGACATGTCCACAAAGTTGTGACATACCTTTAATTAGTTTGGGGACCCCACCCCTGTCCTGCAGACACCTGGGCACACACGCTCCACTTTCACTGTGTTCTACAGACACGACGCCTGTCCTGCATGTCTGCAAAGTTGTGGTGTACTTAAATTAGTTCAGGGAGCCCACCCCTTTCCAGGGGACACCTGGGCACATGAGCATCACGCCCCCTGGGTCCTATGAACAATGTGCCTGTCCAGCATGTCATCAAAGCAGTGACGCACTTTAATTAGTTTGGGGAGCCAATCCCTATCCGGCGGACACCAGGGCACATGCGCATCACAACCCCTGGCTCCTACGAACACTGTGCCTGTTTGGAACTGTCCGCCTCACGTGTGTCGCAGTTTTAATTAGTTTGGGGAGCCCAACCCTGTCCGTAGGACACCTAGGCGCATGCGCACAATGCTTCCCATGCAATAGGTGTCCTGCAGACAGCCATCCCATTTGCGAATGTTCGCGATGTCACCATGTGATCGTACCCATGCTGAATATAGGTCCTTATTCGTGCACAGGGACCAGGCCCCGAACAGCAAAAACATGCTTTTTTGAGCAATGCAAGGTGTTTTACTGTGAAACCTCACCCTTGCAGAGGTCCCAAACCATGCCCCTGGCGATCTAGAGACATTTTGGAACTTTTGGAGCCCAGCTTTGGGTTTGAAGAGTCAGTGGAATGCACGTCTGTCTGCACAGCGCTCCCATGTACCCCTATAAAAGGCCACACCCTACTGGTGCTCCTCATTCTGTTTGTGGGTGACCAGGACTATTGCTGCAGGTTGCCGTTTGGCTGTTTGGCAGATTGCTCTGTTCCTGTTATTTTGCAGATTGCTCTGTTCCTGGTTCCAGGCTACATTCACTTGGATAATGGCATCCATGTCTATCTCTGCTGCTGCCTCTGTCTCAGTACCACCCCCATCAAATTCTCCACCACCACCACCTTCCCAAGTGCCTGGAGAGGGGTACAGGTGTGATGATGCAGAGGGGGAACAAGAAGAAGAAAAGGCTGAGGTAGTGGAAGTCCCCACTACCAGCTGCCGATGTGAGTCTTGGGTGTGGAGGCTTTTAACCACCGTTGGGGGCGGTAGCCAAACCTCAAGCAGCAAAGGTTTGCTGCAATGAGTGCCACATGGTACTCAGTCATGGCAAACCTGGACTGTACAGTTATGTTACCACCTCGATGCGGCGACACCTGCGATCCAACCAGAAAGCAGCAGTTTGGAGGGTTGTCCCCTTCGAACAGGGTAGTAGGTTGAGTTCCACTGCAGCATCCTCGACATCTGCTCCTGTCACCACAAGGGACGCTCCTGTGGGGCGGGGGATCCCTGACTCAGCCTCGCAGGCCATACGCACTGCAGTAGATTCTTACCTTTCAATGGTCACTGTTTTGTAGGAGTACTGCAATGCAGTGCTCTGCAGGGATGAGCAGTTTCGGAGTGGTTTCGAGGCTGTGGTAGGGGACAATGAAGGAAAGTGCCGCCTACCTCGATGAGGCCCACCCAACATCTTCCTCTCTCCATCTGCCCTTTCTTATCCCTGTGGTTGGTTCCCCTTCCCTACCCTCCCTTCCCTTCCCTCTCTTGAGTGTTGTGTTTAAAAAATCCCCAAAAATCCCAACATAAAAAAACGGCTGTTCTCAGAGCCACCTTTCACAGTTCAAAAATAGAAGTGCCAATGAAATGGTGCATGCCCATGCACAGTCCGCGAAGTCCGGGGTGTGTCTGCATGTAAACCATTCAAAACAAAGGGGGGTGTGGGAATCTCTCTACCAGCACGAACACAGCCCAATGACTTGTTCTTGGGTGAATTACCCCTGGGAGAGACTCTACCAAGTCTTTAGCTCACTGTCCCTTTCACAGAGAAGAAACGTCCCTGCATATCAGCCTTTGTCCTGCCCAGGGGCAGTCCAGCACCGAAATGCTAGGCAATTCTCCTCTGAACAAGAGTACCATCAGTAACCCCATACACGTGTTTCAGCCTTGTTGGGCATCATCAGTGAGGTGAAAATGTTGCCTCTCTAAGAACAGTGAGCAAGGGGTCCACGTCTGGATCACCCTGTTAACTTAGGGTGAAACCCAAAGTTAATTTATTCAAAACAAAGGGGGGTCTGGGAATCTCTCTACCAGCAAGAACACAGCCCAATGACTTGTTCTTGGGTGAATAACCCCTGGGAGAGACTCTACCAAGTCTTTAGCTCACTGTCCCTTTCACAGAGAAGAAATTTCCCTGCATATCAGCCTTTGTCCTGCCGAGGGGCAGTCCAGCCCCGAAATGCTAGGCAATTCTCTTCTGAACAAGAGTACCATCAGTAACCCCATACACGTGTTTCAGCCTTGTTGGGCATCATCAGTGAGGTGAAACTGTTGCCTCTCTAAGAACAGTGAGCAAGGGGGTCCACGTCTGGATCGCCCTGTTAACTTAGGGTGAAACCCAAAGTTAATTTATTCAAAACAAAGGGGGGTCTGGGAATCTCCCTACCAGCACGAACACAGCCCAATGACTTGTTCTTGGGTGAATAAGCCCTGGGAGAGACTCTACCAAGTCTTTAGCTCACTGTCCCTTTCACAGAGAAGACATTTCCCTGCATATCAGCCTTTGTCCTGCCCAGGGGCAGTCCAGCGCCGAAATGCTAGGCAATTCTCCTCTGAACAAGAGTACTATTAGTAACCCCATACACGTGTTTCAGCCCTGTTGGGCATCATCAGTGAGGTGAAACTGTTGCCTCTCTAAGAACAGTGAGCAAGGGGTCCACGTCTGGATCGCCCTGTTAACTTAGGGTGAAACCCAAAGTTAATTTATTCAAAACAAAGGGGGGTCTGGGAATCTCTCTACCAGCACGAACACAGCCCAATGACTTGTTCTTGGGTGAATAACCCCTTGGAGAGACTCTACCAAGTCTTTAGCTCACTGTCCCTTTCACAGAGAAGAAATTTCCCTGCATATCAGCCTTTGTCCTGCCCAGGGGCAGTCCAGCGCCGAAATGCTAGGCAATTCTCCTCTGAACAAGAGTACCATCAGTAACCCCATACACGTGTTTCAGCCTTGTTGGGCATCATCAGTGAGGTGAAACTGTTGCCTCTCTAAGAACAGTGAGCAAGGGGTCCACGTCTGGATCGCCCTGATAACTTAGGGTGAAACCCAAAGTTAATTTATTCAAAACAAAGGGGGGTCTGGGAATCTCTCTACCAGCACGAACACAGCCCAATGACTTGTTCTTGGGTGAAAAACCCCTGGGAGAGACTCTACCAAGTCTTACGCTCACTGTCCCTTTCACAGAGAAGAAATTGCCCTGCATATCAGCCTTTGTCCTGCCCAGGGGCAGTCCAGCGCCGAAATGCTAGGCAATTCTCCTCTGAACAAGAGTACCATCAGTAACCCCATACACGTGTTTCAGCCTTGTTGGGCATCATCAGTGAGGTGAAACTGTTGCCTCTCTAAGAACAGTGAGCAAGGGGTCCACGTCTGGATCGCCCTATTAACTTAGGGTGAAACCCAAAGTTAATTTATTAAAAACAAAGGGGGGGCTGGGAATCTCTCTAACAGCGCGAACACAGCCCAATGACTTGTTCTTGGGAGAATAACCCCTGGGAGAGACTCTACCAAGTCTTTAGCTCACTGTCCCTTTCACAGAGAAGAAATTTCCCTGCATATCAGCCTTTGTCCTGCCCAGGGGCAGTCCAGCGCCAAAATGCTAGGCAATTCTCCTCTGAACAAGAGTACCATCAGTAACCCCATACACGTGTTTCAGCCTTGTTGGGCATCATCAGTGAGGTGAAATTGTTGCCTCTCTAAGAACAGTGAGCAAGGGGTCCACGTCTGGATCGCCCTGTTAACTTAGGGTGAAACCGAAAGTTAATTTATTCAAAACAAAAGGGGGCCTGGAAATCTCTCTACCAGCATGAACACAGCCCAATGACTTGTTCTTGGGTGAATAACCCCTGGGAGAGACGCTACCAAGTCTTTAGCTCACTGTCCCTTTCACAGAGAAGAAATTTCCTTGCATATCAGCCTTTGTCCTGCCCAGGGGCAGTCCAGCGCCGAAATGCTAGGCAATTCTCCTCTGAACAAGAGTACCATCAGTAACCCCATACACGTGTTTCAGCCTTGTTGGGCATCATCAGTGAGGTGAAACTGTTGCATTCTTTTCAGGCAGAACGTGGTGGCTCTGAAAAGAGGCTTTTTTGTTGTTCTTGGAAGTGTTCAAGTGGCCAACACTTACTGCACAAATGCTTGCTATACTTGCGCAAAAAAGGTGATTGCCAGCATCAGTAAGATGGACGCCATCTCTGCGGAAAATGTTGGCGCTAAGTAATGTATTGTTTTCATTGTGGAAGGAAGACATACCAACAACTGGCAAAAATGCGCAAACAGCCTTGTTAACGTTGTGCCTGGCTTTCTCCATTTGCAGACCAAATGAGGAAGAGCGCAGCCACATCTGTCTCTGGGCAATGCGCAGAAAAATTACTTGAGAGTTTGGAAACATGACCATGACTTTCTCAAGTGCCTCCTTCATCACAAACTGCAGAGAGATTCCAGTATCCAGTAACGGGTCCTAAACTGTTCCCTCCGCAATGAACAATAATGATGCCTGGATAATGCTGCATCACCAAAGTGGCACAAAGAGAAGCAGATCCAGCCACTTCATGTCACGCAATCCATACCAGTGCACATCTACATGAGGGAATACAAGATGTGCATCCACTCCATAGTGCTCTGCATAAACCTGCAACCAATGTATCCAAGAGTCCCCCAAAATCCACGAACTCTGCCTCCTGAAACACACAGCCATAGCCACAGCAGTCTGCACTCCTCTCAGCAAATATAGCCTCTGCCACACTCTCTCCTTGCACACCACACCCATGGAACCTTATTGACCAATTCCCTGGTCTCCACAGTCCTATTTCCATGCCTGCCATCCTTAAAAAACCCCGGATGTGGCGCATGCGATCTATAAACTAACGCAGAGTTCGTGGATAAATTGGCCAATTCAGCGGGGCGGAGAGAGAAATGTAACCTAGGGTAGGATATTTCCTATATTGTGGTGGCTCTGGAAAGAGCCTTTTTTCCGGTGCCACTGATCAAACATCTTTTGTTTTCTATTTTTTTGTTTTGTCTTCTTTTCCTCCTTACTGCCTTACATCAACCTCTGCAAAGAATCCCTTAGATTGCGAAAAAAAACAAGCATTTCCAAGAATGGACAATGAAATGCTGTCTGCGGTAAAAAAGTGCACACTAAGCGAGTCAATGTTGTCATTGGAGAAAACATCTCAGCATGTTGCAAAACTATACTCATGCCTCTATTAAAGAGGCACCTTCCAACATTTTGATAAAGACATTGGAGTTGTTCCATTGTGCTCTACGTGGTATTTCAGAAAAAAACACCTTTGCAGTAGGGAAAAGTAGCATCAGTTCTTCCGCCAACAACTTCAGTACAGGAACCAAACTTGGAACACTGATGTAGCCCAAAAGCTCTCCTCCACAGTGCACCACCAAAACATCAGGACTACCAAAATTACCCATGTTTCCGCAAAGAGCAAGCAGTGCCTCCAAATTTCAGCCAGCCAGGCACACTGTACCCCAAAGCCTGCAGGCCTGGAAAACCACGATCAGCAGAAACACATCTTGCCTTTACATACCTCTTCAGATCACATACAGAGGAATCTCCCACTATCCATACAGTAACTCCAGCCAAAAGTATTACCTTCCCTTCCTGTAAAGCACACCCTGAACACCTGATTAGCTAATCCCCACAGTGCAATGTCCATGCCAGGCATGTTAAGCAGTCACACACCCATCCACCAATCACATCCAGGATCTCTACATCTAACTCTGTCAACTCAGTACAACACTGCAGATGTACTGTTCAACACTCAGAGCACAGGTGTCCTGTGATTCCCAAGCACCTGCAACCAAAAGTACTGTAAAACTCTCCAAGATCTCTACTTCCAGATTCATCCACATCTACATCCATCAACACAAACTACAGACATGCGGTTTTGTAATGCACACAGAAAACTAAAACTGCATGTATGTTACCAAAGCATAGCAAGTACATAGGTTGAATGCACATGAACAGGGTGCTTGCCATTTGTCCTGCATAACCTACTCAGTAATCATATTCTCATGTGTCCCATCTCCTGACATCAACTGACAGTTACTTACAATGCTGTTTGCATTTTATTTTAATGCCCACAGCTGAAACCACCTATTTCAATTTCAGCACCACTGTCTGTGATTCTTTTTAATAAAAAAAATTCATTGGGAACATTTGCACAGCAAATTCAAATGCTAGACCCTATGTGAAATGGCCAGAATGCATACAGAAAAGGGAAATTGCATGTATGTTACGAAAGCATGACAAGTACATATATTGCACAATTGACAAAATGTACCATTGGAAGGAAAGCAAAGAAATGCATGTGTACATTGCAAACAGTTCTATGTGTAAATTTGGATAAACAAATGAAACAACATGAAAGGATTTCTGCACTCATGTAGCAAGCATCTATGTGTGAGAAAGTGAACAAAATTCCACACATTATCCCATTTTCCTTTCCAATCTGTACATATTTCTGCCCTTGTTATCACCCTACTAGGACTTGCACTAATCCATTTCCAAAGCAAGTAGTGCAACATCTCACACACGTCAAAAGTGCAGCCCTATAGGGCACAGTTATCAATGCAGCACTAGCCCCCATACCAACAATGCTGATACTCCCAAGGCCCCACTCATATGCAGTGCTGTCGAATTGGACACACACACTAACTCTTCCTGCCAACAAATCCTCCTACAATCTAAAATAATGTGTTTGCCTAGTGCTATTACTGTACCATTAACACACATACCCACTAACGTCCTTCTTTTCCAATTGCAGTGAAAAACAGCCTCCTAAAAGCCAGTGACGTCTCTGCTGGAAGATAAAACCCAGAAGAAACCTACTCTTCACAGCCAACATAGTAAGTGCAGTACTGTAGTAGTGTTCTGCCTGTTACTCAGACAGTGCAATGTTGTTGTATTGTAGCCTAGACAATTCTATCAAACCCCACAGCCCTCGCTTCACCCTAACTCATTGCTCCTTGGCAGGTCCACTCTTTGTATTGTCATCAGAACACCAGTATGGTAATACCCACTAGGTTTATAAAAACATTGTAATGTCTTTACTTCTTCAAGCACACTACACTGTCATACACACTGAAGCAAACCTTTCACACAGGAACACACACACATACCAGTATAACCTTCCCAACCAAAAGTAACAGCCCTTTGCACAATCACACTCCTCTATGTATGCCTACCTTCATATTCAGACAGTCATGCTCAGTGCACACAAATACATTGCACAATTTCCAAACCCACACTTTCCTTTTTTTCTCCAACAGACACAAGAGAATGCCTATCAAAAAGCAACTCCATAGAAAACAGTGCAGAAATAGAGCAGATAAAACTCAAACCATGCAAAATAGCCATCCACCTCTAGCAGACTTAGTACGAACAATTCAAACAAAACAACTGATACCGTCACTGAGCAAAAGGGAACAAGGTAGCAGGAAAAAAAGTGGGACTTCTCTTCCAAAATGTAAAACTAATAGTAAATGTATTAAGAAGAATGCAAATACCAGTAGTGCTAACATTTTATCTACCAATGTTAACATAGCCACAGGTAAGCATTCCAAAGAATTCATTTTACAAAAATGTTCCACCACAGAATCCTTCAGAACCTTATGAAAACAATGGAGAAACCCTTAATACTTTACAGCAGATAACTGATCCTGGAAGCTCTCATAGACAGTGCAATGCTCCTGAAAAGGAAATTGTTTATATTAATTTTGAACAGAATGAAACCACTAACAAAATTAATTAGTAAACTACAAAAAGTACTTAGCAACATATGCAATATCAACATAGATACCTTTTCAAACTTCTGTACAGGTGAGTGGATTCACACAAACAGCACAGAGCCATATTTCAACGAAGAGGCATACAAACAAAAACAAACAAACCCAATTGCCATACATAGCAGTGGCCAAGGGTATGAAAAGGTAGACAGTAGTATTATGGCAGAAGAGACGCTGATTGTAAGAATATCCCTAACAAACTTACAATCAACTCTCCATTCCACCAAACCAATCCGTCCAGTCTACACATGGCCGTGCACCTCAATGTGTAACGTACGAAAACAATCCTTCAAATCTTTGCGGCAGTTCCTCAGTCAGTATATGAAAGCCAAAGACAAATTAAAAATTAAAATGAAACAAACCATGGACTTCTGTCCAGTGCGCAAATACACAGGACTATGGGGACATTCATTAGCCTGCATTTCCAGACCTGCTTGCAAAAGCACCTTCCACCACATCAAAACGTTAGTGACACACCATTCTACTATACGAAATATCATTCAGAGACAGCACCTCCTACATGGCACAGCCAAAGAACTCCTGGAATAAACAGACCACATCCAAAGCAAATATTTTGGAAGTGAAGAGCACTTACAAAATCCAGTAACTTTAGACGAGAGTAGCGACAACCTTGCAGATGTCAATCTTCGATTACACATCTACAAAAAAGAAATAGTAAAGTTTAAAAGCACATCTGCTGAAGTACCAAACCAAGTATGTGTGTGTTGTCACAGAAATATTTATACAAAGAGCACCAAAACTGTAGATATAACGTACAAAATGGAGGACAATGAGGAATCCCAATGGTTCCAATTAGCTCTGTATCTTATAGCAGAAAACAAATATGAAATTACTAACCCCTCAATACTTTGCACATACTGCACTGGAAAACTTGATAATAACCAAATGCCTTCATGGGCTACCACTAATAACTTGGAAATATTCCCACTTCCAAAACCACTCGAACAGCTTAATATGTATGCGAGCATTGTAATCCAAACAGTAAACCCATTTCAAGCGATAATATGTCTTAAACCAAAAACAGCCAAGTTGCCTCCTTCTGACTTGCTGAAAGGCATTTGTTGCAAAGTAGTTTATTTGCCATTAGATCTTAAAGAAAATGTGGACACTTTGGGAGTGCAACGGCCAATAGATCAATCTTTGATTATCCTAGTGAATGGTGAACCTACAAAAGACAAGAAAACTTGGCAGCAACTAGTAGACTTAAACAAAGTCAGGGAAGCCCTGCAATATCTAAAAGAGAACAATGAATCCTACAAAGAAATGAACATTGAAGAAAACCTGAGAGAAACCACCAAAATAATTCAGGATTCCTCATCAACTGGCCAATTTGAACTTCTAGATCCTACTACAGCCTCCAATATTTTAGACTAGTATACAATTCACCCACTGCATTTCAAAGACAACATAGACGATGCACTAGAAACATATCAATGCGGCAAGCTAAAGGATCTCCAATCAGCATATGGGAAAAAAGTGTAGAAGCACAAGCCTTTCCTATACTCTTTTCTACTGAAAAAAGGTGGAAGGTGTGATTAAAGATGCACATAAATAACAGCATCAGAATACCGCTCTTTACAAATGTATTGTGAAGACCTCAGATTCAGACAAAACGTTGAATACATATTCCACCTCCTGTTTGAAAGTGAACTAGCAACTCTATGTTACCGAATTGCACACACATTGAAAACAGGTCTCAATATTTTAAACTTGTCTGCTACACAGCTAGTTCAAAAGGTGCAAGAGAAAGATGAAGTTTTAGAATAAAGTATTACAGATCTCTTGGCAAACATGCGTGGGATGAAAGAATACTGGTTCTGACATCATGCAAATCTACAGTGTATGCTATGCAACCTTGACCCACCCACATGGTTTGTCACTTTAAGTTGTGCAGAGTATGCATGGACAGACTTGCATGATTTTCTATGCATACTAAATGAAAACAAAGCAGGGATAGACATGAAAACACCAGGAGAACTCTGCTGTCTTGACCCTGTAAATGTGTCAATGTACTTCCATCACCACTTTATTGCCATGCTGCACTTCATCTGTAATAAAACAACTCCTCCCCTCGGAGAAGTGCAGCACTTCTTTTGGAGAAAACAATATCAATCCAGAGCACCACACATCCACATGCTGTTGTGGATTAAAGATGCTCCTAAATTTGGTCAAAACAGTGATGCCACTGTTTTGCAGTTCATTGACAAATATGGCACTTGTGAAATCTTTTCAGAAAGTGCACATCGTGACCTACATGCACACATTTTGTGGTTTCAAAGACATAAATGTGGCAAATGTTGTCGGCGCAGATATAAAAACAAAGGCAAACTCTACACCAAATGCCGCTTTGTTTTCCCTAGACCAGTTTCAGCAAAAGGACAAGTAAACAGCTTCCTGTCTGATGTTAGATACAGTGTTAAAGGCAAATCACCTAAGAACACATACTGCATCAAAAGAACTGAAGTATCAAGGTACATCAATGATTACAATGCAATCATTGCCCTCCTGTGGAATGCAAACATAGATGTGCAGTACATTGCAGACAATTCCACTGCAGTTGCACAATATGTCACAGCCTACTTAACCAAATCTGAGAAAACAGAGCTTAAAGACCTCTGGGATGACATATCATCTGACATAACACTGTCACTAAAATGATACAGCTTTGGCATAAAAATGCTCACCCATATGCTGATGCCGGTCAAGTGGCACAGCGAGTAGAGCGCTCGCTTTGACATCCGTGCAGAGCTTGCTAACGCCGGTTCGAATCCCAGCAGGCTCAAACTCAGCCTTTCATCCTTCCAAAGTCAATAAATGAGCACCACACACCGTGGGTAATAATAAGCAGCGCTCAGATACCTGAGGGTTTGTAGCGCTATTTAAATGCAAAATTATCATTATTATTTATTATTATAGAGAATGTGGTTGATATGAAGCCGCAGACCGTTTAACCGACAAAGCCTTGTACAGGAAATCTGAAAACATAGTCTGGCTAAGCCTTGGTCATTCTGCATCCAGAAAAAGAGTTCTCAAATCATACCAGGACATAGAAATAATAACCAAACATGATCCCAACAGCCAGGACATTTTGAAAAACAATTTATTGGACACATACTACCCAAACAGGTGTACTGCTTTGGAAACCATGTGTCTATACTACATAGCCCAAAAATTCTTATACAAAAATAATATTAAACCAGATGAGAAAAAAGGTAAATACATAGACAAATGTTGTGAGGGCAGACTGGTTAAACTTACCAAATGCAGCCTGATTAATCATATGAAGCTATCATTTAAAACTCCTCAACCTATAGAAATTTACTACATGTCCCTAATGCAACTTTTTAAACCATTGAGAAAAGAAGAACATTTAGTGGACATCCATGCCTCCTATGAAGATGCTTTCAATGCGAGTGAAAATACTGTAACAGATATAAACTTCAAACAGTACAAAAACATGTTGGACAATGAACACCAACAAGAGGAAGAACGTCAAGCACAACTAAATGTAGACACTGCTGAGAGCAGTCAACCTTCTCTTACAGCTAGTAAATGAGGCAGAATTAGCCATGAATGAAGTAGAAAACACCATGTGTCAGTATGAGGAATCTGAAGAAAAACTTGCTCTACTGAAATCACAACTGAATTTTCCTAGAAGTAACCAAAGAAATTGAACATGGTGTGCAGCACAAAACTAACACTTGTGATCCCGCGTACACAACACTAAGCCCTTTAAGATGAGGTAGCAATACTTTGAGATGGATGGAGATGCAGAATATACTAAAATATCAATAAACAGACTGACTCAGGAAGTTGGCAAAGTACATCTATTTTAATATCAATTATCTAAAACAGGGAGTTACAACGAACATCAACAAACATCTGCTTGATCTTCTCACTCAAGGAATTTCATAAAAAATACAACATTTATAGTAAAAACTCATCATCATCGATTTCAATCTACGTGGCAAACTACAAAAGCCTATTTGTGAAAGCGATTGGCTTAACGGGAACATCTAGGTATATGTTCCATACTTGTTGGGAAGGTGATTGGGTCTCTAATATCAGGTGGGGCAACTAAGCCCTCCTCTAGTGCAAGTCACTACGAATGTCATCAAATACACACGTCCCATTGGTTATACAAACAATAGGGCTCTCTATTACGTGTCCCTCTACAATTGGTTGGCACCCTTGCACCCCTCTGTAATATTCCACACACGCTAGCAGCAGGCAGGCTGGCACCCAGGTGCTGGTGGGCTGGTCATAACCATAGCTTCCCACCTCATTAGCCTGTCAACTACCATCACTCTTGTGGTCTGCCAGTCAATTAGGCCTTTGATTATTGGCCTTGGAAATGTTTTCTGTGCCTAAGAATAAAAGGGAGTAGAGGCATACTCTGTCTCTTGGTTTCGATACAGCAGAACTCAGTATGTATTTTCATCCATTCACGTGACTAGAGACCATGTTTCAGAGCTTTTTGGTATTTGAAATACTATTAAATGATGAACCTCTGACATCTTCAATGTTCTTGCTTCTCACCTCAAACAGGAGTTTGTTCTTTTCACACATTTTGTAGCTACTGAATGAACATCCAAGCTCACGGTGGCCTTGACTTCCTAGTACTGGGCCAGCCAAGCTTTTCTTGATGTTTTCTTCATCATTTCTGTAGCATGAACATCTTCATCTTGAGCCCGAAATGTTGCTCATTTTTAACACCTCCTCCTTAGATCTTCATAGAATGCTTACATTCTTCAGTCTCTTGTCTCTTCTCTGGATATGTCAGCTGTGCTTCGCATGACGTCCTTAATCTTCTCTTTTGCTCGTTTTTCACACTTCTGTGATTTCATTCAAATGGCCATCATATTGTCAGGAGTGCAAATATGGCTTTCTCAATGTGTATCTTACTTCCAGGATTGATTTCGGCATAGGTATTCTTAGATGTACTGCACATGTTGCACACTCTGACTCCCAATATATAGGCGTCATGGGGTGGAGCTTTGAGTGGGGGTACTTGGCTAAACATCTACACTCCCCCCAATGTGCGAATCATTGACCACTCTCCCATCATCCTTCACAGCTAGACATCCTCGTCTGAAGAAATGCTTCTTTGGGACCAATATCTTTATGACTCCTTTTAGGCATCCTGCTGATTTCACATGCTCATATTTATTCCAGGACATAAGCATGCATTGTCCATTTGGACTGCAGTAGATCTTTCTCCCCACATACTTATTGTGGTTCTTTGGGTACAGGAACTGCGTTCCTTCAGGTGCATGAATGCTGGCATTCACATAGTCTCTAATTTCTTCATCTGTCAGTTCCTTAGTTTTCCATCCTGATTCAACATCAATCATGATCTTCATTCCTACTGCCTTCTTTGCAGTCATCTTACATTGTGCGATTATTATCCTGATGACACAACATCTAAGCAAAACCATCACTATCAGCGCTCCAAGAAACTTGAACATGTCCACCATCCATTGTGGAATCCATGAGAAAACGGATCCAAACCAACTGGCATCAGCAATGTCTTCCACTTTGTCTATCATCTGGACATGTAACTTTGTCAGCAACGCTATGACCTCTGCCAAGGTGCCATTCTCGTCATCATGCTAAGGTATGAATGTGCAACATGATTCTCTGATTTTGGCACAAACACCTCCATCCATAGCTGTAATCATGTCCAGCATGTATCTATTCTGAAGAGTCATCAGTCGTATGGCTCTCAGCACTTCCTTGATAGCATTGAAACTTTTTATAGTAGTGTTAATCGTCTACAACAATTCCCATCTGGTTATCTGTAACCACTTGGTATTTGCTGCTGTCTGGATCCTTGGCATGAAGATTATCATGAATATCAATGAGGTCTGACTGAATAATCTGTGGTCATATGAAATAGAATCAAAAGCTTCTATTAACTTGGCTGAGAAATAGTTCTCTCTCTTCATTCGATTTATCAGCTCAGCAGATCTCTTTTTCCTCAGGTGAGCATCTGCCTTTGAAAAGTCACCAATGTTCAAATAGAACATCATCTTCCCCAATCTCTGGGCAGCTTCATATAAGCTCTGGATCCACAGGCCCAGTAGTGATCCATTATCACCGCTGTCCCGTCCTTCATTCCTGGTACATCAAAGACTCTACCCCAATTTTGATTCTCTCCAACTTTTCTTGTGCCACTGTTTCTGGAACACAGCTTTGCACTGTCCAGGGGCACTATCTGTAAAGGCCCCCCTATGTCTTTGACCCACGTCAGTAGTTTAGCAAGTCTTGGCCATAGAGGTTTTCATCCATTCTCCACAAGGTCAATGGCTGGTTTATATCAACCAATTACTACCCACGCTCTGCAAATAACCTCTCCTTCCTCCCATCCATCTGGAGAAAGTACTAATCCACAAATGTGCATTTGGTCTCTGTTCTTCCATCTTTGAAGTTCTTCTGCAGATGTTCCTGGACTTTCAAGTCATCTGTTTACTTCCAATCTAATTCCAGCTCCTTTCACTCCAGGTTGTTCATATCTTATCACATGAATTCTGGTGTGTGCTCTTGCTCTTGTATTTGTGTCATAATCATCTTCATCTGAAGCTTTCCATTCTGTTGCCCACACCAAAGATGCTGTTCGGTCCATGAACTGACCTCTTGCTCAGCAGAGTGCAATATGGGATAGATGATGTGCTGTCTGGACATCTAATTCAACAGCTATGAATATCTTAGACTTTCCCATACTATAAGGCAGGAGGGCACACAGATAGCATTCCTCCTCTGAGGACCTCCTTCCTACCTCTTTCATGTGCTGATACCACATGTAATTCCTCAAATCTGCGGTGCTGTCCAGATAATCATTCAAGTCATGATCATCCTCCCTCGTATTCTCTTAGGACTCTTTCTTGCCTCATGAGCTTTTATGATCATCTCATTGAAGTAGGTCTGCATAGTTCCTTCTTGCTGGCAGAATCATAGAAACACTTGTCAGTAAAATCGGTGTCTCTACATGTGCTACTGGTGCAGGAATGACCACAAAGAGCCTTTGTTTTCGCACATTGCTAGATCTATAACTTCCTTCTGCATAGGAAGATACACAGGAACCACTGCTCTCTTTGGACCAACATAATAAACAGGGTGTATCGTGAGAACCAAAGGAATGATGATAAATATAATACATGTGTAAATTATGTACCAGTACATCCATCCCCAGCAACAGTGGCTTCTTGCAAGTCTCGGTGTTCTCTCATTGTTTGCCACATTATTATTATTGCTATCAATGTTATCCATCTTTGCCTGTAATTACTTTTAAGGAAGGAAAAAAACAACTTTAATCAGGCAAGTTTGTCAGGTAGTAGACGAATCTCCTTGCGAATTTCATGTTTTAGCCAATTTATTGCAGGTCGAAATACACAAGTGTTAGTACATCGTCCAACAATATAAGGATGTTTGTGAAGCAGAAAAAAAAGATCAATTCACATAGTTTGTGAGCGTCTTCATCAGAAAGGACCATCTGTTAAAAAAGAGGAAACAGATAAACAGTTGGAATACGCCAACTGGTATCTAATTGCAACCATAGTGCCACCACTTCCAAAAATCAAAAACACATACACCATTTCAATTCCTCCTACTACAACAGTGCTTATAAAAGCAAGACCACATAGATGTGCACATTAAACATTCATGTAAGTACTGCACTCGTCAATGAAACAGAGTCTGCCACATAAAATCAAACGAAGGTAGACTTTTTTTTTTAATCCTGCATGGTTTTTTTCCTCCACAGACCCAATGATTATGCAAACAAATACAGGAGCTGAACACATTGCACAGTACACTTGCTTGAAGCATAGTACCTGTGATGTACTAATTATGAGGGTCCACAAAGTACATAAATGTCTGAAATTGAATACAGTATGACATTATGAAGTACCTTCCCTAACATGTTATATTTTTTTATCACAGACAATGAAACAAATATTTGTCCTGCATTTCCACATGCAACAAAGACAATATGTGCCCAGAGTGCCACAATATTCAAATCTGCTATTGCAACTTCAATGGTATTCTATCACTGAGTTCCAAAAAGGTATACAGTGCCTCAAAAATATATAGAGTGAGTATGCGATTATTGGTGTCATGCTTCTTTGTAATCAGCAAATTGAATTTCTATACACATGGTTGTGCAATCCATATGCCAGTGTCACATTCTTGGGTGCATGGTCATATTATGCTGCGGTGGTTGTGACCAGGCCTTAGACTCTTGGGTGTATGGCCTATGGATTACAGCCTCTGGCCATGCACCCAAGAGTCTAGGGCCAGGCCACAACCACCATAGCATAATACAGCCATGCACCCAAAAGTCTGCCCAGTGGCCACAGCCCACACACATAAGGAAGCCACCTGAGGACCTGTCCACTTCGGTTCACATGCTATTACACTACTTGCACCCACTGCACAGACTCTCATACACCCAAGAATCTCGTGGCAGTCAAATAAGCCAGCTGCCACACACCCTGTACACTTCTGTCCACATAGTATTACAGTACTTAGAGCCAGTGGACAAGCTCATGCACCAAAGACTCTACTGACTGCCCACAGCCAATACAATATAATACAATGAAGCACCCAAGAATCTACCCAGTAGCCCGGTTCCATGTGTTAAAATGACGGCAAAAATGGCCGTGGATGCAAAATATTGCAGCAAAAAAGCTGTGGGTTTGCCACCACAATCCATTTAAAGGATGCAGGGGACACCACCGCAACCCCAGGACCCATTATTCCATTTAAGGGAAGCGGGGGACACCCCCGCAAAACCTGCTCCACTTAAATGGTATAATGGGTACACCTTTATTGGGTCAAACCACAGCATTTTTGCCGCGACTTTATGCACAGGCGACATTTTTGCCACGATTTTATCACTGCATACCGTGGCCACAACCCACACACATAAGGCATCCACCTGAGGCCCTGTCCACTTCAGTTTTCACATACTATTACATTACTCGCACCGACTGCACAGACTATCATACACCCACAAATCTCGGGGCAGTCCAATAAGCCAGCTGCCACACACCCTGTACACTTCTGTCCACATAGTATTACAGTACTTAGAGCCAGTGGACAAGCTCATGCACCAAAGACTCTACTGACTGCCCACAGCCAATACAATATAATACAATGAAGCACCCAAGAATCTACCCAGTAGCCCGGTTCCATGTGTTAAAATGACGGCAAAAATGGCCGTGGATGCAAAATATTGCAGCAAAAAAGCTGTGGGTTTGCCACCACAATCCATTTAAAGGATGCAGGGGACACCACCGCAACCCCAGGACCCATTATTCCATTTAAGGGAAGCGGGGGACACCCCCGCAAAACCTGCTCCACTTAAATGGTATAATGGGTACACCTTTATTGGGTCAAACCACAGCATTTTTGCCGCGACTTTATGCACAGGCGACATTTTTGCCACGATTTTATCACTGCATACCGTGGCCACAACCCACACACATAAGGCATCCACCTGAGGCCCTGTCCACTTCAGTTTTCACATACTATTACATTACTCGCACCGACTGCACAGACTATCATACACCCACAAATCTCGGGGCAGTCCAATAAGCCACCTGCCACACACCCTATCCACTCCTGTACACATACTATTACTCTACTTGCAGACAGTAGGCAGACTCTTGGGTGCATGAGCCCCTAGTAGCTGGACACAATTACCACAGCATAATACAGCCATGCACCCAAGAATCCGCCCAGTGGCCAAAACCCTCGGGGCAGTCCAATATGACACCTGCCACACACCCTGTCCACTTCTGTACACATACTATTACATTACCTGCACCCACTGCACAAGCTCTCATACACCCAATAATCTCTGGACAGTCCAATAAGCCAGCTGCCACACACCCTGTCCACTTCTGCACACATACTATTACACTACTTTCACCCAGTGAGCAGACTCTTGTGTGTATGGCCTCTGACCATGCACCCAAGAGTCTAGTAGCTGCCCACAGCATAATACAGCTATGCACCCAACAATCAGCACACTGGCCACAGCCCACACACATAAGCCAGCCACCTGAGGCCCTGTCCAATTCTGTACACATACTATTGCAGTACTTGCAACTAGTCGGCTGACTCTTGGGTGCAATAAGCCCCCCGCCTGAGGTCATGGACATTTTAGTCCATCATATTTGAAGACCACAAGTTGCAGATCCCTGAGGAAGAGTATTATAGGTGTTCAGCTCTCTATAGGCCTCGATGAATCACCATGACTCATTTGTGGTGAATCTCAGGAAATCTGCTGAGTGAAATACGCAGTCGATGAAGTTTGACCCTCGGTCAGAGGACTGATCCATGGGGCATATCTGATGTTAGGGTGAATTCTCATAAATGTGCTAATTTTACCTTTCGAGACCCCCCAGCAACTTTGCTGGATTTCTAGGACTTTCATTTTTACCTGGAAAGAATGTGAGCCTTTTTTCCCACTCTTTCATGTATTTTGTATGTGTTTTACTTTTGTGTTCTTTGGATATGGAGTTTTAGACAACTCCATAGGCATCATCTTTTTCTTGTGTGCCACACAGCACCCTCAGTGCAGTGGCAAAGGGATGTCTTTGAGACTTCCCAAGGTTTAAAAACCTTCTCTGGGACTGATTACTGTCTCCCAGTGAATGTAAAGTTAAATTGACTTTGCTAGTCTTTTTAAATTGCTAGACCCAGCACACACTACCTTCCAGCAGAGTGCTGGAGGGAATACTTAGTATTCCCTATGCCTGGAAAACTCATGTAGCACTCAAATGCTACCCTTTCCTCTCAGAATGGCTGGTGGCTGTGGTATCCCCATGATTTTCCCAACCGTGACCTATTTAAAATTACCGCAGCCATGATTTTCAAGATGCCATCTGAGCCCCCTCTGTAAAAACAGGTTCCGATTGACTTTTTTCACCATTTCTTTTTGGAAAGGTCCTTCTAGCATTTGTCTCTGCACGCCAAACCAGGTTTGGTCCCTTTGTTCATATGCCTTTGGCGAGCTTCCGTACTGAAGCCCCCCCTCTGGCGCCTCAGTGTCTGGGGTGGACAGAATGTGAGGGAGGTGCCTGAAACTCCCTGTGCTTAGTCTCCTAGGAGACCTGAATGCACTCTGGCGTAATTGGCTGGCTGACTGTCTGGCAAGGACAACCACCCTGCTGGGTGAGTGGCAGCCAGGCAGGAATTAATGAGAGCAACTGTTTAAAAGCATGTCTCTGGGACTTGGAAGGCAGAGTCGACCACTGGAACGAAAGAACTGAAGACGAGCTGAAGGAAGACGAATGCTGCAACTCCTGGACCGTTGGTTTGCCTGGTGAAGCCCTCGCTGCAGGTCTGAATAGCCTGACACTCCCTTGACAGAAAAGCCCCTTCATGGATGACTTCTTCCCCTGAGCTGGTGGGAACAACCAACTCGCAAGCCACCTGGAAACCATCTCCATACTGGTCAAATTTTCTTCAGAGTGCTGTTGAAAACTGGGTAGCCAGTGAGAAGGATACCAGCTTGTGGACTTTAAGGCACTCACACCTTAAACCAACGTTCATGAAACTTTCCCAACTTCGGAGTCTTGTTCGCTCCTGATCCGACATATAACTCTTTTTTCTGCTAACTACTTCTAAGAACATTGGCAAAGACTTAACCGTTTACTACCAGAACTGTGCTATCCTATCCAAGACACTGGTCCATTGACTTTGGTCCAGGCCTATTGAATTGAATTGTCTCTTGTAGTGAACTGAAACTATTTGCCCTTCCTAATAAAGTATTTGTGTTTAATTCTTATAAACTGTGTCTTTTTACTCCCATTTAAAGTTACTGAAGTGCCATTTTGCTCCCACTTCTGGAGATCCTAACTGGTTCATAAACCTATTGGTTTGGTACTGGAGTGTATTATAGTGTGATATTGAGCTGCTTATTGCTAGTGGATGGATTCTAAATGACTGTGTACATAAATTAATATTGTTTTACCAAGAAACCTTGAGTAAGTGTTTGTTTGAACCACTGTGATTGCAAGTCCTTTGTGTAACACCTTGTACTTCTCACATCCCTCTTGAGATAAGCCTGGCTGCTCAGCCCTGCTACCACAAAACTGTGTAGTGCGGGCTTGTATCAAAGGTGAGATTGTGCTTACACCTGTAGTCTTAATTGTGTGTAGTGTTCCCAACTAATACTGCATGTAATGCTGCCTAACATCTGAGAAGGATTGTTTTCAAATGTTACCACTACAATGAATTAGGGTGTCTTCCTGCCTATTGGAAGGGATTGGGTCTTGGAGCTCTGTGAAAGGTACAGATGTCCCCATATATTATCCCCTTAGAATTAGTATCCATTCTATCCACTACTTTTCATTTGTATTTTGAAGTGGGAAGGGGGATTGCTACAATTTCCCTCTACATGGGAGAGAGAGATCGAAAGAGAGATAGATAGAGAGAGAGAGAGAGAGAGAGAGAGAGAGAGAAAAAGAGAGAGAGAGAAAGAGAGAATGAGAGAGAGAGAGAGACGCATGAGCACGCCCTTCCATGCAGAAAACTAAGGGGCAACAAAGTGTGGAGTTTCTCTTGTTCAAGATCCCTTTCTACATTTTTTTCACTAAAGTACTCTTAAGAAGTTTTGAAGTAAGATGTGTTTCTTAATATGAATATAGGAGTGGCATGACATCAAGTTTGTACCTCTCAACCCTTTTTCACTAAAATCTTTACTATTTCTCATAGCATAGGCACTAGAGACAGTTCTATGGTCAAGTTGCAAATGGTCAGACATGTGTTATTCTGCACTTTTATGTGTCAATTAATGTACACCCATTTGGCACACTTTACAATGAAACTTTTGTGCAGTATAGCATATGCTGGTTAGATCCTAGCCAATGTCCACATTGCTAACACTTCGCTGCTCTTTTATTCTTGTTAAGAAGCCAATTTAGACATGCAGTTGCTTAATATCCTTTTAACTCTTTCTCAGGCTATTTTAACAAAGGCAAAACTGCGGCGTTCAATAGTATTTCTAGAAAAAAATAAAGTATGTTAGAAGACTAAATTATACTAGATGTGTACTTTGTGTTTCTTCCACAGTACAATTTGTTGTCAATGTGAGCTTGTGAGTCATAGAACACTTTATTTTGTTGTCTTTGCTCTTTAAAATGTTAGCTACTCCTATTTAATTAACTGTTCTTTGTAGTATATTGTGACAAAGTGACCTCACCATCACACAGGCTGTGGGATGTATTTACCCATGCATCCGAGCCCTACCTCAAAACTGTGCAGTACTGACATGTAAACATCATGATGGCCAGAGCTTCCCAGAAAATGCACAGGGAAATGCAGGAAGAATAGGCTGCCACCCATTTTTGCCGATGTTATGGGCACAGAAGGACACTGCCTAAAACCACCATTGGACTACCCGCACAGTAGTCTGAAACCATTGGGAATGGCAATGCTGATTGCCAAATGCAACCTAGAATTGTGGGGAATTCATTTCTTAAATCCCAAAAATGGGTGCAGTACCAGTACTCACCACTATCCAAAAGCCGGCGTTTTAAAACCACTCTGTTTCCCTGAAGGCAAGTCAAAATGCCTATTTTCAAACATTGCAATATGTGCCAAATATTTACTGAACACCAGCAGACATTTGGCAGAATGGAGTTTTGTGTGCCTACAAAATCTGGGAAATGAAGATCATAAGACAAGGTTTATAACAAGACTGGCTGCGCTGTGGATTTCAGCAGTTTAAGTTGCACTGGATTGAAAGACACTAAAAAAAAAAAATCTAAATGTTTAAATTGACTGAGTGACCTACTTTTGAGTGTCACATAGGTTGCAATTGTTTAAATGTCATAGTTTTGCACTTAGAATCAGCATTCTAGCTGCATGTGTAAAATTGCAAGTTAATTTAAAAAGCAACAAATAACATGACAGTAGCTGAAAGTCTGGCTTAAGGAACTTAATTCTGCCTGGCCACTACCCCCATCAGGAGTGAAATTTGAGTCACAACTGTGTTCCCAGGCCAACCTTCCTTTTGCTGCCCAAGCTAAGGATATGCCATCTATCTGATAATTGAATTACTGGTGCTCTGCAGGAGAGTGAACAAAGCCCTCTTCACTCAGGCAAAGGTTTTTATTACCGCAGTCGTAAAATGTAGCTTCCTCTTGGCAGGAGCTGGGAGGGGCACTGCCTGTGAGAGCAAGCTGGCTTGGCAGAACTGGAAAGAACCAGAAATTCAACCTTGTGCTGAGGGTAAACCACACCCCTTTGGAGCCAGAACATAACTTTAAAAAGATGAATAACTCATAGAGCGGACATGTGAAAATTTTATAAATGACACCATAATTCTTGTGATTTTTCTGCCCACATTTTAAGAGGTTTTTCGACCCGGTGGCGTGTTCAGGGGGGTGTCAGCGGAAAAGTGGATATAACTCTAAATGTATGCATGTTAAAAATCTGAAACTTCATCAGTTAATGTCCCTACTCCCTGCACACATGTATGTAAAGTTGGGTCCATGTCAGAAATTGCAAAATCAGTTAAAAAGTGAAATATGTGCCAGTTCTGAATGCAAGCTCCCAGGAAGAGCAGAGTTTGAACAGGGGATACCTCCTGTAATGCATGATAGGTGCATATGATTTTAAAACAATATGTACCTCTGCAAATATGTATTTGTTTCAAATCTAGATTTGTGTGTAAGTTGACAGGAGGAGTGGACTTTTTGCAGGCTGTAAAATGACATCACTCTGACCCAACCTAGCTCCCCCAATCAAATGATAAATGGAAGTTTGACCAATTAGAAGCTGAGAGAGAGGTAGGGTCAGTGATGCTAGAACACACCCACATTCTAAACACATAAAAGCAGACAGACAGGACAGATAGGGACCTTCCAAATCCATCTGCAGCGGGACGCTCTGCCGGAAAAATCCATACTTACCTCCATACAACATCCAGAGATCCAGACTTCAAATTCATCAATCTATCCAGAACTAAGAGACCAGACCAGAGAGAAAGCAGTGCTGTACTAAGAGACCAGACCAGAGAGACCCAGACCAGCAGAGAGAGTGACCAGAGCCCAGTCTAAAACCCTGACCAGATCCGTGATGAGGCCCATTTAATTCAAGAATATAGTGTGAGTACCCAGCAGAACTGTGTAGAACCAATCTCTTAGTTTAAATTCATCTAATTCAATCTATTTAACCTAAGTAGAACTGCCTCCTAGCTGTCACCTGTCATTTCTAGTTGCAAGCTGCACTTGTCATTTTGAGCTTTTGAAATTTGCAAACCCAAAAACGACCTTTATTAAATCGCTCATATCTCCGCGACCGTTTGGGCTAGAGACTTGCAGTAACTTTTCTCTGATAGCTTAGAATCGTAGCTTTGAATCGCACCAAGAACCGCATTCCTACCCCTTATAGTTTTACCGCAATCGCGGAACACGCATCCGCGAATTTTACCGCGATTTGCAATTTCTTCACATGTAAAAACTGCTGCTGTTTGCTTTCCATTTGCCAGAAATTCGTTTGACCTGCTAACTATCCCTGCATCATTGCTAGTGTGAGCCTGGACTAATATTAACTAGATACCACTCACCCTGAACCTCTGTAAGGGAATTAAAAGCGTTTAGCATATTTTTTTAATTCATTGCCAGCACATATCAAAGCAATTTGGGTTTGTGTTTTCAAAACTCCTATCTGTTTTCTGTTGTCTAAGCTTGCTGGATTGAACTGATTACATTGATTGCATTTCTGAGAACTGTGTGCTTCCTTCCATTTCCTTGCATTGCATAAAGAGGGGGGGAGTGGATTGCCAGAGAAAAGTGATTACATTGTTTGGTTGAAATCATATTGAGTATTTTCTGTACTGCATTCATTGAATATTGCATCCACCTGAGCTTACATAAGGCATCCTCTACCACATTATACTTTTGTTCCTATTTACCAGTGTGCTACCTTATCCATTTCATGTCAACTCATTAGTGATTATAAGAAGTGTGTGAGTGCCAGATTCTCCGTTGTTGATCTTTATCATATCAGATTAAGTGTGCTATTCAAGTATTAATTTATTATAAAGTGTGATATATCTATTTTAAATTATCAAATAAACCTTTTAAACTTGCAAAACAGAACTACTTCTTGACTCAGTGGGGTCAGGGGGATTCCAAGAGAGGGGTGTTATATAAGGGTAGTCATCCAGAACGCATGAACTGGACCTAAAGATATATCAATAAGGGTTTTCATTCAGTATTATAGACTAGGCGTTGACTTAGCTGTAGTGTTGAATTGAATCCTCTTACAAAGTGGGGGCTCGAGCCGAGACGTTGGGTTAGATTTACCATTTGTGCAGATTAATACAGCGTGCCAGCTGACCAGATACATACATCCAGTCGGATCACCACGCTGTGTTACGCTGTGAAGCATTCCTCAAAAGGGACACTCCAAGAAAAGTTCTGTTCTGCAAAAATAAATTACTAAATTCTGTAAGTCAGGACAGAGACCAATCTCTAGAATGACGACCTTGGTAGATATGAAAATAGCCAGAGAGCACTTCTTACATAAGTTATTTGTGAGAGGTGAGTGGACTCACCAGGACCAAACAGTCTGGTTGCAGGCCATCATGCAACAGGTCACGGAAACAGGGTCAGACTTATGGAGAGATCAGGGTCCATTACATGTGGCCCTGAGTGAACTATATATGGCTCCTAAGGCCAAAGATGAACACGACAAGATTGTTAGGATAGCGGCATATTTATATTTATATATGGGAGACATGCAGGATAGATGTGCTGAAAGCCAAAATCTGGCAAATAGGCAACAGATGGCGTTAGAGAAGGTCCAATCCGACCTGGTCTCTTCTGAGCAGAGGCTGCAGAGGAGCCAGGAGGCAGAAAATGATAGTAGGCAATATATCATTAAAATAAAAGAGGATATGGGCATCCTACAACAGGAAAAGACAGACCAGGATACCAGATTTCTGGCCTTGCAGAAGGAACACCAAGAAGGTTTGGACTCCCTACTGCAAAGCCAGAAAAAGCTGGAGCAACAGCTAGACTTCAACAGGGTATGTACTGAGCAGGTAGTCACCCTGCAAGGCCACCTAGATAGAGTGAAGGCAGAGAGCAACAAACTAATTCTGAAAGACCTGGATACCCAGGCGGAGTTTGATGAGGAGCGCCAGAAAGCTGGTGCCTTTCAACGGCAAAGGGACGACCTGGCGGCACAAATGCAGGCTCTTAGTCAGGAAAGAGACGCCATAGGCCAGGAAGTCTGCCATTTAAAAAGGAAAATGGAAGAAAATCACCTGTCCCTCCAGGGGCTGGGTGACCTCCAAAAAGAAAACCAGAACTTGTTAGAGCACACCAGGAGGGTGGAAGAGGCTCTGGCAAGAAAGGAGCAGGCCAATAGGGACACAGCTCAGGAGGTAACCCTCCTGCAGCAAAGACTGGCCCAGTGCTCCAGGAACAATCAGGAAGCACAGAGGGAAAATGAGGCTCTCTGCCAGCACAATGAGAGGCTCCAGCAACAGGTAGCGATGCAGGAGAAACTGATAGAGTCCAGTCAGGCCTTAACTGAGGAACTGAAGGCACAAATGCAGGCTCTTGCATTGCAACAGGGAGAAGGGGCGGATAGAGATGAGGTCCGCTGGGAAAGAGAGACTCCTGACCATAACCGCAGGAGCCCTAACACCAGGGGCCTTCATCTTCCCCAGTCCCTGGACTCTACCACCCCCATGTCCCCTGGCGCACATGAGCACAGGGCCACAGGGATGGCAGATTACTATCCAGCTAAGAGTATGGGGCTCATAGGCCAGTACCACTCAGGAATGGAGGGGTGGGCATCCGGGTATGGGCACCCAAGTACAGTACAGTTCAATGGGGAACCCCAGGAGAGTAGGCCCATTAAGGGCATCCTGAAAACCTCTGCCCAGTTAGGTCAGTGGAGGGGGTACCCATCAAATCCTGGCAGCAAGGAGGAATCTGAAGACTCCTCTGAACTGCGCAGGACACAGGAGACCAGGTCCCCACATTCTGCCAGCCATTCCCAGGCTCGCAGAATCCGGGAAAACCTGGAAGAACAGACGGGAACCTCTGGGAGCAGTGCCTCCGAGTCCGAGGACGATTGGACCAGGGTTACCCGAACCAAAAAGGCCAATAAGGCAAAAAGGGCCTTGCTTAAGGACCCCTTAAAGCAGATTAAGGCGATCAGGAGCGTCATCACGCCTTACCATAAGAACGCTAAGTATTCTGTTTGGGAGCACTTAGAGTTGTTTGAACAAATGATGGAGACTTTCCATTTGAAGGACAGCCAAAGCTGCATTCAATATGTAAAGTGGACCTTCTCCCCGGAATACCCCAGTTTCTTTGCAGGGCTGGAGGACCAAAATCATTTAAGATGGTCCACCTATAAGGCGGCCATCTTGAAACATTTTTCTGTTCACAGAAATCCTCAAGAGGCTCGCAAGGCAGCCTACAATTTACAATGTGGGGAGGATCAGGCCCCACGAGAATTTGTGCAGGAGTTAAAGCGTGCTTTTGCGCAAACCACCAGAAGGGTGCGCACAGATAGTAGAGAGTTTGTCAATACATTTTTCCATGCCTTGCCCAAATATATAATGACCCAGCTCGTGAGAGATTTTCATGAGAAAAGATCTTTAGACTGGGTCATTGAACAGGCTACCCGGATCTATGAGGTGCAGAAGCCCATAGAAAATAAAAGCAATGCCCAGAAAAACCCCAAAGCCAACAGCACCCCTGCTGCTGTCAAGGTGGCAGAGGTAAAGGTCACCCCCGTTTTGGATCTGGAGATGGGGGGGCCTAAAAACCTACCTGCACCTAATAATGCTAGGCCCAGAAGGTCCTCGGGCCAGTCACAGACAGGGAGCCAGGGAGGCAGCCCCACAAATGGGGTCCCTCGCTCTCCTGACTATGTAAGTCCTCGCTACAAAGGTAACAGACCCATCCTGGGTTATGTGTGGACTCCTCCAGCCCAAGGGGGGGGATCCAGCCAAGCACCTAACCCAGGGAACTTCCCTCCAAACTTCCCACAGGAGGGCAGAAATTTACCAAACCCTGGGCAGAACTTTTTCCCCAGATATCCTCCCGACTTTCAGCCCCAAAACCATCCATCCTTCTTTCCCCAATTCCCTGAGCCCAGACCACTGAATCCGGGAGAGGGGAGGCCAAGGGTGGAGGGGTACCCAAATCTTCCCAACCCGGGGTATTACCAGAGGAGGGACAGCTACCCTTCCCGGGATCAGCCCAGGGGAGAAAACAGGGCCCCGTATCAGCCTGAGCGGGTTTCCCAGTTAGAGCGCCAGGTTCAAAACATGGCGCGGGATATGGGTCATCTACTGAGGGCGCAGCAGAACCCTCAGATCAGCATGCCGGCGCAGAACGCACCCAACTCTGGACCTGGTGCTCCAGAACAATGATGGGGGCAGCACCCCGATAACTCACCGGTTCCCAGGGGGGAGGCACAAGGGGAAGGGGGGTGTAAAGCCTTGGAGGAAGCTTCCTTCCTCACTTGTAAACAGCCCCTGGAAACCCAGGAACCGGAAACAAAATCTCTTGCCCCTGAAAGTCTGCCTCCTAAGGAGCAGAGGGGGGGTAGGAGAAACAAAAGACCCAAACAGACTCAGTTTGAGGAGGAGGTACAGATCTTCCAATTTGAGGGAGAGGGATCCTCAGAGGATCCTGGGAAAGGGATCTTCTCCTTCAGAGAGGGGGGAACTCCTCCCAAAGAAAAATGGGTCCCTAGGGATGCAAATCCAGACTGGGGAGATGTGGAGACTGAGCTACCGCCGCCCACTATCTCATCCCAGAACAAACAGCAAGAAAACCCCCTGGTTCAAACCCATCCTGGTGACCGCCTCCAAAAAGGGGGGGGCGGCCCAGAAACGGAGCCAGGGGAACCCACAATGGCTCTGATCTCCAGTTGCCAACTTTTTCTTTCAGATTCCCAAGACTCTCCACAGAATTCTGCCCAAATCTCTTCGCTAGCGATGTCCAAAACCAGAAAGTTAGCCCACCAGTTGTCCAAAAATGTACATTATCTGTGCCCCCTTGAGGAGAAGGAGGGAAGATATTATGCCCCGGTACAAGTACAGGGGCAGGGTACAATCTCGGCACTGGTGGACACTGGATCTCAAGCTACCCTTCTGTCCAGAAGGGCCTTTGACGAACTGAATGCAGGAAGGGGAGTGAATTACCAAATTCCTCTCACCTCTCTTCCTGGACAACTGCAGAACTTTGACGGGAAGGAAATTCCCGTTGAGGGGACTGCAGACTTGGACATTAAGATCGGGCGACATAAGTTGAAACACCCGGTCATAGTGGTGACCCCAGAGGGCACCCCTTGTTTACTAGGGAATGACCTCCTGAGAAGGTTGTCACCCCTAATAGATTGCGTAAACAAGGTCCTCTGGACTCAGACTAGCCGACCCATAAAATTAAAACAGAGTGTCAACCATGTTAGTTTAAACGGCACATGCCACATGGTTGAACAAAAATCTGACCAAGTAGAATTTCACTTCCAGAACAACCAAATTCCAGACGTGACAGTAATAGCAGTAGGACAACAGACTGGTGATGGGGTGTCCTCTCTATTTCTGAAAATCAACCTTCCTTCCAGTCTAAAGTGGTATTCCACGCTGGAAGGAAACACTCTGAAATTCTATACTAATCCACAATCTGAAACTCCCACTCCTATAGTCCAGAAAGATGTGAAATCAGCTCAGAGCCTGGCTGATATTCAGCAAATTGGAGAGCAGTTGTTCATCCCTGTTCAGGTAAATGATGGGAAGGACTCTGTTCTCGCTCGAGTGTGTGTGAACAACGGTAAGAGCTTCATCAGCGAAGCCATGTTTCGCCAACTCCCAAAAGATCCAGCCATTCCCACCTTTAAACTGATAGACAAATGGGAAATGGACCTGGAAGCACCTGACTCCAAACATCTCCTGCCAAGCAGGTGTATGCTCAAAATCTCCATTGGCAACAAGAGCATAGTCCATAATTGTTGGGTCGTGCGAGACGTCCCTGCCGCCTTTTACTTAGGCAGTGACATTCTCAATCGCTTTGCCATTAGTTTGGACCTAATAAACTTCAAAGCTTGGTCCCGATTAGCGGATAATCCTATGGGCTTTGATGATCCAGAAAAAGCATTTAGGTCAGCTCAATTGCTACCTTATGCAGTTGAAATTCAGGTTAAAGAGGAAGTCACCATCCCAGAAAGGACCCGACAATTCTCCCTGGAAGTGAAAGTTAAAAGGGGACAAGAGTTGAAAAACCCTGATGCTTACATACATCTAAATGCTTCTCTCCAACAGCAAGGGTTGGGGGTAAACCCAACACCATTAGTCAACATAGAACATGACACCATTCTAATAGAGGTGGATAACAGCGACTTAAAGAGTATTACTCTAGCCGCAGGCACCATTATTGGAATGGCGGTTGATGACCGACATTTCTCCATTGATCTTGTAAATGAACTGTTAGGACCAATCCCCAAGGACTGTGTTGACAGTGACAGTGAGGACAATACAACACCAGACAGGATTTTCACCCGGCATGGGGGGAACTTCCTGGTGTACACTTCCTGCCCTTATGGTAAGGAAGATGTGACGTGTGACTTCAGGAGGGATGAGGTGATTTTCCAAGTCCATGAGGGCTGCCTTTCCCACCTGAAGCCTCCGGTCCAAATCAGCACTCTGACCAGGGACTTCTCCACCCAGCTGGAGGAGGCCGCGGAGATAGCCAAACCAGAAGTCTTTCCAGGCTTCAGGCAGATGGTGGAAGAGAGAGTCAACCTAGCTGATGCCTGTGTGACGCTGGAACAAAAGCAAAAGTTGAAACAAGTTTTCTTGGATTTCCAAGATCTCTTTGCGGTAGACTCATATGACTGTGGTCGCACTGACATCCACACAACATCAATCCCCACGGACCCTGGCATGACTCCTGTGTTTGTGAAGCAATATCGCTTGCCTCTCGCATCAATGGAGTCCCTTACTGAAATAATTAAGAACCTTGAGTCCCGGGGAATAATCCGTCCAGTCCACAGCACCTTCAATAATCCGGTGCTGGGAATATTGAAGCCAAACGGCCAGTGGAGACTCTGCGCCGACCTCAGGGAGCTCAACAAACGGGTCCATACTTCCCGATGGCCTCTTCCCTACATTGACCAAGGGCTGGCCCAGATTCAGGGGTCACAGGTATTCACTGCAATAGACCTGACCAATGGATACTGGACCGTGCCTGTCAGCAGGGAGGACCAATACAAACTGGCTTTTACCTTTGGGGGCCAGCAGTACACATGGACCCGGACTCCCTTCGGGTACCTTAACTCCGGTAATGAGTTCAATATTTTCCTACATAAGGCCATGCCCGACCTGGGTACGAGGGGTAACCTGGCTTATGTAGATGATGTCCTCATCAAAAGTTTATCTGTGGAGGAACACATAGCAGAGATCCAATATGTTCTGACACAGTTGAGGGCCGCCGGAGCAAAACTTTCCTTTCAGAAAGCACAGTGGTGTAGAACCCGTGTTAATTTCTTGGGGCATGAGATTACTCCTCAGGGTCTCTGTCCCCAGGAAAAGAAAGTGGAAGCACTCCAAAAATTGAAAGACCCCACAACTCTGCGGGAACTAAGGAGCCTCCTTGGACTGACTAATTACAGCAGAAAGTTCATTGAGGGCTACGCAGAGATCACCAGACCCCTGATTCATCTCCTGAAAGGGGGGGTCAAGTGGGAATGGGGTCCAGAACAAGCCGAGGCAGTAAAACAACTCAAAAGAAGCCTCTCACAAGCGCCCTGCCTAGCTTACCCTGTCAGAAACAAGGAGTTCTTCCTGGAGACGGGGTTCTCTAATACGTGCTTGACGGCAGTATTATATCAAAAGCATGACAAGGTCAATAAAGTAATCTCCTATGCGAGCAAAACTTTATCCTCTGTGGAGGAAAAATTCAACGATTGTGAGAAGGCACTCCTGGCGACGGTGTGGGCATTGAAGAATTACCGCCCGTTTATCCAGGGGGAGCACATCATAGTGGAGACTCCACACCAGCCTCTGCAATATCTCCAAAGTGACAGAATCCGGGCCGGAAATGTGAGTAATTCCCGAATTACTTCCTGGATTCTGTCAATGCAAGGCTTTCCTGTGGAGGTCAGATATGGCCAAAACAAGAAGAGTCCACTCGCGCAAGGTCTGGCTGACTTGCATGATTGTGCCAGAGAAAACTGTCTCGATGACGAAAGTCTAAAAATAAAGGACAACATGGAGGCATACCTTAATTCCCCACACAAAGTCTTTGAAGAAGACAAGTGTGAGGGAATGCCCACTGTCTATGTGGATGGATGCTCTTACCATGTTGACAACAACGGGGAGAGAGAATTGGTGGCCGGCGTAGGGAATGCATGGGTGAATGAGTCCCCAGAACCCTCCGCTGGATACAAAATTGGTCCCCGAAGTAGTCAGGTGGCAGAATTGATGGCTGTGCATCAGGCCATCCTCTCTGCTGTCCAGCATCACCTCCACGAACTGGTCATAATCACAGATTCGGATTATGTACGGAACGGGTTTGTGGAGCACCTGGTTAATTGGAAAACCAGAGGCATGTTATGTGCTAACAACAAACCCTTGAAACATGGGAAGTTGATCCAAAACATTGATGATCTGGTCACATCAAATGGGATGACCATCTACTGGAAAAAGATCAAGGGTCATTCCAAAGTAGAGGGACCAGACAAAACTGGAAATGACTTAGCTGATCAGCTGGCCAAAACCGGGGCCATCCAAGGAGATCTAATTGAGATTGAGTCCCTGTTGGGGGAAATCCAGGTCACTGCTATCACTAGGTCCCAGACAAATGCTCACAACGACCTTTCAATTGCACAATGGAGTAAGGAGACCCCTGATGCTGATTTGATTACTGCTCAGAAGGGGGATCCAATAATTGGTAAATTTTACCAGCACCTTGAGGACCCTGAGAACTTTCCCCTGACGGATACCGATTACATTGGGAAAGAGGACCTAAGAGTGTTGATGAAATGTCCAAAAATGTTCCGGATCCAAGACGGTTTGCTGGTAAGGAAATCCAAAGCTGGCCACGACCAGTGGGTGGTTCCTACCTCATTCCGAAGCCTGATGTTAAGTCACGCCCATGATGCGGCCACCGCCGGTCATAGGGGGTTTCACACAACATTGGAAATCTTAAGAGAGGTTGCATACTGGCCACACATGGGCCAGGACCTCAACCAATATTTGAAGGGTTGTCTCGTGTGTGCACAATTTCAGCCATCATCCCTCACGCACCGGGCGCCTTTACAAAAGAGGGGGATGACCCTGCCATGGTCAGATTTACAAATCGACTTTGTAGGCCCTGTGATTCGCTCGGCTAGGGGGAATAAGTACATGTTGACTGTGACATGCTTGCTTACCAAGTGGGTGGAATGTCTCCCAGCCCCAAATTGCAAGGCAGAAACTGCAGCTGCCTTGATGATTAACCACATCTTTTCCCGTTTTGGTCTACCTCAAAGGATTGAGTCAGACAGAGGTAGCCACTTCACCAGTGAAGTAATGACAAAGATGTGGGAGATACTGGGGGTCAAGAGAAAGCTGCATATTGCTTATAGACCAGCTTCTTCTGGGGCAGTAGAGAGATATAACCGGACAATTGTGAGCATATTAAAGAAGTTTGTGGCAGATTCTGGGCCAAGTTGGGATATCCGATTACCTCTGTTCCTAATGGCCATCAGATCTACCCCTTCATCTGCAACCAAAATGTCACCATTTGAGTTGATGACTGGGCGCAAGATGGTGCTTCCTCAGCATTTGCTCTACAGGACCCAAGAGCAGACACTGATAAATGCCTCCACTACTCATGAGTATGTAGAGAATTTAAGGAAACACCTTCAACATGCTTTTGCTTATGCTCAGCGGAATCTAGAAAGATCAGCTGATAGCATGAAGACCCATTATGACCTGAAAACTTCCAGGAAGGAATATCAGGTGGGAGACCGGGTCTATCTATACAACTTCCAAAGGAACCAGGCCAAGCAGCGCAAATTTTTGCCTACATGGAAGGGACCCTTTGAGATCGTCGATAAGATCTCCCCTGTGGCCTACAAGATCCGCATCCCCAAAGGCGGTTCGGCAGAGGGGGAAGACAAGTGGGTCCACATAAACCAGTTGAAATGTTGCCATCCCAGGCACACTCTGCAACAACTGGAGGAATCCTCTGGAATCCTAGCGGGTACTGTATCAGACTAATTCAGTTCCAATCATAAAACATACCACATCTAGTCTCTAAAATATTGTGATTTGCATGAAACTGTCTCTTAGTTGTACTGTTTTTTTTTATCAAAGTAAGAATGTAATGTTTCGTCATGATAAAATGCATATGCTGTCCCACCATCTCAACAGTGGTGGAAAAACGTCTATGAGTAGGTATTGCCGCTCTTCCTTTGTCGTCCTAGGAGAAAGAAAACCTTGAGACGGGCCAAGAAGGACGATCCGGAGACCGGGAGCTGAGACGCAACGGGCTCGAGGTACCGCCCAATATTCCCATCAGGACCGGCGAGGAGAACCGATCGATCCGACCGGATGGAGGAAAAGATGCTGAACTGTGCCATCTATTGGAAGAAGATGAGGAAACATCCCAGATCTTGCGAGTCCCATCAGTGAAACCGAATGGCCATCGCAAGAGGGGGGCTTGTGGGATGTATTTACCCATGCATCCGAGCCCTACCTCAAAACTGTGCAGTACTGACATGTAAACATCATGATGGCCAGAGCTTCCCAGAAAATGCACAGGGAAATGCAGGAAGAATAGGCTGCCACCCATTTTTGCCGATGTTATGGGCACAGAAGGACACTGCCTAAAACCACCATTGGACTACCCGCACAGTAGTCTGAAACCATTGGGAATGGCAATGCTGATTGCCAAATGCAACCTAGAATTGTGGGGAATTCATTTCTTAAATCCCAAAAATGGGTGCAGTACCAGTACTCACCACTATCCAAAAGCCGGCGTTTTAAAACCACTCTGTTTCCCTGAAGGCAAGTCAAAATGCCTATTTTCAAACATTGCAATATGTGCAAAATATTTACTGAACACCAGCAGACATTTGGCAGAATGGAGTTTTGTGTGCCTACAAAATCTGGGAAATGAAGATCATAAGACAAGGTTTATAACAAGACTGGCTGCGCTGTGGATTTCAGCAGTTTAAGTTGCACTGGATTGAAAGACACTAAAAAAAAAAAATCTAAATGTTTAAATTGACTGAGTGACCTACTTTTGAGTGTCACATAGGTTGCAATTGTTTAAATGTCATAGTTTTGCACTTAGAATCAGCATTCTAGCTGCATGTGTAAAATTGCAAGTTAATTTAAAAAGCAACAAATAACATGACAGTAGCTGAAAGTCTGGCTTAAGGAACTTAATTCTGCTTGGCCACTACCCCCATCAGGAGTGAAATTTGAGTCACAACTGTGTTCCCAGGCCAACCTTCCTTTTGCTGCCCAAGCTAAGGATATGCCATCTATCTGATAATTGAATTACTGGTGCTCTGCAGGAGAGTGAACAAAGCCCTCTTCACTCAGGCAAAGGTTTTTATTACCGCAGTCGTAAAATGTAGCTTCCTCTTGGCAGGAGCTGGGAGGGGCACTGCCTGTGAGAGCAAGCTGGCTTGGCAGAACTGGAAAGAACCAGAAATTCAACGTTGTGCTGAGGGTAAACCACACCCCTTTGGAGCCAGAACATAACTTTAAAAAGATGAATAACTCATAGAGCGGACATGTGAAAATTTTATAAATGACACCATAATTCTTGTGATTTTTCTGCCCACATTTTAAGAGGTTTTTCGACCCGGTGGCGTGTTCAGGGGGGTGTCAGCGGAAAAGTGGATATAACTCTAAATGTATGCATGTTAAAAATCTGAAACTTCATCAGTTAATGTCCCTACTCCCTGCACACATGTATGTAAAGTTGGGTCCATGTCAGAAATTGCAAAATCAGTTAAAAAGTGAAATATGTGCCAGTTCTGAATGCAAGCTCCCAGGAAGAGCAGAGTTTGAACAGGGGATACCTCCTGTAATGCATGATGGGTGCATATGATTTTAAAACAATATGTACCTCTGCAAATATGTATTTGTTTCAAATCTAGATTTGTGTGTAAGTTGACAGGAGGAGTGGACTTTCTGCAGGCTGTAAAATGACATCACTCTGACCCAACCTAGCTCCCCCAATCAAATGATAAATGGAAGTTTGACCAATTAGAAGCTGAGAGAGAGGTAGGGTCAGTGATGCTAGAACACACCCACATTCTAAACACATAAAAGCAGACAGACAGGACAGATAGGGACCTTCCAAATCCATCTGCAGCGGGACGCTCTGCCGGAAAAATCCATACTTACCTCCATACAACATCCAGAGATCCAGACTTCAAATTCATCAATCTATCCAGAACTAAGAGACCAGACCAGAGAGAAAGCAGTGCTGTACTAAGAGACCAGACCAGAGAGACCCAGACCAGCAGAGAGAGTGACCAGAGCCCAGTCTAAAACCCTGACCAGATCCGTGATGAGGCCCATTTAATTCAAGAATATAGTGTGAGTACCCAGCAGAACTGTGTAGAACCAATCTCTTAGTTTAAATTCATCTAATTCAATCTATTTAACCTAAGTAGAACTGCCTCCTAGCTGTCACCTGTCATTTCTAGTTGCAAGCTGCACTTGTCATTTTGAGCTTTTGAAATTTGCAAACCCAAAAACGACCTTTATTAAATCGCTCATATCTCCGCGACCGTTTGGGCTAGAGACTTGCAGTAACTTTCCTCTGATAGCTTAGAATCGTAGCTTTGAATCGCACCAAGAACCGCATTCCTACCCCTTATAGTTTTACCGCAATCGCGGAACACGCATCCGCGAATTTTACCGCGATTTGCAATTTCTTCACATGTAAAAACTGCTGCTGTTTGCTTTCCATTTGCCAGAAATTCGTTTGACCTGCTAACTATCCCTGCATCATTGCTAGTGTGAGCCTGGACTAATATTAACTAGATACCACTCACCCTGAACCTCTGTAAGGGAATTAAAAGCGTTTAGCATATTTTTTTAATTCATTGCCAGCACATATCAAAGCAATTTGGGTTTGTGTTTTCAAAACTCCTATCTGTTTTCTGTTGTCTAAGCTTGCTGGATTGAACTGATTACATTGATTGCATTTCTGAGAACTGTGTGCTTCCTTCCATTTCCTTGCATTGCATAAAGAGGGGGGGAGTGGATTGCCAGAGAAAAGTGATTACATTGTTTGGTTGAAATCATATTGAGTATTTTCTGTACTGCATTCATTGAATATTGCATCCACCTGAGCTTACATAAGGCATCCTCTACCACATTATACTTTTGTTCCTATTTACCAGTGTGCTACCTTATCCATTTCATGTCAACTCATTAGTGATTATAAGAAGTGTGTGAGTGCCAGATTCTCCGTTGTTGATCTTTATCATATCAGATTAAGTGTGCTATTCAAGTATTAATTTATTATAAAGTGTGATATATCTATTTTAAATTATCAAATAAACCTTTTAAACTTGCAAAACAGAACTACTTCTTGACTCAGTGGGGTCAGGGGGATTCCAAGAGAGGGGTGTTATATAAGGGTAGTCATCCAGAACGCATGAACTGGACCTAAAGATATATCAATAAGGGTTTTCATTCAGTATTATAGACTAGGCGTTGACTTAGCTGTAGTGTTGAATTGAATCCTCTTACAAGGCCTGGGAATGACGCTCCCAGATCCTTAAGCGCACCTGTAACACTTAAACACTGCACAAGACAAGGCATCCAGCTCCTGTTAGAAAACCCAAAATTCAAGAACGACACCTGCCAGAATTCTTCCCTCTGTGACAGGGAACACCTGGAATGCATCTGGAGAATAAGATATGGACCTGGGGAAGGACGACCATGGGAAACCCTAATCAGATACCTAGAGTTAGGAAGGATGCCGGAGACAATACCACTGCCCATGTTGTCTTTATCCTCCTAATAAACCAAACAGAGAAAAACTGCATCTCCCATAATCCCACTGTTTTGCAGGCGGAGAATTGTGGCAGATTCAGGAAACACAGTCACAGATTCAGAAGCAGGAAGACTATAGGGTGGGCTTAAGCATCCCCAGAAGTACCTCCCACACCCCACAGAGTACAGTCGTGGGGAACGTGCACTCCTCTCTCACTTAATGCACGGGGAGACAGAGAAAAGTACAATTCTCCGATATGCAACAATCAACCTCCCAAATGGGCCTCCACTTCTTCCCACACACATTAAAGAGAGATCTGAATACATGAAGGAACATAGCTCCCTCACAGCTGCAAGCACAGAGGAGAGAGCATCTCCTGTAGACAACCCCTCCACGGGAACAGCCGCCTAGAATATGATGAAGAGAAGCATATTTTCCTTTCCATCCCTAACCCTCCTAAAGTATTACACAGAACACCCAGTGACATGCCATGACCAGAGAATATTAACATCTAATCCCAAGGGAGAAGATCCCTCTAGCAGGAATCAGTGAGAGATACCAGCAGCTCCAATCTTGCAGCCAGCAAACATCCACAGGGCAGAGATTCACACGGTTGGCTGGCCTATTTAAAGGCTCCCCCCATGGACTTAATAATACACTGCACTCCTGTCACTGAGCATGCCCATACAGACCTTGGCAGCCCCTTACGGATAAGCAGTTGCATACAAACTCTATATAATTGACAGCTCCCAGGATAGCAGGGGAAGGTAGTTCAGAATGCATAGTTGAGGACCTAGAGATCGGTGGGAAAGGAAATCAGATATAAGTAATAGCAAGAAGACCCCTAATGAGGGAAGATGGAGGTATGCTGTGATACCTGAAGAAGGAGGCAAGGAAAAGACGAGAAGACAGAGATTCTTTTGATCAAAACGCTCTCAACAAACTAAATGCTGCATACAAATCCTTTGTCATTGAGGACCATTCCATGCCGGTCTCTAAGGATGTCAAGATACTTGGCGTTTACCTAGATTCCACCCTTTTGCTATCCAGGCAAGTCATCGCAATCTCTTTGTAGGCGGCCTACACCACTAAGCAAATTAATGCCTGTAGATAATTTCTTTCCCCCGACAACTGCTTGACCTTCACCAGAGCACTTATCAGATCCAGACTGGACTACTGAAACATTTTGTTTGCAGGATCCTCTTCCCACAACATCAGCAAGTTACAGACCATACAAAACAACACCCTCAGGGCTGCTCTCAACATACCGAGATGTGAGCACATCACCACTTCCAGAAGGAAGGGGCATTGGCTTCCTATCTATTAGCGGATCATATTCAAAACCCTTGCCATCACACACACAGGTCTTACGAACACTGCGCCTAAATACATTTCAAGTAAACTTACCAAAGTAGACTCGAATGGACACGCTCGTACACCCTACACTCACTGGCTGTCTCTAAACGCCCTGTCTCACAAATTGAGAGTGGACCAATCTTACTGGGCTTTCCGCAACCAGCTCAAGACTCTCGTGCTCACCCAGAATGCAAACACAGATAAATCAAGAACGAATAATGTCCCTATCTTTTTCTAAACTGCTTAATCCAACTGTACCCACTATCATATCCATCTAAACTGTAACCAGTGCCTAGATGCCCCAGGGCTTAGCACGCTAGACAAATAAGAAAATGAATAAATACATAAATAAAGACCCCCAGAGGAGAAGTAAAGCAGGAGCCTATACGGTCTTATGAAGGAGGCAATGAGAAGAGCCCCAAAGGGGTGCAAAAAAGGTAACACATATTATTTGGCAAAAGTGGTTAGAAGACCCCAAAGGAGAAAGAAGTATCCTCTGAGACTTGACAAAAGAGGCAAGGTTAGGGAGTATCGCCTGCAGAAATATGCAAGAGAAGTTCCCAGAATGGTAAGAAAGAGGTATCCTGTACTACCTTGAGACAGTGGCTACAAGACCATGACATGAGAAATGGGTATCCTGCGAGACCTGGAGAAAGAAAGAAGCTGCATTGCATTGAAATATCATGTTACCTAGTGTGAAACATCAAAAGACAAGTGTTTTAGAAAAAGGAACTTAGTTCATGCAAAAGAGTTTCTACATTTATGCTCATACAAATTACATTTTAGAATTCTTCAAAAGGATAATTCAAATAATTTGTATTATAAATTATCTGATAGATTGAATGCACTGATAGGCGTACATTCTCTTAGCTTATTATTATTAATACAAAGAGAGCATTGATTCTTTACATTTAATCTGTTAATGATCAACTAAATTGTATGTTTCTGCATATCTGTCCAAAGACCAAGAATTTAAGTGTCTGTTTTCTTGATAACAGGCACCAGTATAAATCACTGTGACTAAGCCATGAAATAGATTAATGTACACCGGTGTGTACCCAAGACAAAGGCTTCTACGCAAAATACTAGAACAATAAGCACAATATATTCCAAATTTAGGATTTCGATGGTCCTATTACTTTATGTTTAGCCGAGGTCTCACACAAACTTTGACCTTCATCCTGGCAGACCCAGAAGGCCTCTTTTAAGATGTGTGCCGTTTCAATGAAGGAGCTTATTAAAGTTTACACCTTTTACTCATGGCACCAGTTGTTTTCTGCTGATATCAAAACACCAACAACACATGTAATTATGTGCAGTATTGGAAACTTGGGCCTCATTACATGTTTGTCAGTATCCTGGCAGTAGTACTGCCAGGATACCGGCTAATGGTATTACCGTTACCGGCAGCTGATTTACTGGTATTACCGGCAGATTACAGGTGCTGACAACGGTAAATTATTCCCCATTCCAAGTTGTTCCTAGGACATCATGGTGGGCTTGCAGGTATTATTAGCACTGGTAATTACAGGTCAGTAATACTAGCTATTATTTGCCCATGGGGTGCCTGACTTACCGCCAGCTCTTGGCTGGAGGTATATCAGGTCACCCTACTGTCAAACCTGCAGTTTGGTGGTGCAGGAAAAGGAGCAGTAATGGAATTACTACCATTTTATTGCCACACCTCCAAACTTGTAAGGAGGCTCAATATGTTTTAAAGGGACAAAGAATGAATTACATTATGTTCTCTAATTTATTTTCAAACCCTCTGTTTGCTTTCAAAACTGAAAACCGATTTGAACTCAACACAGTATCCCCAATCACATACATATAAAAAGGATATATTACACTATATATATTAAAATATATGCATATTTTATATATGTAGCCATAGAAGCATGAAGGATGTTTCTGACTTTCTTTATTCGCTGCCTGTAAAATGGAAATCAAAATGCCTCCAAAGTACACAATCATGTTGCCATGTTGTGTCTTATATATTGTTAAGATGGATTTCTAGAATCTGGCCTGATGGACAGATATTAGGAGGCCACCCTAGTTATAGTGATCAGGGAACTCTGAGAGGTTTGCCAAAACCCAATCAAGGTACGTGGATGAGCAGTAAAATACTTATTCTCCGGAGAGTGTGACTGGGGTCAACATCCCTCAATGTGTCCACACAGAATGGCACACAACAATTAAATTCAGACAGTAAGTATAAAACATACAGTTATTTATTATAGGCCTCCTGTACACACCGAAAAATTAAATCTAGCAGCTAGTATTATTGCACAATAATATATGATACAAATATATACATTCATCATAGGTTCATAAATACATCCAATGACTTATTCAGCAATGCAGATAAGTAACAGATTCCATAAATGATGGAACCAGATGACAAGTTCACAACCTAACTTTAGCAGTCCAAACCCCGCCAGCACTTTACACCTCCTGATGTCTGCACTTACCCTTGCCACCAGCTGGCCCTACTTCTCTTATTGTTATTCATTCTATTACCCCAGGTACGTCACTGTCCCCTTCCCACGACCCACTCCGCACTTTTCCTCTTCCCCCTTCCCCTGCACTTGCGTGATCTGAATGACACTCAGCCTAGTAGGATTGTTGCCTCTGTCTTCCCCCTATTCCCCCTCACTTGCTGCGCCGTGCCTTGAAACACTTGTGTATAGGCACGTTATAAATGCCATATCATATTATATCATATCATATCATAAGAAGAATGGAACCTCATGCCAAAAAGTCACAGGAACCACAATGTTTCTACCCTGAACGAAGTCTCTGCAGGTAAGAAGTTCTTCAACAATTTTACTTGAGGTAAGT
Source organism: Ambystoma mexicanum (assembly GCF_040938575.1). NCBI lineage: Eukaryota > Metazoa > Chordata > Amphibia > Caudata > Ambystomatidae > Ambystoma > Ambystoma mexicanum. Next base: position 1,215,300,598 of record NC_090924.1, read on the forward strand.
AAATGTGTTTTTATATTTCAGGTTACTATACCCAGGTCTGACGACCAAAAGGTGAGTGGAATGGAATGTAGAAGACAAAGAGACTTATTCCAAACCTATCCTAGGAAGGCAGATACACTGTGTTTGCTTACCTACATGACTCTAATATTCCCATATGTCTTTGTGGATAACCTAGTGGTCACTGGGGGCTCATTCCTCTGCCTTTGGTTCCAGTGAGAAGTGCTCAGGAGTTGCAGGTTTGAGGATTCTTCCAGCAGACCAGTGCAGCTTCAAGATGCAACCACTGTCGATGAAGAATTGCAAGAAACACTGATGCAGACCTTGTCAGGACACTTCACAGGTTGGATTGGAGAAAGGTGAGTTCCAGTGGTGGTCTCTGCATACAGGCAACAAAAGACATCCCTGCTGGAAAAGCTTCTCTAGGACAGGATCCCTTGATGCTGTGATATGGCACAAGCTGGCGATCACCAAAGTTGCAGTACTGAATGCAGGACAGAAATGCTTCTGTCAAGGTAGCCCTTGAGAGAGCTGTTCAGTATACCGGGCAGCCCAGGGACACTTACGAAGGCTCAGAAAGTCAGGATCCTTGTTGAGGAATTGAGACTAGTTGGTCCCACAACTCCAAGGGCTGAAGCACCACTCAGGGTCTTCAGAGAGCAGGTAGTCAAACAGGGCTTAAACGGGCTGGACATAGGAATGGATGCTGAGTCTGTTCAGGTGTCGTCTTTGGATCTTCAGCTGGTTGTTCTTCTTTGAGGGATTTATGGCCCCAACAATGATCTGAATGAATGGCTGCAGAGGTCCACTTCATATCCAAAATCTGAGCTGCAAGAAAGTCCAAGCCCACCAATGGTAAGGCTCTGCACCATCCAATCATGGACAAATACTGGTTTCGCATTTGCCCCACACCTAGACTTTCTAACACAAAGTATGTGGAATGCGACTAGACAGTCCCACCCCCTTTCTGGACCACACACACCAAAAGGCAGCACTAGCCAGCAAAAGTAACAGTTTCCCGGTCAAGCGCATGACCTTATAAGCAGTCTCTTGACCTGGCAAGCCAGGTAGAACGCCAATCAAAAATACAGCCAAAGAAGCAAGAAAAGACCTTTTGGCATGGCCATTTTATGGCACTAGCCACAGTTAGTAGCTACACACGGTAAACACCAACATAATGTAAACAATTGTACAAATGGACGTGCTGCCATCAGTTTGTTTTTAGGCACATTTTAAAGTAACCGCAAATACCATGTGTAAAAAGCTAGGGTGATACATAAGTATCCCCATTGCACTACACCGTAAGGTACTGTGAGCAATGTTAAAAAGTACAAATATGAAAAAAGGAAACATACTTTCCCAGTACCGCTAGTCTGAAGGACTGATCAGTTTCCCCATAACAATGAGTAAAAGGCAAGGGAAGTGAAGCTGAAGGCTTTAATGTCCTTCAAAATGTCAGCACAGGCTTAAGAACAGAGCAAAAAGAATGGGGTCCATTGAAACTGTGGAGGGAAAGTTCTAAAACTGTGGACCCAACACAGTAGGAACATTATCAGCTTTATTTGAAGACCTTACTTAAGAGGTTCTTTAGCCATCACATGTACACATGTATAGCCTGTTGCTTATTATAGATCATTGATTAGCATATATCACCATATACTAGCAATATTGCTACTCACATTTAAGGTATACATTTTTCTTTACTAATGTTGTTATGAGTTAATTGTTGAGGTGGCCGTACTACCTTTCTTACAATTGGAATTTGAATTAGAATGCAGTAAATGTATTTTAATGAACCTGCTATAAGATTTTTGAAACTTGTTCAATTAGCTCCTTGGAATTCATGCTGGATCAGCTTTATGAATTTCATTGTAGAAGTGACACTGTCTAAAGTTATTATGCGTTTCCATGTTTAAATTCCATAAAATATTAAAGAAATGCCTGCCTTCTCAATTGAAAATATGAAATTAGGTACTGTGTAATATGAAAAGGAACTCATTTTTGTTTCTTCAGCTCAGACTTGTTTTTAGAATTAATCCAACACCCCATTCTCCATCACATACAAGCCCTTTAAACATTTTCCTGATGCAGTGTTAAGGTTTTGGTTCAAATGTTTCGATTCAGTAACAACACATGGATATACAAATATTGGTATTCATAGTGATAGATGGCAAATGTGTATGAATACACATCTGCCTTAGTGGGGTGTCTTTATTTCCTCTTTTTGTATAATTCTGGTACTGGGATTTGCTGGAAGGTCAACATTCCGTGTGTGACTTAGTTGCAGCTGGTTGCCTATGTTGTCAATTTTGATGGACATAGTTTTTACATGTCCTATGCTTGACAAAACAGTATTTATTTTCTTTACTTTTGTTTTTTAAGTCTGTGCCTTTTAGTCTTATGTGTTATCATTTGTAATTGTCAACACTATTACTGTCATTTAGTCTTGCCATTGAGTTTAGTCAGGCATTTAGGCTGGCCATGTGACAGCCAAAATCCATTGGACCTGACAGTACTGGATTTAATCCAACCTCTGTTTATTCTCTATTCTCTTTCTCTTCGAACATGGCCTGGTGGGAAAAAAGAAACTCATTTAGTTTTTCCCAATGAATTTCAGTACTTTTAAAAAATAAACGACTTTTAATATTTTGGTAATTAATTACTTTTTTCCTACTTGTTTTATCGGTTGATTTCCAACATTTCTAGTGTGTGCAGAAACAGAAATAAATAGGTAGGAGGAAAATTGCTGTATTTGTGGCACACTCATTCATTTTTGGCATTGTTGTGCGACATTGTAATTTTGTCAATAAGACCATCACACTTTTGGAAGAGAAATTAGTTATATCTCGTTGCATGAATTCTGTTTAATACATAAGGGTGAAAATACACCTGTCCTGTTACCACAAGCCTTACAGGTTGCTTCAAAGGTCCATGTGCGCTGTTTTGTAAATTACCAATCCAATTATTTCATTAAAAAGATAAGGTCTAAAAGCACATTTCTCCTGGAACAGGAAGATTTACACAAATACTACCAGCTAAATTGTATATGTTATTATTATTAGGATATTTATGAGTGCAGACTTGGCTTTGGGAAGCAATGACAATGTGAAGGATATTTTAGTCAGGTGACATCTAATTTGAGGGATTTTAATTCCAATTCCAAATCAGACGTGCACATTTCTTTACATTTATTTAATAAAGTTTTTTCTATGAACTCAAGACACCGTTTAACAGTATCGATTCCCTACAGCCTTCCTCCCCTTTTGGGAAAAGAAATATGCTCGGTTGCACAGAAGGTCTATTTCATAAAAAATAATAATATTCTTACCAATATAAAATGTACACAAATAATACATCTTCATCAATCTCTATGAAATTCCAATGTCAATGGCTACTACAATGAATAATGATCCATACGCTTGTAAATATAATTTTCAAAGCTGCATTAAACTTGAATGTAGACGTTTTTTAAAGGTAGGCAGATTACCATATGTACATTTGGTCTACCCTGAGTACAAATTCACTATGTGGTGGAAAGTGAACAAGGATTCAGGACAAGCGTTCCTTTTTATAACACAAAATATTTAAATCAGAACATCTCTGCCTAGTGAAGTCTCTCTATCTTTCATTTATTGAAAATACATTCCTCCCCCTTACTCAATGGACATTTCAGTATTTCAAACACCTTTTTTTGAAAAATCTCAATTTAAAGACAGATTACTAGTCATTCCTGCATGTAAGTCATTTACAAAAATAAAAATGTATGTTTGACATGTATGGGTAAACATGCAAACCTTGTTTGGTAATGGTGCTGGAAAATGGTTGTTTCCATTAATTTCCTGTTTATCAGTTTGAAAGAAGTTATCAACTCTTGGTTTGTGTTCACATGTACGGTTTATTTGTTGGTAGATATCCAATTGGCATAGCACGTATTCTATGTGCATGTGAGAAAAATGCCACCACGTGTTTCGACCTAAGTCTTTATCAAGGCTGTGTATTGGTGGTGAGGTGAGAGTATGTTGGAGACAAGGTAAGTACATGTCGGCTCAACAGGTATAGGTCATACATAACAGTCATACAATGGTAATGAACAAATATTAGGTGGCGCGTGAGGTGTCATTGTGGTGAAAATGCAAGTTTACATTAGCCACACATGATTAATCACATATACATGTTTTGAGTCACATTGATTATTCAGAAGCGTTGTACCAAGGAGAAAGGGGGGGTGGAAGGACAAGAAGTTGGAGAATGGTTAGATGAGATGGGTTAGGTATGGAGGAGCTGGTTTAGCTGCTGTCAATTCAATGAGAGAAGGTTCTTACCGGAGGGCAAGCGGTGGTAGGTCCTTATTAAGGGCATCTGGGCCTTAAGTGTTTGAGCGGTGTCCATTCAGGTAGCCAGCTGAGTAGCCAATCTGGTGCGTAAGGGCATCAATTAATGATCAGAAGAGCTGAAGGTAGCTCTGTGCTAGGGAAAAATGTGCTCAACATGTGTTTGGAATTCAAGTGCTGGTGAAAAGTGTGCGTGGGTGCAAGGTGGTTGCAGAAAGGCACGTTGGTGAGTCGCTGCAGCATGGTTGAGGGATGGTTCTCCAGCACCGGTGGTACCTCGGGAATTAGTTATGCCTGGCCATGCAAGAGGAAAAGACAGTTGTCCGTCATGCATAAATAGCAGCTTTTAACCAGGTCGGCTGGTGCATTCGTCATGGTGGGTGCTAGAACTGAAAAATAGAACAGTCATTGTTCGCCGTGCTGTATTACAGCACTAGTTCAAGTTCATGGGGGCTGAAGGAGTGCCATTATTAGTGCTTAGATGTTGATAATGGTGTCTAGTACTGTTCATGTGTCACGCCGTCTGGTGAAGTGGCCAGAAGGTGCGGGGGTCATGGTGGAGGAGTGGTGACAGGGCATTGGTGGGTCACACTGTGGTGCAGTATGACTAAGATAGCTAGGTTGCTTGGTGATCATAACGTTGAAGCGAAGGAGTGAAGCCCCCTACGGTGGCTGAGGGTGTGGCAAGTGGCTAAGTGGGGGAAGGTTGATGCGTTCATGCTGGGACGTGTCTGCTCTGGCTAGTGTTGGGTTCAGCTTGGGTATAGGGATTGTGTCTAGTTAGCGCATGATCACTCACAGACTCGCAAAGCGGTTCGGTCTAGCAGCACCAGGGGTGCGCTACGCTGTGTGCCGACAGTGAGTTGGCCAGCATGCTAGAAGTTGGCATTATGCCGATTCGAGATATGGGTACCAGGTGATCGCTGGGGGGCTGCAGGGGGTTGTTTTCACACCCCCAATTGGTTCTTGGGTCAAGTCCTGTTGTTCAGCAGTGTATGCTCCGACGAAGACTGGTTGAGTGCACAACTAGTATTAGTAGTAAGGGTTTCCTGGCTCATACATGTTAGCGTGTGTGTGATTGGTCACTGTGGGTCCAGGCAGGACACAGTCATTGGCTGTTGCCATGGTTGCTGCTGTACACAGCGTGAGCTAGTGGCTCGGAGGGGAAGGACAGCCTGAGGGGGAAGGGCTCATTGTGTGAGGTCATGAAGTGACAAGTGGTGATTCTAATGCAGAGGCAGGTGCTGCGGGGAAGTTGGATTGATATAGGAATCACATTTGGGCCCATCAAAGGTTGCAGTAGCCTGAACCCAAGGTGGGTTGACTTGTCGTACAGCGGGTGTAGGACACATATGCGCTGTGCTGCCAGCCAGGTGGTGAGGCTGGTCACTGTGGATGGCTAAGTTAGGCTTGACCGGTGGCTCAGGGTGCCTCGAGTGAGGTATGTCATTTGAATGGGCCAATATTCTGTCTAGGGTTGGCTGCTTAGGCTTCATTGCTGAGGTGGTTACACAAGTTGGTGTGCCTTGGGAACCTAGATCGCCCAAGCCATACTAACTTGCCAACCGCATAAGCAATCGAGACATGAACAGCCAAACCTATACAGGCTACCAGCCTACTCTAGTAACATGTCTCACCCCAGAAAAATTCTTGCATATTCAAGCAACTAATAGACAATCACAGTGTTCACTACACCAGCAGGCTGATCAACTGGTGCACAAGTGTCTAAACACCCCTAGTGCACTAGGTTGTGCCACCACTGACACACAACACCCAAGCAAATTAACCTTACATGTGAACGCAAAACAAGAGTTGCTAACTTCTTTGAAACCGATAAACAGGAAATTAATGGTACCAACCATTCTCCAGCACCATTACCAAACAAGGGTTGCATGTTCACCCATACTTATTACCACTGGGAACCTTTGTAGTTTTTGGCTCCCAAACAAAGTACAAACCAATTTAACCAACTAGTTGTGCAGGGGACCATCAATTCTTCAAAAACTTTCTCCATAGCATATTTAACATGTATGCTTGCTAAGTTCCCTTCAAGATCATTTCTATTGTATTGATATGTACAAATTGTACATTTGCCATTTTTCAATGGTTAATTTAAAGTGGCAAAATGGATGGCAGTTAAAAACCCTCTTCCTATTTCCTTGAATGGTTCAAGACTATGTTTGGTGATATAACCAGGGAATGACTACAATTACATTATTTTCTAAGCATTTACAAAGTGAGATATTCTATGGCTCTCATTCTGTACTTGACCATTACACAGAAAAGTTGTCGGGGATCTCAAAATACACATACCATTTGGATCTGTTTTATCAAATCTGAAGTTTACAGAATCACTCACACTTCTGAAATATTTACTAATCAATTGATAAACCCCCTACCCTTAGCACTTTCACAAATAATGAAAGTCCATTAACTGGTCCCCTCTGTGAACAAGTTAGGATTTTGGGCCTTTCTTCTCCTGGACACCTCTCCACTGGAATGTGCTCCCATTAGGCCTTCGCTCTCTCCTCTCTTACTTGTTGTCGGCACCTGCCTCAACGAACATTTTTTTTCCTCCTAATGACAATCTCGGTTTTCTACCATGTTGCCAATTGATGTAACATTTGTATGCTGCACAGCGCTTTGGCGAAAGGCGCTATAGAAATATAAATACAATGCAAAAAATACAAATACAAAATAAGAGTGGATCTGATTTAATCTGCTCTCCTTTAGAATATAAGTGGCATCAGAATTATATTTCTCCTTGGCATTATATTGTCAGAGGAATTTAATTTGGCTGTCTCAGAGACAGGTAGCTACTCACTCAAGAACTGATTCAATTCTCCTTTTCTAGTAACAACTTGTCATCAGTCAGCCAGATGGATCAGCTTCCCTCCACTGCCTGGTTTCTCTCCTTCTGCATTGGGCCTGTATGTTTTGTTTTTACACTGAGGAAGGCCTGGGTTTAAATTCCATGTGAGCCACTCTTACAGTGGTCTTCCAGTAGTCCAAAATGAGTCAACGGGAAGGCAGGCTATTCTATTCACTTTCCTGTTGTTATCAATTCTTCTTTCTATCTTCTTCTTCCAGTCAGCCTCTTAGTCTGTAGCTCCCAGTTCGTATGTGTCAGTTCTCTTTATTCTATGGGTTTGCACTTTTATAGATTACAAACTACTCTCTTCAGAGGTGTGTATAATTTCTCTATGTTCATTGGCCAGACTATTTGATTGGATAGTGTCATTGGACATATAAAAGTGGAAGGCAGTCTAATGGGAGTAACTTCTAAACCCAGCTTCCCTCCCATTTGCTGTGATGTCATCTTGTAATCGAAACAGAACAAATAATATTGCATTTGTGCCACAATTACCCACTCACCCTGAAGACCCCCTTGCCATCTGGGTTGGAGAGCCCTAACCTTAGTCAGTACACCTAGATGGCCAATGCTGAGAAACACGCCTTTTGTTGTAAAAACCCAAATGCCATCAAGGTGCTGTTGGAAGTGATCATAACCCAAGCTCTCTAGACTTAACATTGAGAAACACATTTAAAAGAAACCAATATCTGATCCTTCATTTGTGACTGCCCATGGAACTGGTGATTCAGATCCCTGCATTCTGTGATTCTAATACAGACCTTGTAAAAGCTGGTTTAGAGTTTTTTGTTCCTCGGCCTGTGATATGTGATGCATTGCAGCCCTTCCCAATATAAGTAAACAGGTAAAGAAAAGCACGAAAATATATATTAATAAATAAGGCCTATTCTAAAAGGCTTTGGAGGAGGTGAGATTTGAACCATGCTCCTGTTGTCCCTAATTTTTTGGAGGTTAACCTGATCAACACTGTTACCTTGAACTCTTTCAACAAATCAGACTTCCCACATCACTATCTCACATGTCTCTCGGTACCGATTCCTAGAGAAGATACTAAGAGACACTAATACAGAAATAGCCCCTGATGTCTTGGACACAAATGTGCATGTAAGCCACTAACAATTGGTATAACACAGATCTAGACAGCCTGAAAAGGTGTGGCCGGAACGTTGAGAGCAAATGGCACACACCTAATTTATCAGTGGATAAGTGATCCTGTGTAGCACTATTTTGGAGATACCTGAAAAATATTTCACCAAAAAAGCAGGCCCATCTCCACAAGTGAATTATCCAATCCAACATTTCAGCAAGAAATCAGGCTTAACGAGATTTCCAAACTTGTCCTAGCAATCAACATTGTGATCATCTCCACTCATCTATTTTAAGACCTTGGTGCAGCCTCTACTAATAAAATCAAGGGAATACAAGCCAAAACGAGGTCCTAGATGTCCATTAGGATCCTAATATTACACTGTTTTTGTGAACTGCTTAAAAAAGTAGTAACACAAAATAAAACTTCTTCAACACAAACAAACCCCGGTCCAGTGACATTGGTGAAGGAATACACTGGAAGGCTTGACACCTCAAAGACTGCCTTCATCAGCACCTCCTTCATGGGGTGGGGGGTGGTCAATACAAATTTAAAAGGATAAAGTCCTACCTCTGTGGAGAAAGCCAACACTGATAGTAAAAACATGGATCATTTCTGTTCAATTGCTAATATGCCTTTTAAGCAAAACTCCTGAAATAACTGCCCACTAAACAACTTCAGACATAAAGTGAGAACAATATCATTTTAACTGGCCAATAGTCTGATTTTAGTCTGATGGTCTTAGACTCCCCATAGTATATGAAATGGTTAAAGACAACACTCTACTTCATTATTTAGAACACTTCAAGGGAACATTTTTGTCTGTAGGCCTCTTTCATTAAATGCACGTGGTCATCAGTGCACTTTGTTCATGTATACTCAAAATACTTTTTCGATCTTTTGTTGTTCCCCAAAAATCATCCCTATCCCCACCTAAGACCCAGAGCTACCTTCATGGAATATTTCAATATCTAATTTCAGCTATTTTCCGAACTCCCTGTTAATGATCCAGCTGAAAAATAACAAGTATAACCACCTCAACATTACAAACTTTCAACAAAAATATCATAAACATGTGGCCATCATGGACCTTTGCCTAATTGCAGGCAAATCGGACATCCTTATTTGTGAAGCACTACCAACCCCAAACCTGTCCTTTACATGCCAATGTCAATAACTATTGACTCATAAATTACCCAACATACGCATGTCCAAGCTACCATGAAGAATGCACACCCTCAACTACACATGTTGAGAATCCCTGCGTTGGGATTTTGACAAAGGTGAATGTTACACGAGAATCAGTCACAGGCAATTTGTACTACCATAATGCCCTTTATGTAGTGATCTATACAACTCAATAAAAAAGCCCATGTTATTTCAGAATAGATCTATACAACTGGATATAGTAATAAAGCAGATAGACCAGACATTACTAGATCTGATATTCCTAAACAGATCAACAATTGAAACCAGGGTGCACATGTAAAACCGGCTGTATCATCCACTAGACTCTCTGGAACAAGGAACCTAAAAACCTATCAAATGAAATCAATTGTTACCTCCAACAATCCTGGTAGCAATACCTAACTAAAAGAAAGTGGACGTAAAAGATGAGTGGGTTCTAGGAAGTGTATTCTGGAATGATCTCACGGACAATCAATGCCTCATCAGGAAACATCTGCACGTAAGGAATACCTTGAAAATCTGTTTGTTCATCAAAGCCCGGTCTCACTCATTGAAGCTTGACCCTTGTCCCCTCCTATCACTTGGCACTTTACCACTGGGCTAATTCCGACAAGTGTCTCAGGATCTCCCAGAAACCATTCTGAGTGATAATCCCTGCACAGCCCTGTTGAGATTGCTCTTGTACCTTTCTCAGATGTGTTTTCATGCATGGCCAACATGGAAGGTATACAGCTTGCATTCTGTGAACGATGTTGAATCCTATAGTAATGGCTCTTTTGCCATTCTCTTTTACCACCTCTCTCTCTTCTCTGCATATACTTTTAAAGAACTCTGAAGAAGCTCACTGCTGTGTTTGGTGCTGAATACAATTACAAATATAAATACATAAATAAATATAACCACAGTGAAAAAAATCGGATCTATGTGATTATTGCGACCACTATTATTACGGCAGACGGAAATGGCTACTTTATGTACATTTTTTTTACACCCCCTTACACTACATACATATGTGGGGGGAGACCCCATGCACCCCCCCATATTACCATTATATTACATACCCCCCACATATATATGGGGGGGTCTAAAAAAAATAAGGCCGTCGTAATTGTGAGGGCGACATTTTGGGCCAATACCAAAAAAACCTAGGCGTTTGAGCCTGCTTGAAAACCGCACACATTTGAAGTGCATATTCCTTACCAAACAGAAGAAGACAAGTATTAGCAAGACTTATGGTGTGATATATTAATTTCTAAATCACAAATCTGGTCCTCTAAAGAAGTATCTAGGTGCTAAGTGTACATGACATGCGAATTAGAGATATATTGGTAGGTTGCATTCTAAGATGTCATTTCCTAATTTTGTCTGGAAGCATTCCTATGTATATGGGTTTTCAGATTGATAAAAATAGATACCAAGTCAACACTGTATGAAGGATGAAGGAGCTTCTTCAAAAGCATATTCAGGATGAAGGTGTCTACAATACATCACAGCTCTTCTTCTTCATCACAGCCCTTCCACGTCACAATCCTTCTCCTTTGTGACAGTCCTTCTTCACAGTGTTTGTCCTTTGTCATATTCAATAATCCGCAATCCTTTCCCGTCATTACAGCCAACCTTCATTACAGACCATCTCCTTCATCACAGCCCTTCATCACAGTCCTTTTCCTTTGTTATAATTCATCCTTACAAATTCGTCTTTCACCTCTGTCACAGTGCTCCTTCACCAGATGTATTCCCCTTCATCATAGTCCTACCCGTGTCCATAATCATGGGCCCGTGAATAACAGGCCTGTTATAGCACCCTGGTCCCTTAGCGGGACCTGTAAAGGAGGTGTGGTCAGACCACACGTCCTTCACGGTTCCCGCTAAGGCACCTCGGAATTGGCCAGTAAGGGATTACTGGCACCGGTCTCCTTACCGGTGCCCGGTATCCCTTACTGCCCAACTCATAATGACCCCCATGGTTCAAGGGTACATTATTTATTACTGGTCACAGATCCGGCTTTGTCTGTGAAACACTGTGCATGATTTGTTTTAGACAATTCAGGATATACTGACTAAGGGATAGAGTCCTTGGGGTCATTGTAGGGTTTAGGGTTTAGGGTGTCCACCTGGTAACAACAAAGGAGATGCTGAATATATGATAAAAGGGCTGGGTCACAAAAAAACACATATTATCATGAATATTCATTTCATTGTGGGATTCAATGATCAAGTGTCCAAACACCATTAACTCTTTTGCTGACCTGTTTTGACACCCTAATGCCATGGAGGGTCGAGGCTTTCTTGTGAGTTGGTTTTCTGCTGCATTATGTGACAGGGCTATATAAAACACAATTGTACATTCAGGCTTTTTACATGTGGCTTACTGAGTTGTACTTAAATCATACTAGGTTAAAACATACTGTGTTACCCCTTTAGCTCAATGTACTTATCATTACAAAATGAAACAACAAAGTTCAACAAAAAACACATACTTAGTTCGATGTTTATCTTTAGACATGCAAGGGCGCACAACGATTCAGAACTTGCAGCCTGTATGCGCACCTTTTACAAAGATTATGGCTTGCTGGACAGGATTTGCCACTATATTATTTTTTCACATTATTACACATATGTATTTACACTTAAACTCATAGGTTAATGGATACGAGGTAGCTCCGTGCTGGTGTGTACGAGGTCATATCGATTATGCATTGCATTGTCGCAAATCGTTTCCATGGGCATTCTTATGTCCTGTATTAGTATACATCATACGCTCATTATTAAGGTTCAACATGAACATTTCATGTTATTCATACATATTACGTTGGTTACTCATATACAACGTTGGCCCACATTAGACTTACATAATTATGTTTGTAACAGGTGTATTGGCTCTGTCTATGTTACAATCGTAATGGATCAAACCCGACCTCAAAGGTCATTCTTGGCTGTTGTCTCTATCCAGGGGCATCATGTTTTATGGCCAGGATCTGCGGGGGTGCCGGGCGGGTTTATGGAGACAGATAACATCTTCCCTGGCCCCTGCTCAGGGCTGTATCTGGGTCAGTGAAGTAAGACGGAAGGCAGAAGATACAGTGTAGATTTTGTTGCATTCTCGCAGACAGTCTTCTCATGGGAACTAAATGATTGCAGAGATGGTGAACAGGGGGAGGAGTTGGGGGGAGACACTCGCTTGCGGTGCGCGTCTGGCTGGGAAAGCTGCAGGTTTGCATTGGAATCACATAATTGTTTTAACATTACAAAATGGAGTTGGTGCTTTACAAAAATTGAGTCATGTCCATCTCTAGTTCTACATTACTATGAGGGACGTCACAAGGGGGGACAGTTACAGGGGCACTCCCGCACGAGTGCTTTGGGACCGGGCCCTGGATTCAAAGCATCCGCAACTGGGCCTACCTAGGAAGTGCAGGAATAGTGGAGGGGGGTCTAAAATATCCCCTCCTTCCACTCACTCCTCCATACCTTTCCTCTCTTATTTCAATACTTTGCTTTAACAATTGCTCCATCTCCTCCTTGTGCCTCTTCTTGCTTCCACTCTTTCTCTCTTCTTGCACCAACACTCTGGAACTGTCTTCCTTTTAACTAGCCACTCTACCCTTTCACTGCATCCCTTTCACAGTCACCTCAACGACCATATTCTCTATACCCTCTAAGAGTTTTTTTGTCTTTCTTTTAGCCTTATCAGTTGTTCATTGCATACTGTTTGTACCGTTAAAATCAAATTGTACAGTGCTTTTGTGAAAGCACTTTAGAAGCACTTATTAATACTAATGCTCATGGTGCCAAAGGGAGTACTGAGGGGCAATTTCCTATCGGGGTGGGTGTTAGACAGGGATGCGTGCTGTCTACCACCCTATTTATCTTATCCCGGACTGATCTGGATTCTACTTGGTCATCAACTGGATGTGCCCAGGGTGATTGGAGCCAACGTCGACACACTACTCACTCACAAGGAAATTATAATTACAATTATTTTTGGATAACGTGCTCAATACCGGAGAACCAGTTTTTGCGTGCGCCCGGGATTCGAAGCTGTTGCTCTGTGTTATTTTACTTCTAAGATGAGCATGTTGACCCTGAGCTACCCTCCCTGCATTACATAAACAACTGGGCTCCTTCTTCAACTACTACACTAAAAAAAAGCTGGACATTAACAAGAGCATAACACGGCCAATTGTGATGGCCCCAGCTAAATGGACCATGGAGAGTTTTTGTGTAAATGCTAGATTTTCTAGCAGTAGTATCTCACTGTGACTATCTAGGAAATTGCTTTGATAATAACACTGACCACATGAGGAAAGGAGAGAAATAAATTGGTCAAATCTGCCAGTGTGATAAGAGGTTCAATAGAGCATCATGTCTATGAAAGGAAACCTCTCCATGTGACGATATATAGTGCTGAATTCTGGGATAGTGCACCATGTGCAATGGTGGCAGTAGCCGAAAAAACTCCCTTAAAATAAGACTTGTTAAGATAGTTGAGATCATGGTGCACTTCTTACCTACCCTTATGCCTGTGTTATTGCACCTGGAGACAGAACGGTATCCTATCACTAGAGCAAACAGTATCAAAATGTGTAAGAGGGACATTGAGATGAATCCTATGGATCCCTCACTAAAACCCTGCCTAGGGTCTCCTCCCAGGTGGCCAAGGAAGGGCTGATGCTTCCTGATACTGAACTTAGGGGTGGTGTACTGAAGGCGGATCACCTGGGAGGAGACAGGGCCCAGGGTGGTGAGGAGATCCTGTGGGATGAGACACAGTATATTTCCTTTAAAGGGAGAACCTTTTTAGTTACCAAAGCATGTAATTGCCTCTTGTCATTGCGATGCATCTGAACCACATATAACATCTGTGGCTATGGGCATAAGTAAAATAAAACCTGAAAAAACCGTAAGAACAGAAAGACCATTTGATGCACTTAAGATTCTCCTAACTCCCAAAGGTATAATAGAAGAGAATTTAAAAATGTCACCTTAAATAAACTATCTTCCTCTTTATAAATGAATTCTGCTGGTTCACCCCTGAATACATTTATGGGAAGTAAATGTACCCTTAAAACCAAGCAGTTGTTAAAAAGATCTGATTTTGTTAACACAGACTACAAGTCCCATAATCCTATCAGTGCTGGGAGGAGGAAGAGGGCTGAAGGGTAATTAGGCCTGATAGCCCACACCTGAGTGAAGCCATCAGGCTTAAAAGGGCCCCTCGGGTGCAGGTAAGAGGAACAAGCTGGAACTGTGGCTGTAGTGTCTGCAGTAGTAGCAGAAGGAAGAAGGCACAGTGGTGGCAGTCCAGGCAGAAATGTGGGAATTGAAGGGACGCCGGGACTCTAATGCAGCAGATTTCACCTGTTTGTCCTGCGAGGCTGCACAGTGGAAGGTATGTCGGAAGACTGCCTTTCCCCATGTGAGCCTAGTTGCAGAGATTGTGCAGCAAGGAGCGTGTCAGATACCATGGCCAGGCGTTGTTGTGGAGCTAAGAGTCTCATGAGCAAAAGGGGCTCCTTAATTGTATGGCTGGACCAGAGACGCCTTCGACAAAGAAGGGTGTGGGTCCCAATTGAAGCCAGAAGCCGTAGAAGTGGTGCAGCACACAGAGAAAGGAACCAAGAAGCCAGTGAGTTGAACTGGGCATTCTAATTCCTTGCCCAAACACTGCCGGCAACAGTATCCTGCCCAATAATTACTTGCGTATGAGCATGAGTGATGCGAAGATGATCGTGAAGTAGTTGACACTTGAATTGTAGCACTCACATGTGACCAAGTATTCTCTGTTTCACTTGCCTGAAGAGCAAACGTGTTGAAAGTGCATTGTTCAACTAAAAACCTTACAAAGAAGGGGTTGCCTGTGCCTAATAAAAGATTCTAAGATGAAGAGTGACCTCTGAATATTTATTAAAACAGTTTACAATACATAACAAGAGAGACCAATTGTTTAAACATTGTTATTGCAAGTCAGAAAGAGCAAACATTGCCCAAGCTGAGAGTGAGTGAACAAGGTATTACCTCAATTAAGACTGAAATCAGCTTTTTCATAACCAACAAAACAATCTGAATGTTGCTGTGAGCCAAATAGAACATGATCATTGCCTGTGATAATCGTGTGCAAGCATTACCTGAAGCCAAGAGAGTGGCAACAATGTTTTTGGGTAATTAGCCTGGATAACAGTAGACAGTGGGACAACGACAAGGTTGGGGAAGGGAACCTTTCTGCTTATAATTCTTTCTTTGAAGTTGTTACAGCCTACATTGTCAAAGCCACTAAGAAGAAGAGAGAAGAGTGTCTGAAAGGCAATTCTATGCTGTTACTTGTTGCAGACAGCTAAGAGAGGCAAAGAGGCTTCCCCTCTGGTGAAGGAATATTCAGAGGAAGAGTGCCTTGTCCACCTGAAGGTGTTGAAGTACCCAAAATTGAATCTTGTCATAACTGAGAACTGTGTAGAGTCACAAAGTACTGACACTGTGGTGGGGTATTTGGTTGTCAGTTGATTTGAGACTTCAGTAGCACAAATTAAGTTGAACTACTATTAGGAAAAAGAGTAAACCCTCATGGTAAGCTTTTGTAGAATTTGCTCAAAGTTGAGAGGTGTTCAAGTGGAAGTAGAAGTGCTGTGAAGGTATCCTGACAAAGATACCTACTGTGACTCCCAATCTTGTAAATGAAGACACAACCAAGAACTGTGTTTTAACAACATTTGTAGAAGTTGTACTTTCTTCAATCGAACAGGAAACTGTTGTAACTGTTCTTGGACAACTGGGAGTTGCAGCAAATCATCATGGCAGGGAATGACATTGATGCTATTTTGGGATACAGTCTTTATTTCACCGAGAAGAGAGGTTTTTCTGTTGTTCGAACTTTGGTTAAGAAACTTTACTTTAACATTGAATCAACCAAGAACTGAGTTAAGAATATATTACATGTACATATTTCCTTGTTTGTTTTTGTTGGAGCTGCAATTTCCTTGAAGCCTGGTGTTAGGGAGAATTCTCCAAAATGGCTAATTTCCCTTACCTACTGAGTCCCTCAGCAGCTTTGCTGGATTTCTAGGATTTACTTTTTCACCTGGTAAGAGTGTGAGCCTTTTTTCCCACTCTTACATGTGTTTTGCTGTGTATGTTTAACATGTTTTGTGTTCATAGACTGTGGAGCCTTACCTACTCCATAGGCATCATCTTTTTACTGTGTGTTACACAGCACCTTCAGTGCAGTGACACAGGGTTGTCTTTTAGACTTCCCAACTCAGACACCATTTTCCGGGACTGACTACTGTCTCCCAGAACATGTAAAGTTACCATTGACTTTATCAGTCTCTTTAAATCCACAGACCCAGTAGAAACGATCATACATAGAGTACTGGAAAGGGTTACTAGTTTTCCCTTTTTGTCTGTCTCTCATGGAACATTGTTTTGTTCCCTTTTCATTAAGACTTTGCTGGTGGCAGTGGTAACTACCCTATTTTTCCCACCGCGGTTATTGTAAATATCCCTGGTATTGTTTTAGACTATCTTGGTAGCCTCGAACTTAAACCCGCTGGACCATATTTGTTTTAATTTGGTTCCGGCTGGGTTTATTCACCATTTCTTTTTGTAAAAGTCTTTTTTGTGTTTTTCTCTGCACGCCAAACCAGGTTTGGTTCCTCTGTTCGCCGTCCTTTCGCAGGCTTCTGCACAGAAGCCCTCCTTAGGCACCTGAAAGTCTGGGTAGGCAGGATGCGAGGGAGGGGTTTTAGGACCCCTGCCATTGGTTCCCTTGGTAACCCAAGTCGCACTCCTGTTTGATTGGCTAGGTGACAGTCCCACCAGGACAGCCACCCTGCTGTGTGACTGACAGCCAGCCTGTGTTAATGGGGGAGAACCGCATAAAAGGAAGATCCCTGGGTGCAGAGTCACCACTGGATCAAGAGAACCAAAGAGAAGCAGATAGAAGAGGACCTGTACCACGACTGAATGTCACGGTGAAGCCCTGCTGCAGATCCAAATCTTCAAACTCTGTCGAAAGGGAAGATCTGCAAGGAATCTTCTCCCCTTGAGCTAGTGGGAACAACCAGTTCACCAAACTGCAAGCCAGGCCACCCTCCTCTGGTCGAATTTGCTGTACAGAGCTACAGTGAAGTGGATAGCCAGGAAGATCGGATCCTGCTTGGGTTTTATGGAGCGCACCTTTTATTCGTTGCTTTTCTCTGCTGCTGGTTTCTTCCCTGGGCAGTGCAGGACCCTCCAGTCTTCCTACTTCATGTCAGTCTGATAGTTGCTTCAGGAACCGTGAGCCTGCAGGACCTGCCAAGAATGTCCACCTCAGCTATAGCTTCTTCACCATTTAAGGTACTGTTCCAAATCTGGTTGTTCGTTTCGTCCAGCCGCGTTGAAGGTGTGTGAAACCTTTCACCAATCCGAGGGCTTGTCCTTCTCTATTCTTTAAAGTAACTTTTCACCTGACCAACTTCGTTCTGAACTCTTGGCAAAGACTTAACCGCGAACTACCCTGAACTGTGTGATCTTGAGCAAACAACTTTGTCCCATTGACTTTGGCCCTAGCCTCTTGATTTTATTCCCTCACTGTAGTTCCTTTTTCTAGATTGCCCTGCTTACTTACCTGTTGGTGCTGCTCAACTCTTGTCTAACTTTGTCTTTCCCTCCCTTTTAAATTGATGGAGTGCCATTTTGCTCACACTTCATTTTGAGCTTAACTTGTCCAGAATCTGTTGGGTGGTGTGTGGTGTATTAAGATTGTGATTTCTAAACTGCTTGATAATAGTGAAATGTTTAATAACTGATGTGTAAATAAATGTATATTCTTTTACTCAGAAACCTTGAGTCAGTGTTTGTTTGAATCATAGTAATTGCTGTCCTTTGTGTAACTATTGATACTGCTCACTTGCTCTTGAGATAAGTCTGGCTGCTCAGCCATCGCTACCACTTTATTGTGTATTACAGGCTTGTACCAAAGGTGAATTTGTACTTTCTCTTGTAGTCTTAATTGTGTGTGGTGTTCCCAAAGGGTACTGCAGATAATTCTGCCTAACATCTGGGGAAGGGGAGTTTGCCAAAGGTTGACAAGAAAGACTGTGAATATCATTTTGATGTTACTCTGAATTGCCATATATTTCTTTATGTTTTAGATTTTTAAGTGTAATGGCCAGACTTTTCCTTTAGTTTTGATAGGAAGGGAAATACTCCTCAGAGTAGGGATAGTGAGGCGTTTTATAACATTTATGATTTAATAAAATAGCGTATGATTAAAAATCATCCAAAAGTTGTCCGCCTCACATTTCTGACCCCTCACACCATGGAAATACTGCACATTCATTAAAAATTAGAAGGTAACAGAAGTAGTGCCCTACTCCTTCCCAGCTATCTCATTGCAACCTTGAACAAAAGAAGATCCCTTTCCCCATAGATCTGCAGGCTTTCTTAAGACAAACGTAGGTAGACCTGTAAGAAAGTGCTGTGTGGGTAGTTCCATGTCATATATCATTTTATTGCTCGTCTCTTAGTATGGTAATGTCTATTTCTCCGGCTTTTGGTGTACCCATTATATTATTACTGTGTTTGTCTATGATATTGTACTTTGTTATAGTTTAATGGCTTTGCTGCACAATAAAGTGATGAAACTGATTTTGAGAGAAAGAGATCTCAATGCCAAAGAGTCGGAGATAGAAAGTGACAAAGGGGGCATTTGGAGGGGAGGGGAAAATAAGAAAAAAAGAAGCAATGCAGAGGTGGGACCAAGAAAAGGAGACTGTGGCTGACTGAGGGACTATACTTGAGGTAGTCGGATGAAAGAGAAGGATAATTGCCAAGGAGACTTGTGACAAAAAAGTAGGAGTAATGTGAAGGACTGTGATGAAAAAGAGCCATGACGAAGGACTGTGAAGCAGTTGACTATCATAAAGAAACAAGGCTATGATGAGGCATGAATAATGTGATGAAGGACTGGGATGAAGCAGATTGACAGTGATGTAGGAGAAGGATTGATGAGAATGACTGACGAAGTTGGACTGTGATGAAGGGGAAGATTGTGACAAAGGAAAAGGACTGTGGCAAACAAGATGATAGACTGTGACTATTGGAAAGAATGGGGGCTCAATGGGAATGGGGAATGGTTGGTTGAATGGGGACTTACCGGGTCCTCCAGGGTCGGAATGCCCAGAGAGTCCCCATTCAACCAGACCGGTGCCGGACCCGGTATTGGAGGCAGCCATGGCGCAAATAGCGCCATGGCTACCTCCAATCTCGGAATGAGGGCCCATGTTTTGCAAGTATTAAGATACAGCCTTCTGAGGTCACCGGATAAACAAATCATGGTAGCGAATGAATGGGAATGTGTGGCCACAAGGGAAAATGTTACATGACTCCAACGATACAAGGAATTCAAATCTCTACATGACATGCCAACCCGATGAGCCCAGCTGACCGATTGACCCGGGATACCATGTCATCTCACCACGTGCCTCTACACCAATTGAACTCCCCCAGGCCTACCGCACCTATAGGTGACCACTCTTCGTGTCCAATCCTGATTGACTTTGTACTCCCTAGGCCTTCCCTCTGTTTGATGACATTTTTCGTGTATATAACTAAAATTCAACATGTTTTCTGCAGTGCGCTCTCGGCGTGAGCAGAGTAGTTCCTGATTTCGTATTTTAGATAAAACTTTCTTTACCTCCAGCACTTGGTCTTGGTCTCATTCCCTCTTGGGATGTGTCATTATTGACTCCGTTGGGAGGTTTAATTGTATTTTGGGGGTCTCTAACTTACATTGGTGACCCCAAAACGATTGTGTTCTTTTCCGTCCTTCTTACACGAGATGTTCCCCTGCTTTGACCCAGAACGCGCTCCTTCAAGAGCTACCCGCCAACGGCAACCATTACACCTAGACCTGCACACTCAGTAGGGCGAGAGGGTACGGGATCCCCCTTGACAAAACCCAAACGTACCACTCGCCAGAGCCGGGTGTTGTAATGCTCACCTGATTCGCGCAGAGGCGCCGGTCTTGACTGGGTGAATGCCGTGTCTTCAAAGGTGATGTGTAACACACGGTTGGTTCCTCGGGCTGGACCTCTGTGCACTGTGTGTCTGACTCGGAGAGTAAGATGTCTGCAGATAGAAAATATGGGATTAATGAACTGGGGTTATTGGGTGCCTCTCTCCTCTTCCCTTTCTCTTCTCCTGTAGGACCCCAAAGGTTAACGATCTCACCTTAGGTAGGTGAACGCCGAGCTCTCCATCTGCCTCGGGGGCAGGGTGCCGTAACCAGTTTCTTCACTGGATAAGGGTGCAGGCCTCTTGACCTCAGAGGACTGCTGTCCGTTGTTTACTGCACGAACGGTAAGTTCTGGGCACTTCAAATGTCTTAAAAGTCTTTAAGTGCGTAAGGCGTGGCTGCTGTGGAGCAGTGCCGAGGAGCACGTGAGTATGACTTTTGACTTATGTAAAGTTCTTTTGTAATGATACCTCTTGTTTTTCAGGGTTCCGGCGATGGCGGATGGCGGGCTGAAGAGAGTTGAGGATCGAACCCGCGTGAGGAATAGAAGCGCTTGGAAGCACGTAAGTGAGCGCTTGTTGCCTGCTTCACGAAGCGCACTAACTGTCTCTTTTACCTTGCAGGTACAAGTTCTGAGCTTTTAGAGAAGCTGAAGGGTGCTGGGATACCCGCTGATTTCGGCGTGGGAAGAAGTGATGGCACGTGAGTAGTAAAGTTGCCCAATGTCTCTAAACGCACCTTCTTTTCTCTTTCAGATGCTGGATGCAGCGTTGAAGGCCTCCGGAGCGTGCGAAGAGCCGGTAAGCTTTTGTCTTTCAGATGCCGGAATGCAGCGCGAAGACCTCCGGAGCGTGCGAAGAGTCGGTAAGCCTTTGTCTTTCAGATGCCGGAATGCAGCGCGAGGCGTTGGTGACAGCTGCTGGACCAGGTAAGAGATGCGCTGCCACTGAAGACCGTAGTGCTAACCTGTTCTTTCTTTGTCTTTATAGGTGCTGCTGAAGACTGGATTCCAGGATGGTAAGCCTTTGTTCCCTTAGGCACAGGATCAGAAGACACGGTGAGCCTTCTGCTGCAGAGAATGCAGAATAACGCAAAGCAAGATTCATCCATCGGGTGTGGTTTAAATAGCCTCCTGTAGTGCTTAGGTGTCTCCTTCCACGGCCTCGCCTAGGTAAGAAAAGAGTTCCTGCTTTCCAGAAGAGTTCCAGTGTTCTGAACCTAGGGAGTGGCTCCTGCCCCACCCAACAGGAAAAGTAGTCCCAAACAGAAGAGGATCAGGGGCTCATCTGGCAGGTAAGTAAGCAGCATGGTCTGCTGCAGGTAAATCCACCCAAGCATTATGAGCCCGGCGCTTCCATAGCTGGGACTGGGCATATTTATGAGCCTGGTGCCACTGGCGCCAGGACAGGGTCCAAAAGGTCCCAATTGGGACTGGCCGGCACCCAGAACCGGGGTTATGGGTCTGCTTCCAAGGGAGTTGGGTAAGTCCTGACCCTTTGGAAGCAGAGATCATGACAGCGTGGTCTTTGAGCGAGGAGTGGCGCACTGACCGATCAGGTACAGAGGGTCTCGATCAAGACGGACATGTGAGTATCAAGTGCGGGTCGTACTAAAAGGTGGGTGGGAGTCAGATCAGAGGACGGATTACATAATTTTGGTGAAAAGGATGAAGAAACGTAGAGCATAGGAGAGAAAAGTCCAGGGGTTCGGGGGCTATTTCTCTTTTCTCTATATTCCAATATATTTCTTGTCTATTGCATATGGTCATTAGGACAGTGATAAAAAATAAGGTTTAAAGAGGTTAAAGGATCGTATCTCCTTTGGGGGGTGGAAGGCGGCACCACATAGTGCTATCTCGACTAGTACAGGATATATGAGTGTGGGAAATATAAGGTACAAGTATAACGTAGGGGTCTCAAAGGAGAACCCGGAGTAGTCTTAGAAATGCTTCTTTCCAACTGTATCTTATCCATCCTCTTTTTCTCTCCCTTCTGGGTGGGCTGGAACAAGTAGAGGGGAGGTAGGGAATTGGAGAGAGGGCAGCTAAGTAGGGGGTCTTTATACAGAGTGCAGGGGACAATCAGACAGGTAAATACCCCTACAATCAATATTGACAAACTCACACAGGATTTAGATTCACGATTAACCATGGCTCGAGCTGAGTTATCCCACCTGAGAGCTATGGGTGAGCAAGGGGGGAAGGGGAAGATGGATGGAAAAAGAGAGAGATACTATTTCGAATAAATGACACCCCCTCACGAATCATAGAAATAAACACAGCTGATAGTGAGCACGAGGTAGAGGAGGGAGGGGTGGAGTCAGATCGGGAAGAGGAGTATTGGAGTGACTTAGAAGAACAAGAGAAAGAGGGAAGGAGGTTGGGGATTGCCACCGGTGGGACTGGGTCGAGAGAGGGGTTGTCTGCCATGGAATAGTGGAGGGGATCGCTAAGAAACAGAACCGGGCACATGGCTGTGATCGGAAAGAAAGGGAAGAAGGTGAGTACTATAAAGAGGTGAAAGGGGTTACAGCTGCCACTGATACACAGGGGGCAGGAAGGCCAAATGACATACCATGGGCTCAAATGGACAAGGCCAACTTACTCAAGCAGCTAGCCCCACTGTCAGGAGGCGCCAGCAAGTGGATATATGCATTTGAGAAACACAGAGCAGGAGTACCCTTGGCAGTGGGGGATGTTAAAAGCCTGCTGGTATCTGCAGTGTGTGACCAGCCCAACAGGGTCTGGGCGAAGCCGGGGTTCCCCGGAATAACATTGGACTGTGACCGCCACGATGGGGCCTCGTTAAACTCTGTGCGAGCGCGTGTGTGGGACGCATTGAGAGACACATTCCCAGACACTCCAGATTTACAGTCAGTGATGCAATGTACAATTAATGATGAGGAAGATGCAATGTCCTTCATTCTCTGGGTGCAGGATATGTGGAGGGCGGAAACGGGTACGACCTGGGACCAATCGACGTCCCTGTTTTACCTCGTTATAAAAAGGGGGCTCCCAAAGGAAGTGCAGAAGGTCCTTGATAAAATAGCTGGGATAGAAGCCAAGGGGTGGCCTGAAATTCAAAGCATTATAGTCCACCACTGTAAGAGGATCAAAGAGAAGGAAATGGAGCTAGCCCACTGGCAGTTGGTAGACAGAGCTAAATTAGTGCAAAGCAAACTATTGAAGGTCAATGCAGGAGCAGCAACCAGTGCAGCAGGAAGGGAGCGAGAGGAGGAAGACCGCCAGACAGGAATGTCAATGCAAATGGTGGTGAATTGGACAGGTAACGGCCAAGAACAAAGGTTTGGGGAAAGTCAGTATGAGGGACCACAATGGCCATCAAGAGGGGGGAGGGGCAACAGAGGCGGATTTAGGGGGTCGAGAGGAGGTGGTACAGTTTATGGAGGGCCCCGAGGGGGAGGACAAGGGCAGTGTTGGAATTGTGGGAGGTGGGGACATTTTATGAGAGAATTTTGAAACAGGCCCAGTAACCCCTACCCAAGGAAACACCAGATCGGACACCCCCACCCAGGTAGCCCCTATGGGCTACCGATGGGCGTGAACAGGAGAGACAGCCAGCTTGATCAAAGAAACATGAGTGAGCGCTCAATGTACATGCAGAACACATCACCACAACCCCAGTGCCATGACAATATCACTCCCGTGCACAATAACGCTTACGCTACAACAGCAAATGGTGCGCCAACCACACCGTGTAGAGCGACAGCAATGATAACAGGAAATGTTTTTGATGTAGATGAACTCCCGTGGCATTCAGCATAGGACAGCCCACAGAGAGCACTTGCGTGTCCAGTACTGTCGACGACCCGTAACGCAGCAGAGGAACCACTGGTGGGGGCGGCAATAGGAAACAAACAATTCATATTTATGGTGGATTCAGAAGCGGAAAAATCATGCCTCAAAGAAGGCAAGATCCCTCTTTCTAATCGGACCTTGGAAACGCAGGGGTTCTCTGGGGCGGTGGTTGAAGTTCCATAAACTGAAGAGCTAGACATAACGGTGGGGGGAAAAACTATACGTGCACCCCTGCTATATTACAAAGAGTCGCCTATTAATTTACTGGGGAGGGATCTCCTTAGCAAACTTAACATGACTATTTCCTTCACTGAAAGAGGGATTGTGTGCTCTACACCAGGCATATGTGCAGTTCGCGCAATGTTAGTGATACATATACAAGCAAATTTCCCTCAAATGCACGGCATACCCGTGAACCCGGACATGTTCATTCAGGGGCTGAGAATTCTTGCGAGAGTAGTGCCAGAGTTCAAAGATAAAAAATGGAGAGTGCCCTCAGAATTTGTCTTCCGTCCAATCACAGACCCGGAAATAGTATCAGGATACATAGTATCATTAGACATACATGCAGTACAAGTGTCATCCCAAAAGATAACAGTAATAGCAATGGACATGCAGGGATGCCAGTGGAGAACAGTACTGTGCATCAATGCCAATATGGCCCTGCGAGAGCTGACAGATGAGGAACTTTTTTACGATTCAGAAGATGACAGGGAAGTGGTGATGGAAATTGCTATCCCTTGTGATGTTATGATTCTACCCCTCGTGGCAGTAATTAAAGCCCCACCAGCATACTTTGAAGAAGAGATGTCCCAAGTGCCACAGCAGTTGTGGACCACTGGCCCACACGACGTAGGACTGCTACACGAAGTGACCCCGGTGAAGATCAAGCTCAAACAAGGGGCCATTCTACCCTGAGTAAAGCAATATTCCCTGTCTAGGGAAGCAGAGGAAGGGATAAAAGACACGATTTCTGCCCTGATGGCATAAGGAATAATAGTACCATCTACTCTCCCTGTAACACTTGCATTTACCGAATCAAAAATGCTAAAGGAGTGGCGTGGAGGATGATCCAAGACCTACGTCCCCTCAATGACGTAGTACAAAAAGAGTTTCTTCTTGTCCCGAATCCTGCTTCAATTTTATGCAGTATCCCGACAGAAGCCACTTAGTTTACGGTAGTGGACCTAAAAAACGCCTTCTTTTCAATTCCACTTGAATAAAGGGTCATGGTACCTCACGGCATTCACACTAGGGGGGAAGAGATATGAGCACTGTAGATTGCCACAGGGGTACTGTGAAAGCCCTAGTATCTTCAACAGAATACTGCACAAAGATCTTGGAAATATACACACGACCAGTCCCATAATTCAGTACGTAGATGATTTGTTAGTCTGCGGAAGAAATGAAAATGAGTGCAGAAAGGATTCTATCACTCTGCTAACGCACCTTGCACAGAAAGGGTACAAGGTGGACAAGCAAAAACTGCTATATTGCCTGACTGAAGTACTATATCTAGGTCAGTTAATATCCAAACATGGCAAAAGAATCATACCTAACAGAGTTGCAGCCATAAAAGCAGTAAAAGAGCCCAACACAGTAAAAGAGATGCAAACGTTTCTCGGCATGCGTAACTACTGCCGTGCATGGATATTGGAATATGCAGAGTACACAAAACCCCTTTTACAAGTGCTCAAGGATGCACAGCGGGAAAACACAACCTTGCAGTGGACACAGGAAATGCATATTGCTTTCAACAGCCTTAAAGAACTGATATCCACGGCCCCAGTTCTTGCAACCCGTAATTATGAGCAGGAGTTTTACTTATTCTCACATTGTAATGGCACACTCATGACGGCTGTACTGCCACAAAAAACATCTTTGGGTCACAAACCCCTGGCATTCTACAGTGGAACTCTAGATGCAGTGATGCAGGGACACTTTGCATGTGAACATGCTCTCGCAGCCGCCGCGTTCACAATAGAAAAAAGTTGTGATGGGATGCTCTGTCACATTGTACGTAGAACACTCTCTGTTTGCCATCCTTGAAAGTTCAAAAAGTACATTAACAACTCATAGGGCCACAGCATACAAATTGATTATTTCCAGTGCAAACATTCATATAGTGCGGTGTAAAAGTGTAAACACAGCCACATTCATCACAGAAGCTTGCACAGAAGAAGATATGCAACAACACGACTGCGCCACACACACAGGAGATGATGGTGACACACCCAAAGCACACGAGAATGCATTGTCAGAAGGGGAAATATACTTTGTGGATGAGTCTGCCTCTATAGACTGTGAGACAGGAGAAAGACACGTAGGAGCAGCAGTAGTGAGAGTAGAGGATGGGGAGTTTGAGGTAATTGTGCAAAAAAGGCTACCATCGCATTTTTCCACCCAAGCAGCGGAACTGATAGCGCTCATAGAATCGCTGCACACAGCGAGAGGGTGCATAGAAACAATTTATACAGACTCCGCCTATGTGGCAACAACAGTACATGGAGGTTTAGCAAGATGGGGAGAAGAGGGTTCCGGAAGGTAGATGGGTCCCCAGTCCAGCACTCAACACTACTAGGGGAATTAATTGATGCATTAAAAGAACCTGCACTTGTAGCAGTTGTGAAGTGTCAGGCCCATATGCAAGGTGATGATGTCATCTCACTGGGAAATGTGACAGCAGCCGCAGCCGCAAAAGACGCCTCCTACTTGCCAAAACCCCCAACAGGTGAGTACGTGTTACAGAAGGTAGCAGAAGATACACAGCCAGATGGGTTTAGCTCACTACCGGTTTCTCAAATTATTGAGCTTCAACAAGATGCATCAAATGAAGAAAAGGAAATGTGGGTGAAGAGAGGGTGTAGTCAGTCGGCCACAGGCTTGCTATGGAGACAGAATAATACAGGTAAGGTAGTGATGCCAGCAAAATTGTTAGAAGTTGCATTTAAACAGTTACACTTCCCTGCCCATAATGCAAAGCAGCATATCATAGCAGACATACAAGAAAATTGGTTTGCCCCCGGAGTACAGGAACATGTAAGTAAGCTGATAATAGAATGCGGCACCTGCCAAATGTAAAATTCTGGCATGACATTACGAACCCTAAGGGGAACGTTACCAAAACCCGAAGGACCCTTCAGAGAACTGCATATAGACTATGCAGATATGGGAGAACGCTGTAACGTGGCTCGATATTTGATCTTTGTTGTATGGCCCTTCTCCCGGTGGGTGGAAGCCGGCTCCTGCGCTCACCCAAACACACGGTGCGCCGCCAAGTTCTTAGTAAGAGAGGTGTTTCCCCGCTGGGGTATTTGTGATGTCATACGTTCCGACAACGAAACACATTTTGTGAATGAGATGTTTAAACACATCACTGCGATGTTAGGGATAACCCACAAGCTCTGCACAATTTATCATCTGCAATCGAATGGAATTGTGGAAAAATTGAATGGACTACTTAACAGTAGATTGTCAAAACTGTGCCACACTTTCAAGAAAAACTGGGTGTACTGTTTGCCCCTGGCATTCTTTGAGATGAGAAACCAACCCAGCAAGGATCACCACCTGTCACTCATATGATTGTGACAGGAAGGAGGATGCATACTGCCCACTCTCCTCTGCGCAGACAAACAGATGCAAACCAAAGTGCGACAGTTCCATGAGTATTTTAGAAACTTGACAAGAGCGGCCCGAGCTATAGCCAAACAACTAGCACCCCCATTTACACAGGAAGGTGCTACAGACAGAATAACACCAGCCACAAATAGCCCAAACTGCCAGTTGATGACAGGAGACATGGTGTACATGAGGAGTTTCGTACGGAGATGGAACGGGCCAAGGTTCCACGGCCCATATAAAGTTATGTACTGCACATCAACCGCAGTTAAGGCCCAGGGCTTAAGGTACTGGATACACTTAACAGATGTTCGAAGGGCCCATGGGAGCACAGATTGCACAGATCACAAAGATAACAGGGACTAGCATAGCACCCAAACATAAAAACTGGGAACTGTGGGAATGTAAGGAAAGATGTGAGTGAGACAGGAGTATAAAGATGTATCTAAAAAAAAAGTGGAAATGTACGGGATCTCAGAGCATCGATGGTATGTGAGAAGATGAAATATAAAAAGAAATGATTTCTCTATCTCTCTCTCTCTCTCTCTCTCTCTCTATTTCATCTTCTTCTTTCTTGTTCCAGTGGTTGAAAATGTCTATATTAGTGACTTTTCCTTCCTTAGAAACAAATTGAAAATAAGAGAACTTGCCTCCCTCGGTTTCCCTCCCCAAGACTTGGGGTGTGAAGGAGGAAAACGGAAGGACGTGAAATACAAACATAATGATTCCCACAAAACCTCACTTATGAGGGAAAAGAAAAGTGAAAATGAACACAGGCGAGAATAAGAGACCATATGTATAATATGTATAATATGTGAAATGCAAAACGGTGATTAGCAAATGCTTTATCTCATCTATTAGGAGCTACAATGGGCATGGATGAGGCTCCAACGACCATGACTAATAGTGTAGATAGAAATAGAAGAAGGAGATATATGTATCCTAGTTATTCATTTGAGTGAATGTTGTTTGTGTGCGCAGTATTATTTTTCACCACATTGTTTGGCCTGTTCTTGTATTGGATCATCATGTGTATCTCAGTTAATACTGGCCAGGGGGGTGTGGGTATAAAGACTATCAAAAAGGGGACCCATCTGATTTGTGACGGCATGAAGTTGGCATGGGCATATGGGATCCAAGAGAATGAGCACAATGGCACTCCAGGTATTACACCCAGTGAAGCAATGCAAGCCACCCCCAGTCCTCATATGTGAATGAATCAGATTTTAATGTGTACATAATAAATGACCGAACCCCCTCCAAAATGACTTGGGTGCAGAATCACCTGTGCCCAACAGCCATGCTAGTCTCTGGAAAATCCACAGTAAAAGATTGAGCCATCGAAGAAAGGGGTGATAATGACAACCAAATGACCACCACCTACTATAAATTGTATATACCATGGGATGGGAGGGAGGGTGGTACACAGACACAGGGAAATGGGAGGGGTGGGCCTAGGAGGAAGAAGAGGGAACCGCAATAGGGAAAATGGGAGGAACATTATAAAATTGGCCTCGATACAGTTGAAGACCCTCAGCACCCCCACCAGTCAAACAAGTGGTATGCAGATATGAGTAACACATCTAAGCAAACAACTAACGAAAGTTGCTATGTGTGCTCATTAATACACCATGCTTCAGGCAAACCTAAGGGGTTTCTGCCACAAGAAATTGCACTTGCAGAGGCCCAATGTCTCCTACATCTTGCATTATGCAGCATAAAAAGCACTTTTCAAGCACACAAACTTTAATTTGAACTTTTGCAAAATGAGCGAACGTATTACTCCTGGCCGCAAGGAGAAATTTGTGTGAAAGAGCCTTTCCCCGTGATCAAGGGAACATTGCATACGGACAATAAATGGCAGAAAGAAGAAATACTTTGCAAAACAGAAGCACTACGAGGGTTGTCTGAAGAAAAACTTGCATGGGTAGAGAAAACATGTGCTCCCATATGGACTGAACACGTAACTTATCTCACTTGGGTTACCGCCATCGACAAACCCTTCAAGCTGCAAAGGAACATTAGTTATGAACCGTGTTTTCATGGAGATGGGAAAAGGGATATGGGGGAAAACAAAAACTGCAGCAAAACACTCATAATTCCTGACATGAAGAAAGGAACGGCCGCAGTGATGGACACATACTGGGTTTGCAGCAATATGGCATACCTGCATCTCCCGCAATCCTGGAGAGGAACATGCTCCTTGGCAACGCTGCACTCCGCGCTGATGGTGATCCCCGCAAGCCATATTCGTGGCGAGAGCACACGTGAAGCGGCCCCAGAAGAACCATCGCCAACATCGCTTCAAGCAAGCCCCGTGTACACCATAGAAGAGGAAGATGTGCATTACTCCCTCCAAAGGAAAAACCATCCTCAAACTACATTTCGGCCAAATCCTCAGAGCTCCTAGCACAAATACCAGAAAGGTTCTGATTGTTCAGCTCTGTGGAAACATTCTTCGCATCCCTCGTTCCCAGCATCCAGGTAAGAGCTAACGCCAAATGGTTAGAAATCACAAGGTGGGTGCTTATCCAGTTGGCCAACAACACTGAAGAAGGGTTCAACGCCATCAAGGTCAAGCTCAGAGCCCTGCATTTAATGACAATGCAAAACATATATGTGCTGGATCTGTTAACAGCAATCGATGGAGGTGTTTGCCGAAGAATCGGGAGTGCTTGTTTTACATTTGTACCTTCTGCAGATGCCGAGAATGGTTCCCTCTCCCACTTAATAGCAGCGGTACACGATCTTGGAGAGCAGATGAAGGACGAGGGAGTGGCACAACCCAGCACCTGGTTCGACAATCTTTTTCATGGATACCGTCCTGGCTAGGAATAACGGTAAAACTCCTTGTACCACTCATCGTCTTTTTACTTCTCATTTTTTGTGTGTGTCAATTGTGACTTCGAAGTTGCGCAAATGCGGTACCAAATGGTGCAATGATGATGGTGACAATGGGTCGTGCAAATGGTTTGGCACAAGTCAAATACGAGGCAGAAGTACAAACAGGCAAGAGTTCAGAACCCAAGTATAGAATGAGCGTCATATATAACACAGGGCATATAGTGGACAGTCTATATCACAGAACCATAAAGGAACCCAGAGAATTAGAATGGTACAAGGAAGTATGGGTAGATCTGGAAGGCGACGGAGGATGTATCTATATGAGCTGCACCCGGATGAGTACGCTAGAAGGGGACACAGCCTCAGAGCGGTATGTAGGGCATGGATGCCAAATAAGGAGAACACCTGCATCAGGACGAAGCAGTGGCGGAAGAGGAGGACCGTAAGAGATTGGGACGATTACATTATTTGTTACTTAAGTAATGAAAGGGGGGGATGAGAGGAAGGAGTGGATATTTTAGACCCCCCTCCCCTATTCCTGCACTTCCTAGGTGAGCCCAGTTGCGGCTGCTTTGGGTCCAGGGCCCCGAAGCCCCTGGAACTGCCCCCCCTTGTGACGTCCCTCATAGTAATGTAGAACTGGAGATGGACATGACTCCATTTTTGAAAAGCACCAACTCCATTTTGTAATGTTAAAACAATTGTGATTTCAATGCAAGCCTGCAGCTATCCCAGCCAGGCACGCACCGCAAGCAAGTGCCTCCCGCCACCTCCTCGCCCTGTTCACCATCTCTGCAGTCATTTAGTTCCCATGAAAAGACTGTCTGCGAGAATGCAACAAAATCCACACTGTATCTTCTGCCTTCCGTCTTACTTCACTGACCAAGATACAGCGCTGAGCAGGGGCCAGGGCAGAAGTTATCCGTCTCCATAAACCCGCCCGGCACCCCAACAGATCCTGGCCATAAAACATGATGCCCCTGGATAGAGCCAACAGCCAAGAATGACCTTTGAGGTCGGCTTTGATCCATTACGATTGTAACAAAGACAGAGCCAATACACCTGTTGCAAACATAATTATGTAAGTCTAATGTGGGCCAACGTGTATATGAGTAACCAACGTAATATGTATGTATAACCAGAAATGTTCATGTTGAACCTTAATAATTAGCGTATTATGTATACTAATACAGGACATAAGAATGCCCATGGAAACGATTTGCGACAATGCAATGCATAATCGATATGACCTCATACACACCAGAACGGAGCTACCTCGTATCCATTAACCTATGAGTTTAAGTGTAAATACATATGTGTTATAATGTGCAAAAATAACTTAGTGGCATGTCCTGTCCAGCAAGCCATAATCTTTGTAAAAGGTGCGCATACAGGCCGCAAGTTCTGAATCGTCCTTCTCCCTTGCATATGTAAAGATAAACATTGAACTAAGTATGTGTTTTTTGTTGAACTTTGTTGTTTCTTTTTGTAATCATAAGCACCTTGAGCTAAAGGGGTAACACAGTGGGCCTCATTACGACCCAGGCGTTAAGGGTTAACGCCGTCGTTAACCCTTAACGCCTATTCTGATTTTAACGGCTGCTTTTAGCAGCCGTTAAAATCCATGGCGCTAACCTGCCATGATGCTAATTACGCCACCGTAATTTACGGTGGCGTAATTAGCGCCTTCCCCACTCCCATTATGCCCTATGGGGAAAAAATGGGAATGGGGAAGGGAAAATGGGAAATGGGGATTTACACCATTGTGGTAAAGTTGGCGCAATTAGCGCCTAGGTTGTGATGACCCCCAGTATGTTTTAACCTAGTATGATTTAAGTGCAACTCAGTAAGCCACATGTAAAAACCTGAATGTACAATTGTGTTTTAAATAGCCCTGTCACATAATACAGCAGAAAACCAACTCACAAGAACGCCTCGACCCTCCCATGACATTAGGGTGTCAAAAGAGGTCAGCAAAAGATTTAATGGTGTTTGGACAATTGATCATTGAATCCCACAATGAAATGCATATCCATGATAATATGTGCCTTTTTGTGACCCAGCCCTTTTAGTCATATATTCAGCATCTCCTTTGTTGTTACCAGGTGGACACCTTAAACACTAAACCCTACAATGACCCCAAGGACTCTACCCCTTAGTCAGTCTATCCTGAATTGTCTAAAACAAATCATGCACAGTGTTTCACAGACAAAGCCAGATCTATGACCAGTAATAAATAATGTACCCTTGAACCATGTTTTGCAAGTATTATGATACAGGCTTTTGAGGTCACCGGATAAACAAATCATGGTAGCGAATGAATGGGAATGTGTGGCCACAAGGGCAAATGTTACATGACTTCAACGCTACAAGGAATTCAAATCTCTACATGGCATGCCAACCCGATGAGCCCAGCTGACCGATTGACTCGGGAGACCACGTCATCTCACCACGTGCCTCTACACCAATTGAACTCCCCCAGCCCTATGAGACCTATAGGTGGCCACTCTTAGTGTCCAATCCCAATTGACTCTGTACCCCCTAGGCCTTCCCTCTGTTTCATGATGTTTTTTTCGTGTATATAACTAAAATGTAACATGTTTTGTGCAGAGCGCTCTCGGCGGGAGCAGAGTAGTTCCTGCTTGCCCTATTTTAGATAAAACTTTTGTTACCTCCAGCACTTGGTCTTGGTCTCATTCCCTCTTGCGATGTGTCATTATTGACTCCATCGGGAGGTTTGATTGTATTTTGGGGGTTTCTCACTTACAGGCGCAAGAAAGTGGAATATTAAATGAGAGTCAAAGGAAACAAAAGAGATAGACAGGAGATATGAGGGAGCAGATGTAGGCAGAAGAAGGAAGAGGAGTTGTATATCACCATAATAGCTAGATTGAAGTGGTGTGAGATGGGAGCTGGGAAGGTCAACTAACATAGCAGTCCAGTAACCAATACGAGGGGAAATGAGTGAAACAATAAGAAGTTTAGTAGCAGAGAAAGGTAAAATGGGGCAGGTAAAATCCAGATTGGAATATGTTGCAGAGGTCATTTTAGTCCAGGAAGGAGGAGGTTCTATTGAAGATGAGTCGTTCTAAAATTTTAGAATAGTTGAGTAGGAGAGAAACAAAATCCATCTTGAAGCAGTCCGGGACTCCAAGGGAAAGGGAGAGGTTGACGAGGTATGGCAAATAGGAGCAGATAATAGGTGCTAGCTCCCTCATCATTTGTGGGGCCAATGGATCACCCAGGGCATAGTAGAGATTGCCATTCTTAGGGGAATGATGCACGTTCACAAGGGGTGGTGTGGGAAGGAGGAATCATATGAGGCAGTGAAGGTAGGTGGGGTAGAAAGATGGAGAGAGAAGGAATGAAGGGTGAGCAAAGTGTCTTGATTCATTTCAGATTGTGTTTGTTGTCAAGTAGTGTGCAAAGGCATTAGCAAAATGGGAAGCAGCGATAGAATGAGGGTGACTAGGAGAAAGCATGGCTTATAGTGTAGAGGAGAGCTTATGGGGATGCAAGAATGTGATGTGATTAGATTGGTGAAGTAGGTACGTTGGCAGAGTCAAGAGCCAGAGTTAAGGAGTGCAGGGCATTTTTACATTTTAGGAGACGAGAGGGGGTCCGGTCGTTGCATTGCATCTGGTGGTAGAGTTTCATGTTTGTTTTAAGGAGTTTGATCTAAGGCAGGGTTGTCCAACTCCAGGGCTCGAGGCCTGGAAACATGCCAGATTTCCCAGATACCCCTCATTAAAATTCATGAGATAAATTTGCATACAGCGATTCAAAATGTCTGTACATTTTGTCTCATTACTTTTAATCAGAGAGATCCTGAAAACCTGTCAGAATTCCAACCCTCAAGTTCTGGAGTTGGACAACCCTAATCTAATGTGTAATGCAGTGCTGAGGGTGAGTGAAAGCAAGGGTGAACATGTGAGAGGGATAGTGGTACTTTAATAGGGTGTAGAGGGACAGGTAGGTCAGTAAAAGCCAACTCAATAAAAGAGGCCTGGTGAGGACTGAGAGGACCTGACTTTGTGTTTTGACCTTGTTAAGGGGCCAGAAAGTCCGGTTTGATTTGTGTTTAGAGATGGGAAGGGGAGAAGGGTATAAAGTAGAGCATAAACTGTGATGGTGAAGTGAGGAAGAGGGTGGTCAGAAGGGGAAGGATCAATAGTGAGATTACAAATGGGAAATGAGAAGAAGAGGAAGAAAAGGTCCATAGAGTTACCTTGAGAGACATTGTAGGCTAATGACGTAGATAAGATTAGTCATTAGCACAATTTATACACAATCTATGACATTATTTATGAACTTACTTGGTTCCCTCTGAAAGTGCTAAACCTGGGTGGATGCCTACAGTCAACCCAAGTACAGGACATAGTATAAAATGTGAAAAGTTTGTCTCATATAGGGCAGTGTTATGAAAAGTATGCTCACCACTAAGTTACCACCAAAATGAGGTAATGCCAATATACCGCCAATATACCACAATACTAAAATACCACCAAGATAGGTAATAGCCCAAAGACAAAACCTCCAACATATTTGGTGTGTGGGAACAGACTGTAAAGCAGCTACTGGGCATGGCAAGTATGCTCCATGCAGTCAGTCGTGCATATAAAGGGAAATCATTTTGGCAGATTATTGTAGCGCTGCAGGTTGTATCATTATGTCTCAAATTGAAGCCACATTTCCTGAGCTGGTAAAATACCTAGAGGCAAAGTTACATGCGCATGGGGTGTGGTCATCAGACAATGCCGTACTGTGGCATGGCCACATTCATGGAGAGGTGCAGAAAGAACCTCTGAATAATATCTTTGAAGAGGGCAGTATCATTTAGGTAAGTCTTTTGAGATTGTTTAGCGCTACTGATAAAGATGCTGAAAAAGGCTTTTTTAATAAGGCTTTGTGCCAAGACCTTGGTTTCAATTATACCAGTCTCTGAAGATGCAGGGAAATGATGGCGATATAATTGACAGATTGCGGAGCAATTCAGAGAGAGCTGATGAGAAGGAGAAACATCTGAAATCGGAATTGGAGTTATGCCAGAAAGAAGTACAATCAAAATGCAAGGAATTGGAAACACAATTGTCTCGGAAAAGAATACAATTTGAAGACTGCAAGAAATAACTAAAACACCTGAAAGGGTTGGTAAGTGATATTAGGCAAGATAAAGAGGATGTTATTTTGGAGATGCAGACTATTCAAAGGGACAACATGGAGAAGGAAGATGAGCTCCAGGCCACTGAACAAGAGATAGCTAAAATGTTCCAGGAAAGGGACAAAGGAAACAGGGAGTTTAATCAATTCCAAATGCAGATAAGTGAGATGCAGAATGTAATAAATAGGATGGGTGATGAAAATACTTATCTGTGGCAGGAGACAGACAGGCTCCATAAAAAGTGCAAAGATTTTAAACATCAAATATGTAATTTTAAATCTCAAGAAAAGCAACAATGCACAACATTCAATGGGATTGAAGTTAGCCCCACCTCTACACGAGGGAATAATGTCTGAGTGGCTATACCGGTGGCTGGGCCTGTTTGTAACGCATTTGAGGGGGTTTGACTCGCCCACTGCTGGTTGGCACCAGTCCCATACTCTTGAGAAAAGGAATGAACAACAGAATAATGCAACCCCAAATATAGCACCAGGAAGCCCTATCAAAATAATAAAATCAATCAAGGATTTGATTAAGCCATTCAAAAGGGGAGGTGAGTGTTGTATAGAGGACCACCTGGAAGCAGTGCATGATATATTTAAAGCCCTACAAATACCCATAGAACAATATAGACAGTACTTTCATTTAAATCTTGATGCTGCTACTGCGAGCAGTATCAGGGGCTTGAATGAACAAGAGAGTATGTCATGGGCAGAATTTGAAAAGGAGGTTAGACACCATTTATCACCATATTAGTCACTGCAGGATGCAAAGAAAGCCGCATACACCATGACAGCAAAGCCAAATGTGTCACCAATTTCTCCAAGAATCCTTCTCTCGCTTTGATGTATCCTTTAGTCCTAATTCAACTGAGTTTAAGACTGCCTACTTTTATAGCTTAAAAAAAGACATCATATCACAGTTAATTCATGAGTTTGATCACGAGAAGTCCCTGAAATGGATTGCAGAGCAAGGCACTAAACTGTATGAAGTCATATATTGTCGGAGTGGAGAGAGAGATAGAATTAGTCTTGCAGCTCACTCCCACCACCAAGTCTTTTCTCCAGTTCTACTGTTGGAGGTGTGTTTCCTGTTACACCTGACCCTAAAAAGGCTCACTTACTCCGTGGAGCGGACGCGGAGTGGCGGCGAGTGGCAGCCTTGCAGCTTACTCCCACCACCAAGTATTTTCTCCAGTTCTACTGTTGGAGGTGTGTTTCCTGTTACACCTGACCCTACAAAGGCTCACTTACTCCGCGGAGCGGACGCGGAGTGGCAGCGAGTGGCAGTCTTGCAGTCATGCCAGGCAAGACGGCCAAGGCTCACTTCGAAGCAGCTCCTGGATCCAGAAGATACTACAGGACACTGCCAAAGAAGCTACTCAAAGTCGTCATTAATAAAAACCTCAACTACAATCTTTACACAAGACCTTAAACGATCTTCTCCTACTCCTACTCAAACCACCGATGACTTGGTTATCCACCCGATTTCGGGTCTTAATCAACCATTACACCACGGAAATGGAAACAGAGCCAGCGTTCTTTCTCCCCACAAAATAGGCAGTGAAAATCATCTACGCCTCTCCAACGATAAACTTCCTTTACTTCAAAGTGAAGCTGACTTACTTTGTGGAGGCATCCTAGCCCAGGATGGCTACAGGGATGAGACTCGCTCCTCCTCTATGCCTGCTGTGATTACTGAATCCCTGCACGTCGGCTTGGTCCTCACCGGAGCTCCGCGGCCCCTCGGAGGGGGGCTGCATCGAGCACTCCGGTCGGGACGGCCGGCGCCCCATCTGAGTGTGCAGTGGTGACTTTAGCCCCACAGAGGGGGGCCCACTTTGAGTCCCGTGCCGTTGCCAACTGGTGCCTCCCCTGAGCCGGCCGTGATGGTTGCTGCAGCGGCCGGCGCTCCGAGGTCTCCCGGAAGGGAGGCGCCGTTGAGCTTGCAGGAGGGGCCGGTACTGGCGAGGCGTGAATACGACGTGCCGGGGCTGGAGGAGGTTGTCGCTCAGGAGAGCAGCGTGCCTGGTCTTCGGCCTGGGAGGAGAGAGGCCCAGGGCCCTAATTCCATCGAGGAGATTCAGCCCGGAGCGAGAGAGCAAGGACGCCCGTGTGTGCCGGGAGCCGTGTGTTCAACGCCGGCACCTGTAAGCGAAAACATGACAGCTCCACCTATTACCGTATTAACGGTAATAGCAACGATCCACAGGGACAATTCCTCAAACCTATCCTCTGAAAATGTGAGTCCGGATGAAAGTTCTGTCATCCCATCACTACAACTAACGATTCATGAAAAGGGGGAAACCCCACCTGAAAACCAAAAAAAAAGAATTCGACCTACTGGAGATTTAATTAAGGAAAACCATGTTCAAGGCAAACCAACCAAACAAGTAAAATCTTCGTCTACCCACAAGATCACAGAAAAACAGGACAAATCCATCAAAACGGTCTGTGTTGGCCCCAAAGGTGCAAGAAAGGGTATTAAAAAGCCCCAACGTCCCTTAAAACTATTATCAGACTTTTTCCACAAACACTCAAAAGCCATCCAAGAGAAATGTAAAGAGCTGACAGGTGCTGAAATTCTTGAGGCTGCCGACGAAATCACACCACCTCGCAAGTATCGTAGGCTGTTACTAGCATAACGAAAACCTTCTCTGCTCCTATCAAAAGAAGACAACAGGTTTGCCTATAACATAGACAGGGCTAACTGGCACTTCACAGGAAATGTGACTCCTGTAAGTGCACAGACAGCATCGGCGGAGTTGGGGGCTCAGCCTGCCCGAAATCTGAATTCTCCCTTAGCGTCTTCTCCAATAACAGCCATGCCTAAAGCCATCAAGGAAAAGGACAAACCCTCTGCCCCCACTCCAGAAGCTCTACAAAACTCCAACATTAACGATCATGAACCACAAAATCAAAGTTGGAACAACCTTCTAGAGGTAGCAGAGACGAGAGGTCCATACCTCTTTCAAACAGCCAAATTCTACCAACGAACGGGTGTCCTGATACAGCCAGACCAATTCAACCTTCGTCACAAGTTTTGTCGCCAGATTGCGATCCAAAACACCGATCAAGTGTCACTGACAACTATAAAGGCCAGGTACTTGTCACTTCAACTTCGCCCTTAAGTGAGCTTTGCAGACCCAACATACAAACTTTAGAAAAGGACCTCGGAAACAAGTACCCTCTGAAATCTAAAAATAGACTTCAATTTGAGAAAACTTTAGATTCCGTTTACTCAAACTTAGACAATTACAATAATCAAAGAAGACACTCTTCAGATCACCCACCTAGAAGGCTGTTGTCTGTAAGCATGCCAAATACGCGCCCACCGTCTCCAATAAGGGGTAGACCTGCCCCTCATTGTTCTACATCTTCAAATGACCCACAACCAAAAAAATTTGACACATGCACGATGATGTCAGCATTAACGATAGCCCTCAATCCTTTCGTCAAACTTTACGAAACAATCAGAGATACGATGAAAGATCACACATCGATCCAAGCGTCAATGCTATATAAATTGACTTTTCTGGAAGGCTACATCATGGCTTTAGAGGCAAAGAAATTACTGACTGTTAATAAATCCATTCAAGACCTACCTACGCCACTAACTCAAGAACTAGTCCTACCCACGAGATCTACGGCCCCAGGAAAGCCACTTACAAAATCAGAAGGCACACAAACTCTACCATTTATCAACTTAACAGTCCCGTCGTCTCTTCCAACCGAAAAGTTCAGGTCACCTAAAGGAAATAAAGCAGTTAATCCCAAATGTAAAACAACTTCACTATTGGAACCAATTTTCCATCAGCAAGAGCCAGCCAGACCTAAGGCGATTATTCCCCAAAAACGCCCTCCGAATTCTCTGAAATCGAAGGTGCAAGTAAAAGATACATGTGACTCAAACAAGGATGAACCTGGGATACTCAACCAATCCCCGAGAGGGGTCGAAGCCTTCTTAAATAATGAGGATATGATGAACATAACCCAACACATTACGGACATAACAACAACTTCTCATTCAGAGTTTCAAGAAATCCCAGACTCCACTGTAATTCTTTCACATTTACAACGACATACCATCAAAGAAACAGAGACCACTGATTCTCCATTCTTTACCTTTGAAGATCGAAGACAGTTACGGTTCAAAAGAACATCTACCCGTGGAGCCTTGCGCTACACCTCAGCCCAGATCTAACCTTCGAAAACAAGAGAGAAACAAGCGTGGCAGCCATACACATCAGCTGCCCACGGGACAGGAAGGCAGAAAACATAGAAGCCCCCGGGTACACCGCTCAAAAGCTCAGCAAGAGAAACCCCCATTAAGAGACTATACAAAGCAAGCTCTGAGGACGGTCTACAAATCAAAAAACTGACAAATACCATACGAAACCTCAAATTCAATGGATATTAAAACTAGAGCAAATTCCGGGGAACCACGACGTAGTGATACTAAACAGAGGAGCAGTCATTGACTTATTCACTGCACTCTATTTGGTCATGGCTGCCAAAAGCCCTAAAGATAAATCAACAAAAATAGCCACTAAAGAACAAGATCTACAGCAACACAAGTGACATTCAGAAATCCAACGACCAAGTCCGAATAAAAATGTGTTCATGGAACACACAATGATTTCTCCACCTGACTGCACCTGGTTCCATAAACCTGAACGACTATGATATTATCTGCTTACAAGAGACATGGCTTCTCCGACCTCCAATTCTCGACGGCTATGAGACCAATATAGTGTTGGCCAAGAAAGGCCCTTCAGGTCGTCCAACAGCGGGCCTTCTCATTGCAATCCGCAGTGGACGTGGCCGAAACACAAAAACTAAAGGAAAATCACTTCATGCTGATGGTGAAATTAAATTGGCTAACAAGGGATGGAAAAATGAACAAAACATCGACGAAGATAATAATAGTCGTCACAATCTATTGGAACCCAGCTACCACAGACTGCTCAAAATTCATCAATACGATCGAACAAGAACTCGACCAAACCCAAGTCATCTATCAGCCGGACCACGTAGTGGTATGTGGAGACCTTAACATTAACTGCCAACCTCCTGCCAAAGCTACGGCGACTAAACCAAAAAAACTACCAACAGATCAGAGGTCAACTAAATGGCAAAACCTGATGAAATCTAGATCATTTGACAACCTTGATCAAGTCTTTTTCAACCCAGATTACCGACTTGGGAAAGAGGGAACTCAAACTCAACAATCGACCACATTTTTGTGTCACGCTCCCTACTATCGCTCATCACCTCATATAAGGTGGTTGTCACGACCCGGCCAGGTTGGAAATTGCCTTGGCGATTATCCGAGCGCTATTCGGCAAGTAAACGTCCCTGAGACTACAACTCCCACAACGCCTGCTATCATAGCCGCGTGAAGTACGCGTGACGTTGCGATGATTTCATTTGTTGGGAACGATATATAACTCCCATCTATCCGGAGATCGAGTGCTCCTAAACTGTTGTTAGTTGCGAGCTCCCGGACCCGTTTCTCGAATCCTTGACTAACCAGCGCCTGAATTAACTTATTGCCTTCGCCTTGTCCGTACCTGCTTCCCGACGCCAGCCTCCCTCGATTGTTCCCCTTGGATATTCTGAACCCGGCTTACTCATTCTCGACCTCCTAATTCTAAATCCTTAAACTTTGGTGACTCGATACCTCGAACATCTCCGTAAGGA
The DNA here is from genome assembly GCF_040938575.1 of Ambystoma mexicanum. Lineage (NCBI taxonomy): Eukaryota > Metazoa > Chordata > Amphibia > Caudata > Ambystomatidae > Ambystoma > Ambystoma mexicanum. Next base: position 1,215,342,211 of record NC_090924.1, read on the forward strand.
AATTAGCGTGAAGTGAACGCTCACTTCCCATTTCAATTTTCCTTTTACTTCTGTTGCTTCGAACTATATTTTGGGACGCTTTGCTGTTTACCTTTTGGATTGCTTTGAACCTTTATTTGGGACGCTTTGCTGTTTACCTTTTGGATTGCTTTGAACCTTTATTTGGGACGCTTTGCTGTTTACCTTTTGGATTGCTTTGAACCTTTATTTGGGACGCTCTGCTGTTTATACTTTGGATTGCCTTGAACCTACTTGGGACGCTCTGCGGTCTTCGCCCTGGTGATCCTAAGATACTGGCAAACTTCCACTCCTCCCTCCCTACAATTCGATACTAGTAGGTTACTGGTATATTATTTCTACGGTGCAGGTAAGAGTGGGGATTGGGGGTGGTGTTGGCTGTTTGTGATCCAGCACTACTTGGCTGCATTTTTCTGAACAACTGTTTTCTTTGTTTTGTTCTTTGTCCCTCTAGCTCTGACGATTCTGCTCCGGCCTTTTCGCTCAAGCCCCCAACCTGTCAGGTTTATTTATCCCTGAAGGCTGAGCTCTTGGGAGGGAAGTCTTGGGCGCATCTCCATAAAAGCCCAGGATTACTTGAGCAAAAGGAAATACTGCATACAACCAGAAAACAACCTCTGGGTTGTGACAGATTTAGGAGCCTAACATAACGCCTATTGGTTATGGAAGCCGCATCTGACCCGATGGCAGCTCTCATGCAGGCTTTTTCTGCCTTGCGTACCGATATGGCATCTGCCCATGCGACCTTACATCAACGCATGGATGTATTACAGAGCTTTGTGCAGCCATTACCCCATGATGAGGAATTCGGGGATGGCGCTGCAGCGGCACCTCCTCCTGTATTTCCCCCAACTCCAGCTCCGGTGGTTCTTCCTGGGCCATTTCCTTTGGCCCCACCCGAACGCTTTTTGGGGGATCCCAAGGCGTATCGGACTTTCCTGAATCAATGTCGCCTTCACTTTCTTTGTCGTCCTTTGGCGTTTCCAGATGCTACCACTAAGGCGGCCTTCGTTCTCTCCCATTTAGGCGGCACTGCCGCAGCATGGGCTAATCCTTTGTTGGAAGCTAATGATCCGGCTCTTTATGACTTTGATCGGCTAATTCAATCCATGAACAGCGTTTTTGATATGCGATACAAAGCACAAACCACGGATTTAGAATTTTTAGCTATAAATCAAGGCAAGACGGATCTGTTGACCTACCTGGCCCGTTTCAATCAGTTGGCGGCTGAAACCACTTGGCCAGAACAAAAGAAAGCGGCTGTTTTCTACAAAGGTTTGTCGGAGGACCTAAAGGATGCCTTGTCAGTGGTGCCCGCCCTTCCACCTCGTTTTCCTGAGTTACTCGACCTGGTTCTCCAAGTTGATGCTCGGATTCGGCAAAGACGGGGCGAACGTCGGTACCCTGATATTCGTACCTCTTCCCGGTCAGATAGCACTACTACGATTCCTCCAGGCGAGGTTGAACCCATGCAAATTGGGGCCATCAGGGGTCCATTGTCTAAGGCTGAACGAGAGAAACGGGCACTGAATAACCTATGTTTCTATTGTGGCCAGTCAGGACATTATATACGGCTATGTCCTAAAAGACCAACTAAACCGGCGGGAAACGCCAGGACTCGTCCATAACCCGGGCCTTTAGGATGAGTCAAACGTACCCGGGCTCGGATGCATGTTTTCCGTCTCCACATGTATATCTCACTATGTGCTTCAAGGCCCCTGGTGTCAATTCTTTTTCCAACCCGGTAATGATAGACTCAGGGGCTAGCGGGAATTATATGGATTCCAACCTGGCTAAACATTATGGGCTACCTATAATTTCCAAAATACGACCTGAAGACATACATGCTGTTGACGGTTCCCGTTTGGTATCCGGACAAGTCACGGAACAAACCACTGCACTACAAATGTCCACATTACAGGGTCATTCGGAATACATCACCTTTGACCTCATTACGGCCCCCCAGTTTGGTATGATTCTGGGTCTATCCTGGTTGCAAACCCATAACCCTGTAATCAATTGGGTTAAACAAACCGTGCTGTTCTCTTCCTCTTTTTGCAGTCAGAAATGTCTAGGGACTCAAGAGGCAGCAGTCTTCTCCCCTTGCCTGGCCCTGGTGGCAAGTGTACCTTCCATCAGTGCTTTATCCTCTATCCCAGTCCCTGTACTTCCAGAGGAATACCGAGAGTACTCGGATGTCTTCGACAAAGGCTTATCAGAAAAACTGCCTCCACACCGAGACTATGACTGCCCCATTGACCTTATACCTGGGGCGGTCATCCCACATGGTCGTATCTACTCCCTTGCTCGAAAGGAAGAAGAACACTTGCGACATTACATAGACAAAGCATTACGCTTGGGACACATACGTCCATCCCGTTCACCAGCGGCCTCCCCGATATTCTTCGTACAAAAAAAAGAAGGAGATTTACGTCCATGTGTCGATTATCGTTGACTTAATAACGTCACAATCAAGAACCAATATCCTCTACCGCTCATTACGGAGCTTCTTGATAAAATGACCTCCTCTACCATCTTCACCAAGTTGGACTTACGGGGAGCATACAATTTGGTGAGGATGCGTGAGGGGGATGAATGGAAAACAGCATTCAAAACTAAATTCGGGCTTTACGAATACTGTGTAATGCCCTTCGGGCTTTGCAACGCCCCAGCGACGTTCCAACACTTTGTCAACGACATTTTCAGGGACCTGTTGGACTGTTACGTCGTAATATATTTGGACGACATCCTGATATATTCAGAAACCTTGTCCCAACACATACACCATGTACGCTCTGTTCTCCTCCGTCTGAGAGAACACTCCCTCTTTGCAAAACTGGAGAAGTGTGTGTTTCATGTATCGTCTGTGGAGTTTTTGGGTTTTCAAATATCACAAAAGGGAGTGCTTATGTGCACCTCCAAGGTCCGGGCAGTACTGGATTGGCCTGTCCCGACTTCAGTAAAAGCCCTGCAATCATTCTTGGGCTTTTCCAACTTTTACAGACGTTTCATCGCCTCCTTTTCTGAAAAAGTTGCACCACTAACTCGGTTGACCAGCCCGAACGTCCATTTCATTTGGGATGAACAGGCGCACTCTGCATTTCAGAAATTGAAGGAAGCCTTTACCACAGCTCCAGTCCTGCAGCACCCTAATCCGACCCTTCCATTTATAGTGGAAGCCGATGCCTCTGCAATTGCTGTGGGGGCTATCCTGTCGCAAATTTGTCCAGCCACCCACCGACTACATCCTGTGGCTTTCCATTCTCGGAAACTTACGCCAGCCGAACGTAATAATACGATCATGGAAAGAGAACTACTGGCGATTAAGGTAGCGTTTAATGAGTGGAGACATCATCTCTTAGGTGCTAAACATCCCATTACTGTATATATGGATCATCGGAATCTCCAGGCATTATCCCATATAAAATGCACCAATGCTAGGCAAATACGGTGGCATTTATTTTTTACCATGTTTAATTTCACAGTGACATATCGCCCCGGTCCACTACATGGAAAGGCGGATGCATTGTCGCGTATCGGTACAGATATGGTAACTACGAAACAGTCAACCCCTGTATTATCCTCAGGGACTGTGGTGTGTATTTGTTCGGTTTCTCCATCCATCTTAGATGGATTAAGGACGTGGGCTAAGGATCATGCTCCTATTCTTAAGGAGCTGGGCGCTGAACTCATCACCGGTCTTCCATATGTTAATGGTTTGCTATACTTACCTGATAACCGTATTCGACGAAAAGCTCTTGAATGGTCCCATGTTCTCCCGTTGGCAGCTCACCCTGGTCGGGCTAAAACTTATGATCTTCTCCACCGATGGTGCTGGTGGCCTGGTATGAAGAACGACACCGAACAATATGTCTCCAAGTGTGCAGTATGTACACAGTGCAAGAGGCAACCGGGCAAGCCCGTCGGTCTTCTAATGAGTATGCCGTTACCCCCATATCCATGGCATACGGTTACCCTTGATTTCGTGGTGGAGCTCCCTTGTATCGGGGGTATGTCCACCATTCTTGTGGTTGTCGATGTCTTTACCAAAATGGCACGATTTATACCGTGCTCGGGTATACCTACTGCTTCTATGTTAGCGACTCTGTTTTTTGACCATGTGGTACGATTTTTTGGGCTTCCTACGGTTCTAATTTCTGATCGGGGGTCTCAATTCACCTCACGCTTCTGGCGCTCCCTTACTTCATCTTTGGGTATCGATGCCCGCTTGTCTTCGGCCTACCATCCTCAAACGGATGGTCAGACTGAACGTACCAATGGTACTATGGAACAGTTTCTTCGCTGTCTGTGTCTGCAGCATCAGTCCAACTGGTTCTCGCTACTAGGTGCTGCAGAATTTGCCTATAACAATTCTATGCATTCCTCAATTGGTTGCTCTCTGTTTTATGCTTTATATGGTCTGCACCCAAGGACTCTCCCACCTGTCTTGCCCTCCTTAAAGCAGTTTCCCGCCGCTAATGCTGTAAAAGACTCCTTGCTTGCCATCCGTAAATCGGTGTTGTCCCATCTGCAAACGGCGCAACGTCGTACCAAAATGCAAGCTGACAAACGGCGCACACCCGCCCCTTCGTATTCTTGTGGGGAACATGTATGGCTCTCTACAAAACATCTGGCCATTAAAGGAAAAAGGAAACTATTGCCATGTTACCTAGGTCCTTATAGGATTCTACGGTGTCTTAACCCTGTCACCGTTTGCCTAGGGATTCCATCTCATTGGCGGGTACACCCGGTATTCCATGTTTCCTTGCTTCGCCCTTTTGTACCTGGCACGAGATTACCTACTGCCCCCACCCCAGTTAACGTCCATGGTGAAGACGAGTATGAGGTGCGTGCAATCTTGGACACTCGCCTATGTCGTGGGATTCGCTCCTACCTGATCGACTGGAAAGGGTATGGTCCAGAGGACAGGTCCTGGGAACCGGCCTCTAATCTAAACGCTCCCCGTTTACTACGTGCCTTTTGGTCGCACCGCTTGCGTAGTCTCAGGAGAAAGCGTTCTTTGTGGGGGGGTACTGTCACGACCCGGCCAGGTTGGAAATTGCCTTGGCGATTATCCGAGCGCTATTCGGCAAGTAAAAGTCCCTGAGACTACAACTCCCACAACGCCTGCTATCATAGCCGCGTGAAGTACGCGTGACGTTGCGATGATTTCATTTGTTGGGAACGATATATAACTCCCATCTATCCGGAGATCGAGTGCTCCTAAACTGTTGTTAGTTGCGAGCTCCCGGACCCATTTCTCGAATCCTTGACTAACCAGCGCCTGAATTAACTTATTGCCTTCGCCTTGTCCGTACCTGCTTCCCGACGCCAGCCTCCCTCGATTGTTCCCCTTGGATATTCTGAACCCGGCTTACTCATTCTCGACCTCCTAATTCTAAATCCTTAAACTTTGGTGACTCGATACCTCGAACATCTCCGTAAGGAAATTAGCGTGAAGTGAATGCTCACTTCCCATTTCAATTTTCCTTTTACTTCTGTTGCTTCGAACTATATTTTGGGACGCTTTGCTGTTTACCTTTTGGATTGCTTTGAACCTTTATTTGGGACGCTTTGCTGTTTACCTTTTGGATTGCTTTGAACCTTTATTTGGGACGCTTTGCTGTTTACCTTTTGGATTGCTTTGAACCTTTATTTGGGACGCTCTGCTGTTTATACTTTGGATTGCCTTGAACCTACTTGGGACGCTCTGCGGTCTTCGCCCTGGTGATCCTAAGATACTGGCAAACTTCCACTCCTCCCTCCCTACAATTCGATACTAGTAGGTTACTGGTATATTATTTCTACGGTGCAGGTAAGAGTGGGGATTGGGGGTGGTGTTGGCTGTTTGTGATCCAACACTACTTGGCTGCATTTTTCTGAACAACTGTTTTCTTTGTTTTGTTCTTTGTCCCTCTAGCTCTGACGATTCTGCTCCGGCCTTTTCGCTCAAGCCCCCAACCTGTCAGGTTTATTTATCCCTGAAGGCTGAGCTCTTGGGAGGGAAGTCTTGGGCGCATCTCCATAAAAGCCCAGGATTACTTGAGCAAAAGGAAATACTGCATACAACCAGAAAACAACCTCTGGGTTGTGACAGTGGTCAAAACATTGGAAAGTGATCACAACCTCCTAGAAACAACCTGGACTTTGAGCCCACCGATAAATCAAACAATGAGTGCAAATATTGAAGTAACTTCACAGGGAACAAGACTCAGGATGACAGAAAAGGCCATGACCTCTATAACAGCTCCATACAAAGACTGTAGTAATCAACTACCCAGGATGGATGTGAACTATACCCCACTATTGACCACCTTTAGAGTTCCACAGAGGAAAAAAAAGTCAACAATGGCAGACCAAAAACATATTTACGACAAATTGATCGCTGAAAAAAAGAGAGACCTGAGAAAAACAAAAAGGCAGGCACGGAAACTAGACTTTCAACAGTCTTCTGTCATCATCGAAGTACCTGAAAAAACGTACAAATCATGGCTGAGGGGCCATCGACATAAGCTTTACCAACAAGACGCTGAAGACATCCTCAAGGCTATTTCTGGCAACCATGCCAGAGACTTTTGGTCCCTGCTCCATTCGACAACACCAGGTGCTCGTCTGTGCCAACTAAACGGAATTGGTCAATCGGCTTGGGAAGTTTACTTCGAAACTCTCTTCCAGAGCCCCACAACCATCGAACCAGTGACGGGTAACAGCGAAATTCCTTGGATCCGTTTGGACAACACTGAAGATATTCAAGACTTGATTAAAAACTGAAACCATCACGTGCTCCAGGCCCTGATGGAATCACAAACTTCGACCTGAAATCACACCCTGAAGCCTGATCATCTCTCCTGAGCCAAATCTTTAGACGCTGTTCCTCCACCAAGTCCATCCCTCCATCGTGGACATGTGCTAATGTAGTGCCCATCTATAAAAAAGGAAACAGGTCAGATCCAGCCAGCTATCGCCCCATTGCCCTTCTTGACCCCATAGGCAAACTGTTCGGGTCTCTTCTCCTAAAACACTTTACCTCTTGGGCCAACAAAGCCCATGACGAACTGCAAACTGGCTTCAAAAAGAACTTGGGCACAAACGCTAACATCTTAATACTGAGCTCGCTCAAAAGTAAAATTTTGGAAGGCCGACCCCATTTATTCATCACTTTTGTCGACCTCACCCAGGTGTTTGATAAAGTCGATTGCACAAGATTTTGGCAGAAACGTATCCAATGGAAATGTCCACCTGACATACCTTATCCAATCAAAGCTCTTTACTCTAATACGTCTATGCTGGTCTGCCTCAATCAACAAGGGGCCCTATCGGAGGAAATAACAATGGCCAGAGGTGTCAAACAGGGTTGTCCCTTGGCTCTGGCCTTGTTTTGGTCCTACTTAGGCGACTTCCAGGAATCCGAAAAATCAGTACGAACTTTCCCTCCAAAACTTGGAGGTGATCTAATTAGCCGCCTTCTCTACACAGATGACCTAATTCTATTGGACAACACCCCTATAGGCCTACAACGCCAACTCACTAACCTGCAACAATATATGACGGTAAACAACTTGGAAATCAACTAATCGAAAACAAAAATGATGGTCATTGAAAAGTCTGTGAAAAAGAAAGATAAAACTCTCCTTAAATTGGACACGACCACAATCAAGAGATTTACTAACTTTAAGTACCTTGGCGTTATATTAGACAGCACGCCCAAAGAAAAAGCGATGCAATTGGCCCTGCATGCAAAAACTACTAAATTGGCAACCCAAGGAAAAGCGATTGACACCAAATTCGGCAGATTCTCAATCATTCCTGTGCGAGACTTCTACAAAAAGAAGGTCATACCATCTTTGACCTATGGTGCGGACGCAATGCCGAATCTCCCTCCAGAACTGTGGCAAAAACTTGAAGCAATCTTTTGGAGATTAATCTTTGGCCTCCTAAAATCAACACTGATAACATTAATCAGACGTGAACTCACCCTCTCATCTTTAAAAACAACTATAGACTCTAACAGCGTTTTGCTATACTGAAAATGTATAAAGAAAGACTCCCCTTATGCTTACCACCTGATAAGTGAGGAAATTCAGCTTGGAACCTGCCAAATGCTGTCAAGATGGGAAACTAAGAATCTGACCATCTTAAACTCAGTAGCATGCGACACAGAAGAGCTTATAACTAACCCTGTTAGAGTCACCAAAAAGATCAGAGAGCTGGAATGGATCAACACCAATGAGACTGCAGCCAAATATAAACTCACCAGCCACCTCCCTCCCTTCTTTAAGAAACTGGATTCAGTTCAACCTTACTTTAAACTTTTTTCGAATAGGTCGACGCGCAATTACTTCTTAAAAACCTGTCTGAACCTTCTAGAAACCAACAAAGTTTTAGCTATCAGACAATTATCTTCATCCAACTGCTGCCGAATCTGTAAATCTCCCACTGTACAGGAAACCATTCATCACCTCCTACTGAACTGTCCTGCGACGCAAGACATTCGTCTTACTTACCTGAAAGACATTTTCTCAAATTTTACTCTTCAAGACGAGGAAATTTGCTGGAACAAACTGCTAGGTGGTGATAAACAGACATGGCTTTTAGCCACAATAAACATCATGCAACACATCTTCAACGTGATCCTCCCTTTGCAGACCCAAACTATTGTTCCACTTGCATCTTTGAACTAATCTGCGCTACCTTTCGACTTCCAAGCACGCCGGACTGTTGGACTGTCGACGTGCTTCTGTTACTTCAGTGTTTTGTTAAAAAATCTTTAGAGATTATAAACAAATAAAAAAAAGAAAAAAAAATTAAAGAAACAAAGTCAAGATCTAAAGACTCCTCAACAATGGTAATGGAGATAAGATCTGCAAAAATGTCACATGAATCAGCCCAAAATAAGGTCAGAAATAATATGACATCAGATGTGTGAGGCGCACCACAGAGATTGCCATCCCAAACGTCGATGTTTCAGTCACATGATCCGAGCAATAGAGAGAGGTAAATTAGTCCTAGGTACATGGGAGACAGACCCAGGGTGGGATACCGGCCTGATATGTCAGGAATGAATAATAATCAAAGACAAAATCAAGATCAAAGAAACAATGGTTCCTACCAGACATTGGGAGTGCAGAGCAGGTTTGACCCCAATGCCATGGTATATGGCAATCAGGACAGACCACGATATGTGGATCGGTTCATTGAAACTGGAAATCAGCATAGGGGACAGTTCCCAGAAAATGAAAGAAAAAACATGAATTATGCCTGCACCACTATAATCAATCACTACCACCAGTGGATCACAATCAAAGAATGGTCACACCATGCTCCCGACCTTCCATGAATCAAGAAGATAGAAATAACTCAAGTAGAAATCAACTTCCTGAGAGATACCAGAACACATTTAATCAGGGTGAAAATAACCAGTATCGCCCAGGCCACAAAGAGAAGATTCTAGAGAAATTGACAGATTTCAATGCCTTGAAGCTCAAGTCAAAATGTTTTCTGAGCAAATTGGAAAGCTCTGTGCAGTTCAAAAACTGCTATCAAATGAGGGGACAGAAGGTCGCAGGAGCGATCTAGTGGCTTCTGATAATAAGGGACTAAATGCTAATGGCACCTGCAATGATAAAGATACAGAACCTCATGAACCAATTTTGTGTAACGACCCTGAATTGCTTGCTGATTTAAACATGATGATGACCACAAATGAGAATTAGGCAGGGGATGCAACTGCACTTAAAAAGGAAGTTTGGTTTAATTTAGAGTGAAATAAAGCTATCGAAGTGTGTGCAAATAAAAAGGAGAACAGAGAAAATAAACAAGAAATTACAAAAGAGCAGAAACACAGATTCAAAAAAGACACCACACGCCATGATAAAACACCTGATAATGGGGTTGGATTAGTTGTTAAAACATCTTCTCATGATAGTCAAAATGCTGATGAGATGCAGACAGACAAAATGAGTACTAAAAAGGATTGTCATACCCAGATCTACCTCCTAGGGGGTGTGGATCACTATGCCCCCCTGCTCTTCTATCCCAGGGCTCTGTGCACTGTGTTACTTCTAAGTTACTCCTAAGTTACTCCTATGGACACACTAACATAAGACACAAAGAAAACATGAATCGATTCAACAATAGAAACACTTGTATTCATACACAGCAATGCATGATGTAAACACTACTATAATGCAAATCTTGAATTTGCACCTTTTATGCTCTGGGTGCAAATCTACTAGCATCTGATAGCAACTTATCCAGTCCTGCTCGATCTATCATGTCTAATACAGCCTAAAGCAAGTATCAGCATTCAGCATTCCTTTCCACTCCACACCATTCCTTCACACTCTCTCTCTAAGACATTCCCTGTCTGAATACCCCATCTTTCATATCAGCCAAAACTCTGTGTGAGTGTCTGTCCTAATTCTCCATGCACGGGTCTTATTCAGATCGATACTCCCCTCTTACTCTGTTTCTCCTCTCCAGCTAACTCTGCAACCAGTCAGTCAGTCAGGGCCAGGCCTCTCCTCTTAGTGGTCTGGTCTTCCTGCCAACTCTCTCTGCCAGATCGATCTCATCAGCTGTCATCAGAATGCTTCCACAATGCTTCCTCTCTCAGAGTCATCCAAACGTCTCTCCTATGCCACCGCCAAACATCTCTCTTCCATATCAGAGAGCAGCTCCCTCGATCTCTCAATTTCTCAGTGTGTCAGTGTGTCATCTCCATCTCGAACTCCATCTCCAACTACAAACTCAAACTAGTAACTCCCAAAGCTTCACCTCTCATTATACTGTTCAATGACGTACATACATATACATGGTTACATGTCTCTCTAAACTAAAATGCCTCTCTGTCTGTCTGTCAGCATTTCTAAATCTGAGCAGTGCCTAAAAGTCTGTGATGCATGTCTTGTACTTTTCAATTACTGCGTGTTCTGGTCATCATGACATTTCTACATATCTATACCCCATGGCCTTCTCCTGTCAGCGTTCACCATCCTACCATCTCCTCATATTTTTCCATTCACTCTATTGAAATCCCTTTCTTCTGCATGTCTCTGTGTGCAAGGCAAAGCACTCCCTGCATGGCCCCCACCATCTCTGTCTGCGCAGCACAACCCATAGCTGATAATACCATGCCCTTCTCCGTGTCTCTACTAAGGCAAATGTCTTTAATCTCTGTCCGCTAAGAAACTGTTTACGCATTCTTCGTTCACACTGTAACTCATAACATCTTTCTCAGTGACGTGGCGCTTCTCTGTATCTCATTCAGGATTGCTTCAAAATGCCATAGGCCTAATGCTTTCTCTAGTGCTTACTCTTTCACTCGCAAACCCAAGTGCTATCTAAAATGCAGACTCAATGCCTACTCATGTGTGCCTCTAAATGCATACATAATACATAACAACATATCTCTACATGTGTGTACATGTCTCTACAAATATAACATGTGTCTCTACATGGCACTTCAAATATAACAGGCCTCATTCTATAGCAAATGCAAATGGCTACATATATGTGGATAATCTAATGATATCACTACTTCATGTCACTACTAATCAGAATGATTGACGGATAACTAATCCCTAAATGGGTAATGATTCTCTAACAATGGGTAATGATTCTCTAATGAAAAAAAACTAGGCTTCTCCATTCTATCTGTTTTTACAGGAGGGTACAGTCGAGTCACCTGAAGAGTACTTTGAGCCACATATCTTTCAGGAGGCTAAAAAGACTGATAACGTGCCAGATGCAAATATGTGCTCAGAGTCAGAAAATGACAAGTTACCATATGATGTTAATGAGCATGTTCAGTTGAAGAACTGCAGTGTGAACGCTGATGGTCCCCGAACAAAAGGGCGAACAGTGGCTACACTCCCGATGACTTCTGAACGTGGCGAGACAGACAAAGATCCCTGTGATGAGATGGGCAAACATGAGGGAAACATATCATTTCACTTGCCCCTGTGTTTGGCAAAAAGTGAGAAAGGCCTGAGAAAAGTGAGTCCTCAAATCAGCAGAAATTCACACTTTCTGTGTGTATTGGAAGAAGTTGAGGACCGGTATTATGCTCCCATTACTGTGGAAGAGAAGTGCATTATGTTTGCAATGATTGACACAAGTGCACAGGCCACGATTATGTCCAAAGAGGTAAAAAGTAGCAATGAAGGGAGGTCCCCACAAAATCAGATCAGAGTAAGACAAAATGAGGCCCAGTACATAATTTCGAAGGTGCCACTGAGGTTGACATAAAGATAGGAAAACACAGAATGAGACAGAAAGTATTGATCACATCTATCAGTGAAATACCATTCTGGATGGGAACAGATTGCCTGAAAAGCTTGTCGCCCCTCATTTATGGAGTAAAGGGTGTTCTGTGGTCTCTGACAAAAAAAAAAAAACATTAAGGCCTAAGAAAGTAAAGTCACAAAACAACAGTGTAAATGAATGCCATACCGTTGCTAAATCAAATGATGCACTGGAAGTGTATCTTCAGAATGGTTGTGTGCCTAATGTCACTGTCATCCTGATGTGTCAGGGTGAAATGCAAAGAGAAAATGAGAAACAATCCATGGAGATTTATTTGGATCATAGGAAAAAATGGCAGACTGAAATAGATGAACATACATTGCGCTTTTACTAAAAATGAACACATTTCTGGGTTGGACAATCCAGACTTTGAGTATAGAATCATGGGAAGGTGTATGATAAAAATTACTGTTGGCCCAAAAACCACCTGTCACAATGTGTGGATAGTGAGTGGGACACAAAATGATTTCTATTTGGGAAATGACATTATGCACAGAATGTGTATGGTGTTAGATTTTCTTTACCAAAAAAGTGTGGTCCCAGCGTGGTGGACCTGCACCTGAATTTGAAGACAAAAGACAGGCTTCTCATTATGTGCAATTGGTGCCATATACAATTGAGTTATAGGTGAAAAAGGAAGTTACCATTCTTGCATTCACCAGACAAGTCACTATAAAAATAAAGCGTAGAAATGGACAGTAGATTAAGGATTTTGATGCATTTGTGTGCTTAAATGAATCCATGAAACAGCAAGGGCCCTAACGTGAATCTACCCCATTGGTGGAGATTGGGGATGGGCGCATTAAGATCATGGTCGATAATAAAGGGTGTCAAGACATTTATTTGGAGGAGAATTCCATGTTAGGAACGGCAATACAAAAATCACATTACAATGCTGATTCAACAATACAGTGATTGGGAACATCCCTGAGAGATATGTGAACGCACATGGTGAATTGCCGGAGTCTCTGGATTCTCAACCTAAAGGGATGTTTAAAATCCAGTCTGTGTATCCTTATGATTCCAATGAGACAGTGTGCTGCCACCAGGAGAATTTCATATTATTTGATTTAAGTGAAAATGAAACAGAAAATCAGCCTATTGAAATAGAGGTTGATGTCCCAAAATATTTAAAAGTGGCAACTCTGCAAAGAGATACAGCCACACAGCTAGGGGAAAGAGGTTCCTCCATTGGAGGATTTTGATGGAGATCATCCATCAAATGATAGCAAAAATAATGCAAAGAGAAGTGAAAATAGTACAAATCCAGATTGCATTCGAGATGGGGAGCGCAATGCCATTGTACAATAATTTGGAGAGAATGGAGATTGGGTTTTTTGTTATGCATTCCATATATTGTTCCTTAGCTCATATACCAGACTAAACTAGTACATAATGTGGGATTTTGGCAGGATGATACATATGTGAAGATCAAAACCCCAGAGGTGGTGGCATTTCAGTCTTGGGAACTTGATGTTTGGATACATGTATAAAGTTTAAAGAAAAGAACTACATGTGTCCAGGCAAAGCATTTGCTCCTGATGCAGCAGGTGCTGTCTGATATGATATGATATGGCATTTATAATGTGCCTATACACAAGTGTTTCGAGGCACGACGAGGCAAGGGAGGAGGAACAACGGGAAGACAGACAGCGATCTTACTAGGCCAAGTGTCATTCAGATTGCGCAAGTGCATGGGAAGGGGGAAAGGGAAAAGTGCATGGGGAAGGGAGAGGAGAAAGTGCATTACAAGGGGTAGTAGAAAAAATGAGATAATAAACAGCCAAAGGTGGCAAGTGCAAGGTAAGTGCAGACATAAGTGCTGGTACGGGGACTGAAGGGATACAGAAAACAGTCGCCAGGTGCAGGGGTTGCCAGGGAGGCAGTGCAGGTGTGCAGCTGGCAGTGCCTGGGCCCGTAATCAGGCAGGGTGGCCAGGTATCCAGTGCAGTTTCATCCAGGAATTCAGCAGGGGAGAGGGGGAGAGAAAGCAGAAGCAAAGAGGAAGGTTTTGAGGTGCTTCCAGAACCAGAGATGGTTCTCCTTGAGTTTCAGGGCGGTAGGAAGGCTTTTCCAGAGAGAGGCCCCTGCCGAAGAGAGAACTCTTCCACCAACTCGTTGCTTGGAGAAGCGACTGAGCCTGAGGGAGTTGGAGGTGGATGAGTGAAGGGCTCGGGAAGGAAGGTATTTAGGAAGAGAGAGTTGAAGGTATTGTGGCCCCAGGCCCCAGAAGGCCTTGTGGACAATGCAGAGGGTTTTGAACTTAATCCTCACAGCCACTGGGAGCCAGTGCAGAGATTTCAGTCCTGGAGAGATACGATCCCTGGGCTTTAGGCCAAGGACAAGTCTCGCAGTCCTGTTCTGGATAAGTTGCAGAGGGCAGAGAGTAGAGGCAGGCAGATTTAGATAGAGGCTGTTACAATAGTCCAGCCTAGAGAGAACCAGGGCTCTGGAGACAGTGAGCTTCTGGGGGAAGGAGAGGAAAGGAAGAATACCTCTGAGGAGGTGCAGCTGGTAGTGTGACTTCTGCGATTTGAAACCTGATCCAGGAGTGTCGGGGGGATGTGAAGTGGTCATTAGCAATTCAGTGATTGAGGAACTATCACAAGCTAGACTAATTAAAAACAGGTGGTTGGTGAGTACTTCTTTGAAAAATTACACAATCACCCATCTGAATCATGGAACCTTCATTGTCAAAGAGTTGAAGTACAGTGTATTTCACATATCTGTTCCAAAGGACATGATTGTGTCAATAGGGGGATTAGCATTATTCCATGTTGCTGATAATATGTGGGAAGGCAAAGTGGAAAACATTGAGTTTCTTCAGAGGAACTCATTCCTGATTGACTCAGATGTTGAATTTTTGTTGAGCCACAAGGAGTGGCACACTATTAGGATACATTTGAGAAAGGGCAACATTACTGTGACTAGCCTGGGTGTAATGGAAATGAACACATTCAACTGGGGTACCTGGGTGGAGAGGAGTATGGTGTGTTTGGCGATTTTGGTGGCGTTAATGTGGGGATGGTTGGCTGCCCTTACCATTAAGATGAGGGTGCTATGTATGCTTCTGGTAACAATTGGGAAGGAGAGTTATCCTGTGACACATACATTTTAATTGATGAGGTGGTTCTTCCAACTATGACATTGTGAGCAGCCATAGTTGTCAAAAAAGGAGGGAATTATGTAGGGATATATGGCAGTAGTTTTAAAAGCAGCCCTGCAAATTGAGTGCAGATGACAGTAATTTTAAAAGCAGCCAGTCAAATAGGTGCAAATGGGTAGTGGAAATGCAGAAAAGAGACGGTAAACTATATGAAACAGGTGAAATGCCACATTGATTCATTATAACAGTGTCAAAGCAGAATGTTTGCAAAAAGACAGTGGATTCAAAGTGCATTATATATATGGATTATGAGAATTCCCATCTGTGTAAAGTTGCATTAAGAAAATGACCTATATTAATTAACTAACTTCCCTATTATTAACATCCCAGTAACTAATTAGTTCTCCTGATTAACATTGCAATGCAATGTCAGTGAACACAGATGGAAATTCTGTCTTAGTGTTTCTCCATGGAAGGGAAATGTGCACTAAAAAACAAAATGAGAAATGAAAGGACTGTTTTTTTCATGTATTCTGAGAGTCATTTGTGTACGAAGGAAGAAGGAATGTAAGTTCATACATATTCAAACTCCTGCAGAGGATCTGTCAGCGGGATCAGGAGCATGGGAGTTGCTTAGATACATTAGAAAGTAGGCAGTTTTGTGGTGATTGACAGGCAAATTAAATAAATAGGGATGCACAGAACAGAAAAGGGCTCTTTCCCTGGTGCTGCTCTGATGAAGAGAGAGTTTGGAGAGAAGGCTGTGCTGCCCTGGCATTCAAGGCTGCTGGGATCCCAAAGCTGACTTCGGGGCACGAGCAGTCAGCGTAGGAGTTGCAAAACCTCAGCACAGACACATCATGACAGAAAGGGAGTGTTCCAGACGAAGCGAAGAAATCTCATAATTCATTGTACGTGATGGTAAGACATGAGGGCCGTGGAGGATTGAATGCGGTTCTTATCAGTTAGTACAGGAGGTTAATTTGAAAACAAGCTAAATGACAAAAGGACAGAATGCCATGTTATAAATATTTTCCATGTACTGCAATGCCTGTTGATATTTCTTCTTTTAGGTAACCACGGCAGTGTTGATACGCGTTGATATGTGGGTGAGAATTATTGTTAAATGAATTGTTGTCAATTGAATTATGCTTTTATTGTAAATGACATTGGGATTCATTACGAGTTGGGTGGTGATGACAGTGTTTTTTTCGCTGGATGGAATTACTGTTCCGATCAGGGTGTTTGGCAGAATTAGCACCACATCACAAGGTGACTGAAGTGTGCATACACCATCAGCTGTAACAGTAATTCTATCCATTGGAATTATTGTCGTAAATCAACTTCAGAATAAACATTACCACCACAGAACTCAGTGCTAAATGTGCTAGCAGAATTACCACCGGGCGGAAATAGCATTATTACAGGAAGGGGGGGGCCCGGTGGTGGCCATCTTTAAAACTCCAATCAACCTTGAATCTCTAATTTCTTTGTGCCATCCAAAGACATCAGTCGTGCCAGACACGCCACAGGAAAAGGAGAAACGCAAGCCAGTGAAGATGAGGCTCCGAAAGCATACATTTAGGGTGGATGAAGTGGTAACTGATGCGGATGAGCTGTATGGCTCAAGTCAGCGGAGGACCTCTGGCCAAACGAAAGCATCCATCTGAGCCAGCATCTGGGTCAAGATTGTTGCAGTGGGTATTGTCCCATGGGACAGTGAAGACTGCTGCAAAAGCTGGAACAACCTCAAGGAAAGGGTCCAGTGCCTCATTACCAACCATAGGCTTGAGACTTCCGCCACAGGAGGCAGAACTCTTGAACCACTCGTCCTGACCTCCTGGGAGGAAAAGGCCAGTTTCATCCTCTACACTGAAAGGCTAAAGGGCCTCAGCAGTGCCGAAGTGAAAGCAAGCAGTCAAGGAGATGCTAGTGAGTCTTTAAATCTCTCCCATTAGAAAGCACTGTGCAAAAGCATGTGTACCCCAGCAAAGATAGGCTCAGTGTTCAGGGGAATGGGTAACTACATGGCAATCTGTACAAAGGCACTGTGACTACATGCAGGTGCCAGGGAAGGTGGTATACTGTTGAATTACATATGCACTTTAGTGGAACTGCCATTGAGCTATGAGAAGCACCCATGTGTGCTGCGAAAGCCCAATTAGCAGCAGGCAAGCAGCCTCATCAGGAGTCTGGCGGTATCCCAGTGGTAATACTGCTGGGATCCTGCCAGCGCAAATAGCATTACCACTACTCGGTCCGGTGCTATTAGTGCCGGATCATGAGTAGCGGTACAGCAGTAAGTTCCCATTCGCAATTGGGTCCATTGGACCGAATGGAGTTGGGGGGCACTATTAAAGCCAGCGGCAATTGGGCCATCAGTAATAGCACCAAAAATGGGCGAAAACAGGCAGTAAGGGGACATTTTTACCTCCAGCAAAAAGCTTTAGGTAAAACTCCAACTTACCGCCCAACTCATGATTGGGCCAACCATTAAATGCAACGCTAATAGCGTTAATGACAAATGTAAGGGTTACCGCCCAACCCGTGATCATGCCCAAAGAGCCCACCCAGGCATGTGACAAGTACACTCTCAGTAGACAAAGCTCCCACCTTGCATGAGCTGTACTCATTGGCCTGCAAACAACCCTGCCCAATAGACACAATGGGCCTCAGTACGAGGTCTGTGGTAACCTGCTGGTGTGATCGGTGTAACTCCGGATGCACCTCCTGGCTTTCCCATGCCACTGAGACATTACAAATCCTGGTGGAGCAGGAAGTCAGGCGGCAGGTCTTGTAAGTCCCCATTCCCATGGAGTCCGATAGGGGCCGCTGAGCATGGCAGGGGCACGCCTGCCAGGTGCAGCGGCCCTGACAAGCAGACTTGAAGTGTGGTGTTCCGGAACTTTGTTTCCAGACTGCCACACTTGTAATGAGGCCTAATGTGTGTAGTGTGACCATTCATCATGTTGCATTAGTGTCTTGTTAGCCCACATACTAGTGTGTGCGATAACTGACAGCATGACATATCCACCAAGCAGGTTCAAGGTCAACTGAGGCTGATGAGGCAGGGCCCTCCACTTCCCAGAATACCTTGACTGGTGGTAGCACACCACCCTCCACCCCTGCACAGGCCAGACATGGAAAGAGCAGGAAGAAGAGTAGGAGTGAGGAACCAGTGCCACAGCACAGCAGCATGTCAGCCGTGCCAAGTGGCAAGATTACTCCATTGCTGTCAACTTGAGGTAAGGCTGCTGAGGCTCTCATGCACCCTCCTGCACCCCACAATTGTATATTTTTAAAAAGTTAATTACAACGCGCTTTGAGTGCTCTCTCTCCCTTCATGAACCTTTCCGCTTCCTGATTCCCCGCCCCTCCTCCCTCCATCCCATCCATCAACCCCTTGATTGGACAGCACAGCTTGACTACGCAGCAGACATGGAACTAGTCCCCCTGCTTCCTCGGAGACCTCCATTACTCTATTACTAGCAACTTGAGGTAAGGATGCTGTGGGTCTCGTGCGTCATCCTGCACCCAGCAATTGTATATTTTTTTAAAGTTATTTCATCACGCTTCGAGCACTCGCTACCCCTTCCTGACCCTTTCCACTTACTGATTCCCGCTCCCTCCTCCCTACATCCCACCCACCATCCCCTTGATTGTCCTTCACCCCCTCTTAATTCCTCCTCCCAGGACAGCCCTCTGCCCATGCAGCCCCTGCGACTGAGGGCCCCTAGGCAAAGGGCGGCTACGGCAGAGGTGGCTCCAGCTAGTGTCTGCAGGTGTCAGCAGGGGAAGCTAGTGGTCAGCTGTCAAACAGCAGTGACTATTAAGGTAGGAGTGCCTCAGATTAGGAGCCTTCATTCTACCCTGACTACTTCTCCACATAGCAGACTCACAGACTTAGGTGTGTTTTCTCTGGTATTTAAAATTTAAGTTCCACTGTGAAAGTTTTAAAAATTGCATTGTGAAACCTAGGCCTTTTTCCCCACTATATAGGACTGTCAGGCTGTGTTTTCTCCGGTATTTAAATTGCATTGTGAAAGTAGTGCCGTTCTGTGGTTTTTGCCTCCTAGCAAAGCATTCATCTAGCAAATTTGTTCTACCATTATATAAGTTCCTGTCACCTTGTCCAATTGTCTACTTGTCTCGTCTGTCTCTGTCTTGTCTGCTTGCGCCCTGGCCTGTGTCCTTCCCTAGTGTTCATCCCCAACCCCTCCCACGCCCCTACTCTTCTTTCATCTCCCTACCTACTCTTTGCTGCTCTCTGTCTCTCCTATCTTTTCTAACTGCTTCTCTATCGACTATTCTGCTCTCTTCACTAAATCTGGTAGGAAGAAGTTTAAAAAGGACATCCTGGTCTCCAACCCAAGTCTCCCTATCGCTGATACCTATACCAGTGCTTCCTCAAGGCAAACCTTCAACGACATCCTCTTTGTCGTTCCCTCTCTAGACCTATGGATTCTACATATGGTCTCTGTGCTCTCTCCTTTCTCTTCTTCATCCATTAATGGTGGCACCCGATGGGAGGCCCTCCTTACCTTTTTCCACTCCTGTAAGGTCATAATTAATGTTTACCTGAATGGGACCATCTTGGTCCAAGGCCCTCAGGCCAACCTTCTTCTCTTTGATAGACGCTTCTTGTGCCTCATCAATTTCCTTTCTTCGCCTGCTGTCCCTTCTCTCGCTTCTTCGGCTGCCTTGCCTCCCCCGGCTGTCTCCTCCTTGGCTACCTTGCCCTCTTCTCCTTCCCCTTCTGCCCCCCCTCAGGCTTCTTCTACACCTCCGCAGGGTGTACCTCTCCCATACCCAGTGTCTGTGTTTTCATTTCGCGTAATGCTACGTGCGTCACAGAGTTAGGCCCGGCCCTCCTCCTCACACACCACACTGGCGACGAGGCGGGGATCCCCTGCGGACCCGTCCGAAGGAAACCTTCAGGTGCTCACGCTTCCCCGGCAGCCCAGGCTCGCTGAGATACTCGCGCCGGGCAGTAAAGCCGGGGAGTTTGAGGAAAAACAAATAAACGACAACATAAACCCGCTGTCGCGGACTTAAACAGTAAGTGCTGCGCTTCCCGTTTCCTGCGCAACAGTCAACGGCTATTCACACAAGCCCCAGCTGTGCCCCAGCATGCCCACATAACACTAGAGGGGGGGGGGCTGAAGAGAAAAACTATTTTTTTTTTACAAATATACATCACCTGAAGTGAAGCAAAGAATCTCTGTGTGCGGGAGTAAGTGCAACAAGGACTGAGAGGCCATTTTCACAACCCTTCTATAGACATCATCTTAAGTGAATAAAAAAAAAACTCTTTTTGAGAGAGTGAACACTATAAAGGCTAAAAGCATATTTTCATCAACTAAGGCACACCTAACAACATAAATAAAAAGGCACAAAACAGGAAACCTGTTCACAAGCCCAGAGATAAAAGGAGCAGTACAACATGTACTAGCACTGAGCACCTACAAAGACAGTGATCCAATTAAAAGGCATAAACCTAGTGCCACAGTCGAAAGCAACAGTACATCACATGTGAGCACTGAGCATCTAGTAGTTCCCACATGAATCCTGTAGTGTCGCAGACCTGAAGCTCAAACACGGCACCAGGAGTACCTCAGCTTATGTGAAGAGCACGTTAGAACCCCATACTCGTGTTGACCCTACTGACTCATCCACAGCCAAGCTATGCTTGTCAGGTGGAGGGGGCCAGGAATAAGTGTGAACATGGCAGATTACATCACGACACCGTAGAGGTTGCAAAACCAAAGACGGAACCCAGACACCAGCACGTGGTTGGATACCACGCAGGGTACATTCATGCAACCATTTCAACCATTTGGGGCCCGCACTGCCCTCCTGTGGGAACTGTGGCTGCAGCAGTTTGAACTCTCCCTCCACACCCACAAGATTGAAGATGAGGAGATGAAGAGAGCATTTCTCATGCTTAACTTAGTCACAATGGCCCTTCGCATTTTCAATGCCCTACCAAATCGAGGTACAGATGATGACTACGCAACTGCCAGAGATGTCCTCACGAAGAAATTTAAACTTTGAAAGAATCAAGATGAGTCAAGTGAGAAAACGCCTACAGGAGAACATAGACGATTTCCATAGTCGGTTGAGAGAGATGGCGCTGTCGTGTGACTTGATGAGGAGTTTGCAGTCCGGCAACAAGTCATACATGGGCTGTCTTCGGAGAAGCTAAGGCATGCGTCCTAGCTGAAGAAGACCTCCCGCTTGACACTATCCTGACAATGGGACGTTTATGTGAAAGGACAGAGGAATACATGGCGAAGATGGAGCAGATTATAAGCCGCTTACCGCTAGACACTGATCCGTCAAAGAGCAATACCCCAACTGTCAACGCCCTGAGGCACCAGCAGCCACAAGGAAGGCCATCCAACAAGAAGTCAAAAGACTGCATATGGTGTGGAGTACAACATAGCAGAAACAAACCATGCCCTGCATACAGCACCATGTGCCATAAGTGCGGGAAAGAGAATCATTACGCATCAGTATGCTTGAGTTCCAAGCCACCCAGGGATACTACCTGCCGGGAAAAGGCACCACGACACAGAGATGGTGCAGAAACCCGTGGATCTACCAAGCGTCCAGAGAGACAGCTGCACTGTCAGAAAAGATCCATGGAGAAGCCCCAGGATAGCAGAAGTGGGTGCGCACGTGCCATTGGGGGTGAAGGGTCTGACAGTGCGGGTAGTAGTGAAGAAAGTCAATCCAGCAGGGAACGTCCCCAGGCAACACCAGATGGACCTACAATCAGAGAAGGGAGAAGGCACACATGATATCAACTGTGAAACCAGGAAACAACAACGACTACAATGGTGCCAAGTCCCGACGATGTACAGTGCTAGTAGGAGATATCCCAGTCACCATGATGATAGATACCGGAGCCACTGTAAATGTTATGCCAATCTCCAGATTTGACAAGCTTAAACCACAGCCAACGCTCAGATGACACTCAGTTCTGCTGTATGCTTATGGGTGCAAGAAGCCTTTCCCAGTAACAGGATGCTTTAAAACGACTCTTTCACATCGTGGCATCAGCTGCAAAACCCGGATCCATGTTGTGGATGCTGGCATTGAAACCCTGCTCAGCTGCACCACGGCTGAACGCCTTGAAGTAATACAGTTCAATCTTGCAATCCAACCTGAGAACATTGAGACCCTTCTAATAAAACACAAAAAACTCTTCACTGGCATTGGGTGTCTCAAAGGTTGTTCAGTGAAACTACACATCGACCCGACCATTGAACCCCAAGCAGTGAGGCACAGGAGGGTCCCCTTTTATATGAGGGCTGCCGTAGAAGCTGAACTGAAGAAACTGGAAGATTAGAAAATCATCGAAAAGACAACGGTAGTTACCCCGTGGGTCTCCCCCATGATAGTCACGGCAAAACCAAAACAACCTAATGCTGTGCACATCTGTATTGACATGCATCTTCCCAATGCAGCTATTGGTCGGGAAAGACACATTACGCCAACGATTGATGAGCTGATCGTAGACCTCACCGGCGCTACTGTTTTCAGCAAGCTCGATCTTCGATCTGGCTACCATCAGATTCGATTGGCCAAGGAATCGCGCTACATTACCACTTTCTCATCACATTTAGGGCTCCGACGATACAGTCGCCTTAACTTTGGGATATCCTCAGCAGTTGAGGTCTTCCAGAATGAGATTTGCCGAGTGCTCCAGGATCTGCCAGGTGCCACCAATGTCAGCGATGATATCTTAGTCTACGGAAGAACGGAAGTGGAACATACAGCTCGGCTAGCAGCAACATTGCAATGGCTAGAAGAATCAAGACTCACACTCCATGCAGAAAAATGTGAGTTCGCAAAGAAGTCACTGAGTTTTTTTGGATATGTATTCAATGAAAAGGGCGTTTCCCCAGACCCCAGTAAAGTAAGCGACATCAAAAGTGCAAAAGCACCATCGACCGTGTCGGAAGTAAGAAGTTTCTTAGGCATGGCTACGTATTGTGGCCGTTTCATCCCAGATCTTGCCACAGTCGCTGCTCCACTACGAGAACTCACAAAAGCCAAAAACACGTGGCAATGGGGCATCAGGGAAGAACAGGCATTCCAGAAGATAAAAGACTCGCTCTCCAGTGATGCCACCATGGCATTTTTTGACATTAATCGCTCCACGGAATTACTCGTGGATGCCAGTCCAGTTGGATTAGGAGCAGTGCTGACGCAAAGAGACAAGAATGGAATGGTCTACACTATTGCGTTCGCAAGCAGAGTACTTACACCGGCAGAGAACTATGCTCATATTGAGAAGGAAGCACTACCCATTATTTGGGGGTGCAAGCATCTTCATGTGTATAAAACTGCTCAACCGACCTGTCGGGGGGAAATTCTGCCGGGGTCGGCCGGGCCGTCCGTAGACCTCCGGGCAGGGAGGCCCCAACTCCTCCCTTATATGCCAAAAGAGATAGAGTATGAGACACACGCAAGAAGCAAGGTGACTCTGCTGTTTATTAGACAAAACGGCAGGTATGGGTCAAGGATCGTACGCGTCCGTCCTGACACACACACAATCGTGGGGCTCGCAGGCCCTTTTTACCTTAGTATGATGCGCTACTTGCGTCACCTTAGAAAGTTTCGCAAAAAACCTATTTCCACTCTGGATTGGTTAGTCGAGTGGTAGGGTTAGTATTGCATACATATAGAGAACGGTGTTAGTGGTTGAGGGTTAGTCAGGTGATATACTTGGGCTGTCCCTTCAATTTGATACATGAAAATTGTTACATGAAGACCTCTGAGGATTGGTCAATGTTAATGGCGTCAGTGATAAGAGCCCCATGTTCTGATTGGTCCGCTCGCGAGCCTCCCAGTCTGGGACTATCGCTGTTCCCAGCTCGCGGTGCACCTGTCATTTGCAACAATGTTTTACTAAGGGTAGGTGTAAACAATGTGATGATTTATTCATATGTTGGGAGGTCGACTACTCCCACTGCTGCAGATGTCCAATGAGTCTTTTAATTGTATCTGCCTGTGTCTTGAAACGTGGGATTCAGGCGTCTCCTTCCTCCTGGGCTTGGCATCCTGTCAGGTTTGGCTTTGTCACGTGAGGTGGGACCGTGTTTGAGGCAAAATTCAGCACAATTAATATTGTTTTTCCCACTGTGTGCCTGGTTTATCTTGCAGGTGCGACCTTGGCGTCGGCTTGCGGCGTGCGAGATTGCAACATCGTGCCCTTGGCGGTGTGCTTTCGCTGGGCTCATTCTGCAGGGTCAGCAACCGAGCTCTTGCTCATTCAATGTTCATGGAAGCTTTTGCTTGCGGCCTACTTGGGCCTGGTACATAGGTGGAACCATTTGATGCAGAGCGCTTTAGGTTACGGTATCATATTGCTCTATCCTCAGTATCGTGTCTCCGTTATATTCTTCATTATGGTACATGGTTCTTAGAAGAAGCGTGAGCAAGCCTTTTTAGATAAGTTCATTATGCGTCTTGCGTTTCTGCATTTTGAGAGCCTATGTGGAAAATAATAAAGATGCACGTCCGTGGGTATGTCTGTCGCCTACGTCATAGCACTGAGTATGTTCTTCGTGTGGATTGGTGTGGGAGTGTCCGGTGTGCATGTTTGCACAGGTGTGCTGACCGTTGGCTAGGTCGTCATGGCATCTCTAACGACGTGTAGGTTTAGTCGAGTTGATCCATGCCGCAGGTGTCGGCATGGGCAGGGCGGGCTGCTGGGCAGGTAGGTGGGCACATCCGTACGTTCCTGTACCAGGGTATTTGGTCGTCTGGTAGATAGGCAAACTCCTCTCGTGGCGGGTGTCTAGGCCGTGATCCTCTAGGCCAAGCGCAAGAGGGGAAGGGCGGGAGCATGTTCTTCCATTCTCCCACTTCAGTCCCCCCTCTGGTCGACTTGTCGACCACAAACATATCCTTTTCTTTATCTCCTCTTACTCTCCATATTTTAGTTATTCCTCCCAAATGTCCATAGTGGTTAACATGGTCTTCAAATGACCAATACATATATGCACAGGTTCCTCCAGGAGTGCAGTATACCCATTTCCCTATGTAGCTCCTTGGGTTTCTTGGGTTTTCGAGCTTCACAGATGGTGGGTCCAGGTGGTTGGTGATGATCTGGTTGTGCAACTTCTCTCTCTCTTTTATGATTGTGCCTGTGTGTTGGCCGTCATCTGTTGGTATCAAGAGGTGCATGCCAACCATTTCGATCATCTCGTCTGTGGTGCGTGCCTTCCGGGCCTTCCAAAATCTTATTATGATCAGTGTAGCTCCAGCCAAAATAGTACATCCAACTATAATCTTCAGTCCATCTGACAGCCAAGATGGCATCCATGACCATAATATTGAAAACCAGCTCTCATCCTTTTTCACACCTTTACTTTCATCCATCATTTTTGAGTGCATCTGGGCCAATTGTAAAACTGCTTCTGTGTGTACCATTGTCAGCATCGTTGGCAGGGATGAATGTACAGCATGATTGTCCTATCTTAGCGCAAACTCCTCCTTCCTTTGCTGTGAGGAGGTCCAGTACATATCTGTTCTGAAGCGCTACCATCCTCACAGCTCGCAGTTCCTCTTTTATTGCGTTGAATCCATTTACCGTAGAATTAATAGTCATCATTAGTTCCCATCGAGTTATCTGGAGCCATTTTGCGTTTGCGTAAGCCTGTAGTCCTGGATGTATTATCGAGGAGAAGAACATTGCTGCTCTGCTAAATAGTCTGTGTTCTGGTGGAATTGAAGTGAGTGCTGTTTCCGACCTTCCCCATAGGTAATTTCCTGTCAGAGGTTCTCCTTGTCTTTTCTTTCTATTCAGGACAGTATTATTGCCGTCGGTTTTGCTCTCTGGCCCCTTCTGAGATTGTACAGATCTCTTCTTCCTCTTGTTCCCTTCATCCATTTTGGGGAAGTTCGCCATCTTGACAATGTAGTGATGGTACATTAACGTGCACCATTGTGCATATACCATTCCACAGAGGGGGCAGTGTGTGGTATGCTTTTTCTCCACAGGCCCAGTAATGGTCCATTACTACTGCTGTTCCTGCTCCCGCCTCAGGTAACTCCATCACGCTTTCACAGTTGGTGTTGTATCCTACGTCCACCTCCCCTTTATGTTGGTAGCATACCTTAGGCGCAGTTAGCGACAGTATTGTTATTGGGTCTTCATCCTTCTCCATCACGTGAGCATGGGTACGTACTTGACCCAAGTCGTCCAACATCTATGGTTGTGTCCATCAATAGTTGAAATATTTTCTCTTGTTACCATGTTGTTGCCAACCACTCCTATGTCCCATTTGTTGTTCATGTACACCTTCCCTGTTATTATCACCAGTGGTCTTTCCCAACATCCGTTTTTACCAGGGACTTCAGTGGCGTACCAATCACATGGTAGATACTGTAGTGTTACTTTCTTTGTTTCTCCTTTTTCAGGACCACTTGTTATGTATCTGAATCCTTCAGCATGTAAACTGCTCTTGTGGTAACTCAAATAAGTCTTGAGGAAGTTGTTTTCATATGGATATGTATCTCGTGTTTTCCACACCAGTTGCACCACTGTCCCTTGAAATCTTCCTTTCGTCTGGAACAGTGCCAGGTATATTATACATTGTGCTATTTTTTCATCTATCTCCGTGGCAACAAATGTTCGAGAAGCGCTCATGGCGTATGGGATTAATGAGCAAATGTAGCAGCTGTCTTCTGTTGTCTGCTTACCTATGTGGGTCATGTGTTGGTACCATATGTTGTTTGAGATGTGTGCTGAATCTTGTATGTAGTTGTCAATACCTTTATTATCTGAGTATGTGCTGCGTTTAACTCTATTTTCCTTGTGTGGGATTTTACTAGTACCACCTGACGTAACACCTGTTGCAGCTGGGGGTGGGGGTGTATTAGGTTTGGGTACTGCAATAATATTGATAGCATAGCTGTACTGCCATACAGAGGCAGCCAAGAATCCAGTGATCATTAAAATCCCTATCAATTTTATTACAAATGCTAATTTCACCGGCATTTTGCTCTTACCTTGCTGCAGTCCGGCAGCTTATTCTTGCGACGTTACAGTTGCCCGCCTGAAAATTCTTAATATGCTTGTTATTAGTGTTAGTTGTCGTTTTTAAGCTCTCCCTATCAAGTAGTCATTCAGTGCCCAGGCGAAGAGCTGTTCCCAAGCCAATCTAAGCGATCTATCTCTTAGGGCAGGCAAGTATGGTTGGAGGTGGGGCATTGAATGTCCTATGGCCAAGAGGAATGCTGTGTAGTAGACACGTACCCTCCTTCTTTTCAGGTACGTTGGCCTTTTTATTTCATATACAAATTGGTGTGACAATTCTTCCAGGTAATTATCGTCTGAGGGTACCATCTACTCCTGGGCAGTGAATTGGTTAGTTATCTACTTTCTTAGTAGTACAATAATACGCTGTACCTGCATGTGCGAGAGAAAAGAAAGAGAACATTCAGGTGTTTACATGTGTATATGTGCAAGACAATGTCCTGCAGTTCAGTTATTACTACAGTGGGTAGGGGGTCAATGGGCAGAGGGTTTGGGGCTCAACTGGCGGAAGTCTCTTTACTCTTTAATCGTGTAGCCATGGGGTGGGCGGTATGGGGATCACCCCTTTCTTTTCTAGTAGTTGTCTCTGGAGAATCTGAGGGGTGGCATGGTATGGGGACACTTATGCCGTTAGTTATGGTAGAAGTCTCTTCCTCCGTTGGTGACGCTGTTGTTGTTCTTCCAGTGGCCCTGTCGGTGGCGCTGGGGCGGGTCTGGAGTTTGTAGATCTTTACGTCGTGTAGGTGGTTCCAGGCACGTTTGTCCTGTAGCTTTACTGCTCTCATTGATACCTCCTCTACCAGATAGGGGCCAGTGAAGCGTGGGCTGTTCCACTTTCTGTTGAAATTGCGAAGTAGTATGTGGTCACCTTTAGCAACTTTGCACAGTCTTTCCTTTTCCAATTCTTTATCCGCGTCTTCTTGTTGATCGCTGTTAGACCCGCCCCGCGTGCGCTCGAGCTGTTGAGACACAAACACTACACTAGTAATCAAAGAAGACACATATTGGTACATTTCATCACCAAGGACATTTGCAGTACTCTCGTGATCGGTAAATGCTCTTGATGTTGGCGTTAGGGGAAGGCGCATTTGACGTCCGGTAACCACCTCGTGAGGGGTGAGGTGGTGGTCGGAACCTGGTCTATTCCTTAGCTCAAATAGGGATAGTGGAAGGCAATACAACCAACTCTTCTTTGTTGTTTGCTGTATTTTTGCAATTGCCTCCTTTAATAGGCCATTCAGGCGTTCACATACACCGTTGGCCTGTGGGTGGTATGCACATGCAAATTTATGCTTGATGTTCAGTAAGGATGTGATGTGCTGGAACATTTCGTTTGCGAAATGTGGGCCATTATCTGACCGCAGTACCTCGCACACTCCCCACCTGGGGAAGACCTCATTCACTAGGAATTTAGCTGCTCTGAATGCATCTGGGTGTGAACCGGGCCCTGCTTCAATCCACCTCGAGAATGGGCATACTACTACAATCATATACCTATTTCCTTGACATACGTTGATCATATCAACATAGTCAATATGGAGATGTCGGAAGGGTCCCTCTGGCCGGGGTATAGTACCTCTTATCACCTTCAGAGTGTGACCGGCCGTAAACTGTTGACATGTGAGACAATTGCTGATAAAATTTGACACATGAGAATTTAACTCGGGGCAGAACCAGTCTTCCCTAATTCTTGCTGCAATTACCTCCTTGCCTGTGTGGGCTGGGTGGTGTAGTTGGCTCAGGGCGGTGTTCAATAGTGCCAGTGGCATTACAATCTTTCCAGTGTCACCCTGGCGCCATAGTGCGTCAGTTGGTGACATTGTGCATCCTCTTTTTACCCATATTTCTTTTTCTGCCATTGGTGCAGCCGCTTGTAGCTCCATTATCTGTGTGGCTGGGAGATGGGTGTACCCTTCTCTTATCAACATCTCCTTAGCCATTCCCCTCCCTCTCCCTCTCTTTGACTCTGGGGGGTTCCATATCTCACCAAAATATGCAGCATACTTCGCATGTGCGTCTGCTGCTGCATTCCCTTTTGAAATGTGGTCTTCACCATTGGTGTGTGCGGTGCATTTGACCAAAGCTAATTCTTGGGGGTCATTTATTGCTTCAATTAGTTCAGCCAATAGGAGGGCATGTTGCACTGGAGTGCCATCAGCTCTCCTAAACCCTCTTCTTCTCCATTTCGACAGCCCTGAGTGGACAGTGGACGTAACATATGCGCTGTCGGAATATATGGTCACTCGTTTGTCAAAGCTTTCCTTCAACGCCAAGATTAGTGCAATTAATTCTGCTGCTTGAGCGGAATAATGCTGTGGTAGTTGTACAGATTTCATTGCCACACACACCGGTACCTCCATCATTTTTACCACTGCTGCCCCAGTCCTCCTTATACCATCCCTTTGATCGATAGTTGATGACCCATCAATGAACAGGAGCTCACCTCCCTCTAGTGCGTTCTCTTCAATCTTTCTAGTACATGAGTACATTTAAGTTATTTGCGTACAATCGTGGGCATAATCTCCTTCCTCAATTACTTCTGCTAGGAACCTTGCAGGGTTGACCGTGCTACATCTAACAATTGATAGTTCAGCTCTGGATAAGATGATCTCATAACCTGATGCCCTTTGCGTGGTTAGGGTGGACTTAGGTTTATTCAATATTGCAAATAGTGCATGTTCCACAAACAGTGTAGTTGGGCACCCCATGGTGATTGCTGATGCTTTCTCTACCGCAAAAGCAGCTGCGGCGAGACCTTGTTCGCAAGGGAAATGACCTAACATCACAGGATCTAAGTGGCCGCTGTAAAATGCTACTGGTTTGTAGCCCATGCTTGTTTTTTGAGCCAACACTGCTTTCATTACTGCTGAGTCGCAATGTGAAAATATAAAGAATTGTCGCTCATAGTCTGGGGTTGCCAGTACCGGAGCAGTTGATATCGCATCTTTCAGTTCATCAAAAGCCTCTTTCATTTCCATTGTCCACCCCAACTTTTTCTCCCCTTTATTAGCTTCCTTTAACGCCTCAAGCAGGGGTCCTATGTACGAGCTGTAATCAAATACCCATGCTCTACAGTAGTTGCACAGACCCAGGAACTGCTGCAGTTCCCTCACTGTTTGTGGCACTGGCGTTTTTGAAATGGCCTGTGCTCTTTGTGGTGCAATCTTTCTTCCATGTTGGGATATGAGCTGACCAATGTAAAGTACCTGTTCTTGACAGTACTGTAACTTTTCCATGTCTACCTTGTAACCTTTTTCAGCCAATATTGTCAGCATCTTTAATGAGTCCTCTCTGCATGTTCTTTCGTTTGTACTGCAAATTATTATGTCGTCGACATACTGCAACACTGTGCTTTCCACTTCAATGTTACCCAGATCCATCTGTATTACTCTGTTGAAGATTGAGGGTGATTCGCAGTACCCTTGTGGCAATCTGGTGTGTTTCCACTTTGTGTTTCTGTAAGTGAAGCTTGTCAGATCTTGTGAGTCTGGGTGCAATGGTATTGAGAAAAAAGCATTTTTAAGGTCGATCACTGTAAATCGTGATGCTTCTGCTGGAATGCCACACAATATTGTGGCCGGGTTTGCGGCTATGGGGTATTCTGCTTCTACTATGTTGTTCAAGGGCCTGAGATCCTGTATGAAGCGCCAAGACCCCCCTCTAGCCTTGCGCACTGGGTATACAGCCGTGTTACATGGTGATTCTGAGGGGACCAATATGCCATTATCTATAAGGGCCGTTATGGTTTCATATATGCCCTCATCTGCCTCTTTTGATAGTGGGTACTGTTTCACTCTGGGGAGTATTGCGCCTTTTTTCAATTTTATCCTTACTCCCCCTATACTTTTTATGCACCCTACGTCATAGGGGCTAGTTGTCCATAATGATGTGGGTACTTTTGTCATAACCTCCTCAAAGAAGGGAACTGGGGTGGATGTGGGTGCCTCAAGTGCCATTGCAATTTTCTGTGCCACTTGTTTGTACGCCACTCTTAGCCATATTTCCACACTCATCATAAACACCATTTCACCTTCCTCCTTTTCTTCTGAGAACAGCTCCTCATCTGACACCTGGGTGAGTCTGCATCCTTCTGCTAGTGCTATCACTGCCCTCCATGCTCTTCCTTCTCTGTCTTGGGCATGTACCGCAATGTAATCAGCTGTTGCTATAATGCTCTCAATGTCCACTGGAACCACCTTTCCTTCTGGTTCATTGACTGGTGTTTCTGGTCTGAACAAATAGGCTGCTGGCCTCCTCCAGATCTTTCCCTCTATCCCTGGCATCCATGCAAATGCCATGTCTGTCCCGTACTGGAAGAGTTCGCCATCTACTGGCTCAGCCCTAATCGCTGTCTGTCCGCAGTATGCTTGCATAATCTGTCGTGCTGTGAGCATGTTAATTCCTGGAGTAGAGCAAATTATGCCGTCCTCCGTAAAAGAGATCGTCATATTCAACCTGTTCATGATGTCTCTCCCCAGTATATTTACTGGTGAGGCACTATAATATAAAAGTGGGACTGACATGTCATAATCTCCTATAGATAAGGGAATGTTATCAGTAAAAGGAACCAACCCTCTAGCCCCAGAGAATCCTTGGGTGTTCATGGCTTCGCCCGACATCTTAAATTTACCTTCCCTTATGCAAGACCGGGTCGCCCCGGTGTCAACAAGGAATGATATTTTTTGTCACCTATCGTTACCTCTATGCGTGGTTCCTCAGCACTATTAGGTGTTACCGACAGGATGGGACACACCAAGGCCGTCTGTGGGCTGTCCTATTGAGGGTACAACGATTGACCATTTCCTGTGTAAGGGTTGTGTCCCAGGACCGTCACCCTACCCAGTTGTGTTTGTTGTGCTTGGGGTTGTTGTGTTATCGCTACCTGTTGTTGTGGCGGTGAATATGTCTGTGGCTGTTGTTGTGTTATTAGTTGTTGCTGTTCATTTCCGTGTTGCAACGTCTGCTGTTGCTGTATGCCCTGCTGTTCCTGTGTGGGCCTTGGTTGTCCCTGTTCGCTCCATGATGGTGTTCCTGGTCTTACTCTACACGTGCGTGACATGTGCCCTACTAATCCACAACTCCAACACACCGGTGGTTCCCTACTCTGCCATGGAAAGCTTCTTGTGTTGTCCTGGTATACTGGTTGCCCGGTGGGGTAGGAATTTCTAAGTCCTCCCACCTGCTGTTGTGTGTTATAACTAATTCATATCCGTATGTTGTAATTATAATACCCAGCTCCTGGCATTGAGTATCCTCCTCCCATGTTGGTCGTGTATGGTTGGAGTGGCGGCACCTGTTGTGTTATAGTCTGTGAGGGTGGTATTTGGGAGGGATCTTGTGTAGCCAATACTTGTGTGGGGCTTTGGGTCATTGTTGTAGGTGTAGTTATTAGTGCCCCTTCCATTGTGTATTTAGTAAGTTTTTCTGTACTAGTTTAGCCTCTTCCGTTTTCCTGTCCTCTTCCTTTTATTTCATTTTTCCTTGCCATGTCCTGCAATGATTCACTATTGTCAGTTGTATTTCTGGCCATGCCTTTGCTTCCATTCCCACTACTTTCTTTAGTTGTTTCTGAACTCCTTCTGGGAGCCCTTGTACCAGTATATGATAAAATATTGCTGGTGTTTTGTCCCATTGTTCTCTAGTTTCCATGCGCCACTTCTCTTGGATTTCCTGGATATAATCAACAGGATCTTCGTTCTCACGCATCTTGCGTGAGGTAATTGCTCCTATGTCTGATGTGTCTGGGTACTGTACCCTCAGTGCCTGCCATAGTGCATGTCTGCAGTTTGCGAATGGTGCCCCATCGTGCGATGTGTTTGCTATTGTTACCCCAGGGAATCCCGCTCTCTTCCAAATGTCATCCGCTGCATCCCCTAATATCGATATTAGAAGGCCCTTTACATCTCCCACTGCCAGTTTCTGTCCTGCGGTGTGTTTTTCCATTTCATATATCCATTTACCCGCACCTCCACTTAATGATGGGAGCCTGCACTTTATATTTTCTTTGTCTGTATGCTTCCAAGGGACGTACTGTGGTCTAACCCCTCCCCTCTCCAGAAGTGGCATTAAGTTGTGTCTCGTTTTACCCCTTGGGTTCCATAAAATCGAGTCCTCACACCCCTCCTCTTCTTCCCTCTCTCCTACATCGTCAATTTCGTCCGTATTTCCCCTGCTCGTAACTCTTTCTTCTCCATCTTTTCCCCTTCTTCCATCATTTCCTGTATTTAATGTAGGCGTGTGTATTAGTCCTTCCTGCCTGCGTCTAGGGAGGTCTCTAAGCCGACCTGCATAGGGTGTCAGTTCGTTTGTGAAGGGCGCAAGTTTGATTGTACGTAATGAGCGTGAGGTGGTTGAGCATGTAGGGTGGGATGGGAGAGGGTGTGATGGTGACGGTGTGGCTTCATGTGTCTGTCTTTCCGCTATCCCTTGCTCTTCCTCCTCACTTCTCTCCAGTTCATCCTTTCTCCTACAGATCCATGGTGAGTCTGTATTGGTCCGGGTGGTGTATAGTTTATCTAGACTTTCCCTTTCACTGTTTCTTCCTTCCTTCTCCATTCCTTCTTCTTCCTCACTACAAAAGTCATTCACAAACGGCAGCCCCCACTCTGTCTTTTTCCCCTTGATTGTTACTGTTTTTAAGTCTATTAGGTCCGGTTCTCCCTTTTCTCCTTTACCAACCGCTCCCCTTTGCGCTGATGTTGTTGCTACTTCTGTGTCTCTATACACATACCCTCTTACTTCACTCTCCCTTCTCCTATCTTCTCTTTCCCCTTCATTTCTCTCCTCCATCTCTCTATCAATTTCCTCCCTCTTCCTTTTTAATTCCTCCATTACTTCACTACTCACCTTTTCCAATATCCTTTCATCCTCTTTCTTCCTTTCCCATCTCACCCTCTCCCTTTCTAATATACTCTCTATCACCCTCCCTTCTTCATATTTCTTAGTCGTTTCTGATAGTAATCTCTTCTTCCACATTGCCATTTCTTTTTCTTTCTCTTCTTCTTCCCTTTTCCTCTCTCGTAGCACTGCTCTTGATACCCTTTCTGCTGCTGCTTTTACCCTTTCAGCTTCTCTCCTTTGCTCCTCAGTTCGTTCCCTTATTTTTTCCAATTCGTTCTTACCTTCTTTCCTTCCCCTCTCTCTCTCTCTTTCCTCCCTCTCGAGCTGTTTGATCAGTTCATTCTGCTCATCCCTTAACTCTGCTAGTCGTTCCTCCAAAATCTCTTCCTTTTGTCATAACAGCTCTTCCCCTCTCATTCCACTCTCCCTGGTATTATCCTCGTCTATTTTCCTTACTACTTCCTTCTCTTCTCCTGTTAATGAACCTCGTAATTTTAATAGTATCTCCGCAGCTACCCACTCATCATATCCTATTTCCACAGTTTGTTCTTCTCCAGTACTCCCCTCCCCTGCTGGCATCTTCCTATGAGCCACATATGGTGGTGGGCTGTATGCCGGGTTCGAGTACCCCTCAGCCGCCCTTAACTGTCCTCTTTCTATTTCTCCTAATTCTCTTAAAGGGTACAACCCCCCTCCCTCTGTTTTCACTACCTTTGCTAGGGGTATATCGTTGCTCTGTTCCTTTTTTATTTCACTTTATTTTGAGTTATTATTCTTTTCTCCTCCCTCTTGTCCGTTCCCCGTGTTCTTTGGGTCTTCTCTCCCCTTTTTCCCATTCTCTCCTTCCTCCTTAATCTCTTTTTCTTCCGGTATTTCCCCCACAGTGAACATTCCATTTGGTCCTGGTCGGGACCCTTGGAACATCCTCCATAAGTTAAACACCTCCACGTGGTGTGTCAACTTCTTCCCTTTGTATGTATTATGAAGGTGGTTTAATAGTGAATGTTGGGTATATGGATCAAAGCTACCATTAGGCGGCCATGGTGTTATCATTTTGTTGTCCGTCCCCTGTGTCCATTCTATGCTATACTTGATCAGTTTCTCCCTATGGGGTGACAGTGTTGTACATATGTGTTGTAGTGGGGTAGTGAGGGTGTTCCCCCACCCTCCCGATCCTGTCCCGTATGACATAGTAGCGCTTCACTTGTTATCCTTCCCCTATTTGGTAGCTATTATCTTACTAACACTTACAATACACAGCCTTATACCTTTACCTGGCCCCGTAAATTTGGGGACTTGCGATAGTCCGCTAAGGAAAATTATTAAAATATAGTATTTACATTTGTATATTTTCTTCTTTCTTTCTTCCTTTACACAACACCCTTACGGCCCCCTGCGGCCGAGGCGCACGTAGCCCCCTGCGGCTGCGTACCCCTTGTGACGTTCTTATACAGTCGTCCTATTTTCATTTGCTCCTCCTCCTTCTTCTACACTTGCCGTGGCCGGCGTTCTCCGTGCGCAGCCACGCCCCCCGTTTCACCTTTCCCCGATCAACTCATTACCTTTTATCTCCGTTTCCACTCCCTTACCACAGTTCTCTTCCCCACCACTCTCAGAAAGAAAGATGCCCTGTGCTCGGGATATCCTATGAAAGCCCTACTGGTGACGTCACCGATCTCTTCGAGCTACTGGTAAGTTCTTCATATATTCTTTAAGTCCAAAATACACTTGCAATCTACCCCCGTTAACCTCACAGCTGTCTTCCTGTCACTCCTGGAACAAGGTAATCAATAATATAATCCGACTGCGCACACTGCGTCGCCTCGCGTGTGATACGCCCCTCGACAGGAGGGCTTAACCAGCCAATTATCTTCCGTATTAGGCAACTAACTAGCTACCGCCTACAGGGAAACATCATCTACCTATCGAGTTTCTTGCTCGAACAATAGGGATCCTCATCTACTCATTGATCAATAAATGCCAAATCGTAGGAAACCACACACACACACCCTTACACGTAGTCGCGACCTAGGCCAATCAGTGTCTACGAGCGGTCGCACGTGATGTTTTCGTGCTCCACCTCCCTCTCTCGCGTAACGTAGCCGACTGCTCTCGCACTCATTCGGCTACCATTCATTTCATTGCCAACACTAAATTGTCAAACCTTCGCCGCGCACCTGTGCAACACCTCCCACCTCCCGTATTTAATTCCTCCCCCCTCCCTCACAATTTCACATTGCTTGTTGTGCGTGGCATGCTCACCAAGTTCTCTTGATGTGGGGCCGCTCGACTGCGTGCACCCCTCCAAGCGGCTCGCCACCTCCCCTCGTCTGGACCACGTCTGGACACTCGCCAACCGCGGGCGGGATACTTCTCAACCGGCTCCCGAAGGCCAATATCCGGATTGCGCTGTCCAGTCTTCTCGCAGTTCCGCGATGGTCCTGTAGTCCTCAGAAGGGGCAACAGCAGAGGGGGCCGCGCCGCCGGGCCTCCTCGCAACGGGAGTACCTGGAAAAATAAAAATGAAAAAGCAGATCTTAAACAGATCTCAGCAGTGCCTCCAACTTGTCGGGGGGAAATTCTGCCGGGGTCGGCCGGGCCGTCCGTAGACCTCCGGGCAGGGAGGCTCCAACTCCTCCCGTATATCCCAAAAGAGATAGAGTATGAGACACACGCAAGAAGCAAGGTGACTCTGCTGTTTATTAGACAAAACGGCGGGGATGGGTCAAGGATCGTACGCGTCCGTCCTGACACACACACAATCGTGGGGCTCGCAGGCCCTTTTTACCTTAGTATGACGCGCTACTTGCGTCACCTTAGAAAGTTTAGCAAAAAACCTATTTCCACTCTGGATTGGTTACTCGAGTGGTAGGGTTAGTATAGCATACATATAGAGAATGGTGTTAGTGGTTGAGGGTTAGTCAGGTGATATACTTGGGCTGTCCCTTCAATTTGATACATGAAAATTGTTACATGAAGACCTCTGAGGATTGGTCAATGTTAATGGCGTCAGTGATAAGAGCCCCATGTTCTGATTGGTCCGCTCGCGAGCCTCCCAGTCTGGGACTATCGCTGTTCCCAGCTCGCGGTGCACCTGTCATTTGCAACAATGTTTTACTATGGGTAGGTGTAAACAATGTGAGGATTTATTCATATGTTGGGAGGTCGACTACTCCCACTGCTGCAGATGTCCAATGAGTCTTTTAATTGTATCTGCCTGTGTCTTGAAACGTGGGATTCAGGCGTCTCCTTCCTCCTGGGCTTGGCATCCTGTCAGGTTTGGCTTTGTCACGTGAGGTGGGACCGTGTTTGAGGCAAAATTCAGCACAATTAATATTGTTTTTCCCACTGTGTGCCTGGTTTATCTTGCAGGTGCGACCTTGGCGTCGGCTTGCGGCGTGCGAGATTGCAACATCATGCCCTTGGCGGTGTGCTTTCGCTGGGCTCATTCTGCAGGGTCAGCAACCGAGCTCGTGCTCATTCAATGTTCATGGAAGCTTTTGCTTGCGGCCTACTTGGGCCTGGTGCATAGGTGGAACCATTTGATGCAGAGCGCTTTAGGTTACGGTATCATATTGCTCTATCCTCAGTATCGTGTCTCCGTTATATTCTTCATTATGGTACATGGTTCTTAGAAGAAGCGTGAGCAAGCCTTTTTAGATAAGTTCATTATGCGTCTTGCGTTTCTGCATTTTGAGAGCCTATGTGGAAAATAATAAAGATGCACGTCCGTGGGTATGTCTGTCGCCTACGTCATAGCACTGAGTATGTTCTTCGTGTGGATTGGTGTGGGAGTGTCCGGTGTGCATGTTTGCACAGGTGTGCTGACCGTTGGCTAGGTCGTCATGGCATCTCTAACGACGTGTAGGTTTAGTCGAGTTGATCCATGCCACAGGTGTCGGCATTGGCAGGGCGGGCTGCTGGGCAGGTAGGTGGGCACATCCGTATGTTCCTGTACCAGGGTATTTGGTCGTCTGGTAGATAGGGAAATTCCTCTCGTGGCGGGTGTCTAGGCCGTGATCCTCTAGGCCAAGCGCGAGAGGGGAAGGGCGGGAGCCTGTTCTACCATTCTCCCACTTCATACCATAAACCACTCATCCCTATTTTTTGAGGCACAACACCACACCCACCTGCAAGAATTGAACGTGGCTACTGCAAGTGCAACAGTTTGACCTGAATGTGCAGTACCATGCAGGAGCCGGCAATCCCGCGGATTACTTATCGAGCCACACACGAGCAGCCACGGCATCTGAACAGGAAGCTGCGAAAATTTCAGAAGAACATGTCTGCCAAATTATTGAGCTTGCTAGACCAAAAGCCATGATGCTAGAGGAAATTCAGTCTGAAACAGAGGCTGATCCATGCCTACAGCTTGCAAAGTGTGCTACCCTGACAGGGGACTGGAAGACATTCCTGTCGGCAGTTACTAGGAGAACACAATCAGCGCAAGAACTCTTACATGCACTGTTTGGGACACGCCATGAGTTATCCATATCGGTGGAAGGGCTAATCCTAAAAGGGCATAGGATTGTGCTGCCGCTGTCTCTACATGAGAGAGCAATCCAATTGGCACATGAAGGACACCAGGTGTTGTCAAAACTTTGGCATACTTGAAGTCACGCATCTGGCTGCCCTACATGCAACAGAAAGTATTGGCCCTTGTAGAAACCTGCAGTGCTTGCCGGTCTTCTCGTCGCCTGGGACCACCAGAGCCCATGGAATACCTGCCAAGAAGCACTAGCAGGTGGGAATCAGCATTGACTTTTGCACCGTCGCTAATGAAGCCTACCTGTTAGTGGCGCTTGATGAGCACACAAGGTATCCTGAAGTAGAGTTGGTCTACTCCACAGAAGCAGAAGTGGTTACTACAGATCTAGAAAAAATGTTTGCAAAGCATGGCATTCCATCAGTGATTCGAAGTGATAAAGGCCGCCGTTCACAAGCAAGGAATTCTGCCGCTTTAGGGAAGACCTAGGGATACACCATCATCACATCACACCATACTGGCAGCAAGCGAATGGGGACGCTGAACAATTCATGGCGTCTATCAACAAAACTATCCAAATTGCAAAGGACAAAGGCCGCAGGTGGCTCCCCGAGCTTTACAGATTCCTACGCACGTACCGTCTCACGCCACACTCTTCAACACGTATCAGCCCGGCAGACTTGATGATCCAAGTCCCCATCGAAGGGGGTTTGCCCCTGCACCACTCCTGGAAACCAACCAATCGTGGGATCGGTCCCTATTGGTGAGCTAGTGACCACTCTCAAAATTCCACCCAAACTAAAGATTAGTGTAGGTTACCTCGGCAGAAAAACAATGACTGCCCCCTCAAACTTCCCACAAAGTTTGTGTATAGCAATTGAGAATTAAAGATGTGGCTTCGGGCGGAGTGTATTGCGCTCAAGGTGAATAGTTCCAATTCAAAGAAATTGCAAAACAACGTTTCCATAGTCCAAATCCATGTGCAAAATTAGGTTATTTTATTGTCCAAAAGGTGCAACAGCCGACACGTGCTTCGACCCGCGGTCGTCTTCAAGGCTGTACAAGTTATATATGAGTCATAACACCATTTTTGAACATATGCATAAAATAAAAATGTTGGCATTGAATAAAACAAAGTAGAATAATGAAAAAAATGTATATGAAAAAAGGAATAGATCATACCATGTTACATCATACACCAGGTCAGGTTGTGGGGTTGCAGTCAAAGCAGGATAGGAATACACCGCCAAATGGTAAAAAGGAAAAATATAAAATTGCAATAAGCACGTTGCAAATTATAATTATACGTCCCCTTGAATAATTGTCCTATAGGTCGTAAGATATTCCAAAAACAGCACCCGATATTACAGATGTAGACTTGTTTTTAAGGATCAGATATTTACTCACCCTGAGGTTTAGTCCGTTAAGCAATGACAAATAGTGCTTGTGGATTTCTCATGGGCTGCACTTAGACATCATAAATACTTCCAGAGCGAAAGATTATAGTTAAACAAGAATCTAAACACATTGCAATTATTACACAGTTTTCAAAAGATTCGTCCATTCTTTATCGTCTGGTAGCAAAACATTGGAACGTTTTGAAATTGGACAATGATTTGACTCCCTATCTTTCCGATAAACCTAAATTCACTTATACACGAGCTCAGACAATGAAAAAAAAGCTCAGTCCTTCTTTTCTTGAAACTAAAGTACATGATTCAGGCACCAATTGGTTGAAGAGAAATGTTGTTTTTTTAAATGTGGTGACTGCAATTTTTGCAAGTATGCCCACAGCAATTGACAATCTTTCACAGACATGAAAGGCAATGTAGTCAAAATCAAACAATGTATTAATTGTAGAACTACTAATGTTGTGTATGTTATTATATGTGTCTGTGGTAAATTATATATTTGGAGCACAATCAGACAATTGAGAATTCGGATCAGGGAACATTTATCTAGTCTAAGAAACAATGACCTTAAATCACCGCTGGCCATTCATTGGAGAGAATGTCATCAGATGCACAATAGCAATGATATACGGTTCATTGGACTTATGAAGGTTAAGTTAGGCAAGAGAGGAGGCAATGTTATGCTCAAACTGAGGCAACAGGAATCCAAATTAATATGTTTTCTAAGGTGCACCAAAGTGGGTTTGAATTGTGATCATGAAATGCATATATTTTTATGAACACCAATAGGGTTGATACAACCGTATATTTGTGGTCGTTTGATACTATTCTGCAGTAACCCGATATCAGAAACCATGGAACACCGGTTCTCAATTCAATAATACAGATCAATGAAATGTTAAGGTTTTATTTGCTGGAATAAGCCCATCTTCGCTACCACTATCGGATATTTTTCTCATTCATATCAGTGCCAGCCACCAAGGTTATCATTTACAATTTTAATATTCACGAACCATAAGGTTTATTTATTTCAGCATTCCATCTGTAGTCTGTGACATCACTTTCCCAAACATATAACACATACTCGCAGCTGGGGAGCAGGTATAAGTGGATCTAGGTTATACCTCCCCTTGAATAATTGTCCCATAGGTCCTGAGATATTCCAGAAACAGCATCCGATATTACAGATGTAGACTTGTTTTTAAGGATCAGATATTTACTCACCCTGAGGTTTAGTCCATTAAGCAATGACAAATAGTGCTTGTGGATGTCTCATGGGCTGCACTTCGACATCATAAATACTTCCAGAATGAAAGATTATAGTTATACCTGTGATAAAGGAAAATCTATTGGTATTCCATAACGGTCTAATTAGAAATGTGTATTGTAACACGATCCTAAATCGGATCTGTTCCCTTAATATGGAATAATGGATTGGATGAAACTTCATTTATATTGACCGTTACTGGTATGAATGGTATTATGTGGCCTGTAGGGAATATATAAAGTTTTTAGTAAGCTGTAACCTCAAAGTTCTGATTATAGCCAATGCAGGTAAATTGATGGTAATACTCTGTTATATACATTGTCCCATTTGTGATAACGAATTACGCTTCTGTTTATATTTTTTTAGGGTAATGATATTTGTGCACCTAGTTATTATATTTGAATTGACTAAATGAAGAATTATAATAGGAACTCATTTTATGTCTGCATAGACTACTGATGGTCCCCTAATTATCCAAATATTGAAATGAAGTAGAATAAATATGGCCCCATTATTCATTAAATATCATCATTGTTAACCCAGTAAAAGAGAAAAGAAAGGAACTCTTTTTACAAAGTGCACCTATTGGACAAGTAGATCATATAGAAGATTTTTTGTACCTGAGTCACAGGGATAAGTCCCATGTCATTCTTCTTCCGGATTGCCTTTCGGCAGCTCACCATTGTTCTGGCCGCAAACGCGGCTATTCCGCCATAACAAAATGGCAGACGTAACGTGATGACGTCACGCGTATACGTGATGCGTGATGTCATCAATATAAACAATATGATGTGCAGGTCAGCGTCATCTTTCTTATTAAACAAAATATTAATAGTAATCCTTCATGAATCCAAATATTGAAGTACATCAAGTAACACTGATGATTTAATTGTTAATATATTGTCAGAGCTCCCAAACCCCGGGATGCCTCGTACCATTTTAACATGCCTAGCAGTGCGATTGTCCATTGATGATGTCAAGATGAAAATCATCTATAGCATATGGACGGAAAAACTGTTGGAAATAATATAATTTCAAGTGTACATAAGAAATGTATGGTCAAATTGATATTCAATGAAGATGAAGTAAGCATGATATATTGAGGAGCTTACCAGTGGCTTCAGTGTTAAATAATAAAATTATTGATTGCCAGTACAGTATGTGTTATATGTTTGGGAAAGAGATGTCACAGATTACAGATGGAATGCTGAAATAAATAAACCTTATGGTTCGTGAATATTAAAATTGTAAATGATAACCTTGGTGGCTGGCACTTAAATGAATGAGAAAAATATCTGATAGTGGTAGCAAAGATGGGCTTATTCCAGCAAATAAAACCTTAACATTTCATTGATCTGTATTATTGAATTGAGAACCGGTATTCCATGGTTTCTGATATCGGGTTACTGCGGAATAGTATCAAACGACCACAAATATACGGTTGAATCAACCCTATTGGTGTTCATAAAAATACATGCATTTCATGATCACAATTCAAACCCACTTTGGTGCACCTTAGAAAACATATTAATTTGGATTCCTGTTGCCTCAGTTTGAGCATAACATTGCCTCCTCTCTTGCCTAACTTAACCTGCATTAGTCCAATGAACCGTATATCATTGCTATTGTGCATCTGATGACATTCTCGCCAATGAATGGCCAGCGGTGATTTAAGGTCATTGTTTCTTAGACTAGATAGACTAGATAAATGTTCCCTTATCCGAATTCTCAATTGTATGATTGTGCTCCCAACATATAATTTACCACAGACACATATAATAGCATACACAACATTAGTAGTTCTACAATTAATAAATTGTTTGATTTTGACTACATTGCCTTTCATGTCTGTGAAAGATTGGTAGTTGCTGTGGGCATACTTGCAAAAATTGCAGTTACCACATTTAAAAAAAAAACATTTCTCTTCAACCAATTGGTGCCTGAATCATGTACTTTAGTTTCAAGAGAAGAAGGACTGAGCTTTTGTTTTATTGTCTGAGCTCGTGTATAAGTGAACTTAGGTTTATCGGAAAGGTAGGGAGTCAAATCATTGTCCAATTTCAAAATGTTCCAATGTTTTGCTACCAGACGATAAAGAATGGACGAATCTTTTGAAAACTGTGTAA
This sequence comes from Ambystoma mexicanum, assembly GCF_040938575.1. Lineage (NCBI taxonomy): Eukaryota > Metazoa > Chordata > Amphibia > Caudata > Ambystomatidae > Ambystoma > Ambystoma mexicanum. The sequence goes on from NC_090924.1 coordinate 1,215,385,827, forward strand.
TAATTGCAATGTGTTTAGATTCTTGTTTAACGTTGGAATGCTCTACAAGTAAATCTGCCTGTTCAAAATGTTGATATTTTTGTTCCGCTTTGTTAATACATGCTAAATGATATCCTCTGCTCAAATACCTGGATCTCAATAATCTAGTTTCTTCCTCATAGTCAATATCCTTGCTACAATTCCTTCTGGACCTGTAATATTCACCGGATGGAATATTAGCAATTGTGGAGCGCCGATGGCTACTTTGAGCTTGAAGTACAGAATTGACTTCCGTTGGTTTACGATAGGTCCTAGTATTGATATTTCTATGTTCAATAAAGATGTGCAAGTCTAAAAAGTCAATTGTTTCTGCATCTGCCGAACCAACGAAATTTAGTCCAAAATTATTATTATTGACATACTGCACAAAATAGTCAAATGATTCCAAGTCACCTTTCCAGACAATAAGGATATCATATATGAAACGTTGCCAAGCTATTAGATTGTTCTTGTATTCAACATTATTGTAAATATATATGTCCTCAAATTGTGCCATGAAAAGGTTTGCCAAGGAGATCGCAAATTTTGCCCCCATGGCAACCCCTTTGGCTTGAACATAATATTGATCATTGAATATAAACACATTATTTTCAAGTGTGAATTTCAAAAAACTTTTCAATAAATTAACATGATCCAAATAAGATGCGGAAAAATCATGAAAAATGTAGTCAATAGTGCGTATTGCCAAATTGTGATCAATGCTCGTATATAGAGCTGTAACATCCAATGTTGCTAGCAAGTAGTCAGATTCCCAATGTACTGATTTCAAAAATTGTAAAACATGGGTGCTATCTTGTACATATGATCTCATCCTAATGACATGAGGTTTGAGCACTTCGTCTAAATATTGTGAAAGTCCTTCTGTGGCCCACCCTATACCACTCATTATTGGTTTTACAGGTGGAAAATCAATGTAATGTTTGTGTATCTTAGGTAAAAAGTACAGGGTGGGCATCACCCTTTTTTTGTCAAAAAGTGTTTCTCATCATCTGTCAGGAAGCCTTTATCATACCAAAATTTGATCAGTTCCAATAGCTCAGCAACCACTTTCTTTGTTGGATTAGATTTAAGTGGTATGTAACATCCTGGTGTATTTAGGTGTAGCATGGCCATACTAATATAATCTGAGGTGTTCATTACCACGATGTTACCCCCTTGTCTGCTTCTTTGATCGTAATTGTTTTATCTCTTGCGACGTCATCTAAGGCTTTAAACTCTTCCTGACATAAATTAGACCTGATTTTCCTCCCTTTATGAAAATGTTTGTCTAGATGTTCATGAATATCTTTGGTGACAGCTTTATGAAAGGTCGCAATAACATTGTATAATCCAAATTGAGGTATACATTTCGATTTTGGCTTAAATCCTTTAATCTGTAAATGTCTGGTGTTGATTACCAAATCGTAACAGATAGTATGAATATCTGTATTACTCTCTGGATTAAAGGACATTACATTTTCAATGTTCTTAATGTCTTGTATAGTGTAACTGCTAAGTGGTTCAAGTGAGGCTTTATGCTCAAATGAGTGTACTTGTGTAGCAAAACATTTTTTCAACTTGAGTTTTCTCAAAAATTTAAAGAGATCTATTTGAAAGTTAACAAAGTCCATGCCCATACTGGGTGCAAAGGATAATCCTTTATTCAACACTGTAATATCAACTTTACTCAGCTATCTATGTAACAGGTTCATAACCAAGTTAGATTGTGTCATTTGATCAATTGCTTCTTTCTGCTGGAGCGGGTTAGAATCCCTGGATGTGAAATTTCCTTGTCTGAACTTCCGCTCCCGCTTCCGCTTCCGCCTCTCCTGCCCCTGGTGTGGTATTTGGTGTTTGAGTAGATGTTACAGGTGGATTTGCAAATCTGACTTGCTTGTTGATAATGAATCGTTGATTTCCGTTTTTGTACCTTCTAATTGCTTCTAAAAAACTTTGCCCTACTTGAGGGACAGATTCAGACAATTCTTTGTCCCTGTCAGTTGTAGAATTGCTTTCTTCTTCTGATTCTGGATCTGAGCTAGCTGGGGTAGTATCTGATGAATTTGTTTGTTGCTTAGTAGTAATGTTGTCATATTTTGGTTGAAAAGTATAAACCCTTGATTTTCTATAATCATTGTCATCCCTAAAAAACTTCCTGAACTTCCTCAATTTTATATCATCCTGATATTCACGTAGTATCTCATTCATTTTCTCATAATTCTTTGTTTTGGTACTCTCTGCATTGCTAATATTGGCTATCTCTTCTTTCATAGTGGTGATTTGGGCTATCACTCTCTTGTGTTCGCATGTGGCATGTGTGATCAAAAGTTCTAGCATATTTTTTTTACTCTGATTTAGTTTTGTTTCCCATTTCTCAGCCAAATCGCAATCTTCTTCGTTGTCAAAATTAGGCATAATTAGTACACGTAGTCCTCTAGGTATAATCCCATTCTCAAAATAATTAGTTAAAGAGGCGTGTTCCTTGTACTTGTTGATTTCTTTTTTTGACAAACGTTCCAGTTTAATAAACTTCTGTCTCAAAGTTTCTACTGTATTGAAATTACTTCTGAAAGGATTAGCTGTGCTACCCCTTGGGGCAAAGAGTGCTACTCTATCTTCATCCCTGTTACTCATCTAATCTGCCATATTGGCTCTGTGGAAGTCAGCAAGCACCTGAACCAAAAAATTACTGACCAAGAATTGTTATCGTGGGATCAGTCCCTATTGGTGCGCTAGTGACCACTCTCAAAATTCCAACCCAAACTAAAGATTAGTGTAGGTTACCTCGGCAGCAAAACAATGACTGCCCCCTCAAACTTCCCACAAAGTTTGTGTATAGCAATGAAGAATTAAAGATTTGGCTTCGGGGGAGTGTATTGCGCTCAAGGTGAATAGTTCCAATTCAAAGAAATTGCAAAACAATGTTTCCATGTCCAAATCCATGTGCAAAATTAGGTTATTTTATTGTCCAAAAGGCGCAACAGCCGACACGTGTTTTGACCCCCGGTCGTCTTCAAGGCTGTACAAGTTATATATGAGTTATAACACCATTTTTGAACATATGCATAAAATAAAATGTTGGCATTAGATCAAACAAAGTAGAATAATGAAATAAATGTATATGAAAAAAGGAATAGATCATACCATGTTACATCATACACCAGGTCGGGTTGTGGGGGTTACAGTCAAAGCAGGATAGGAATACACCGCCAAATGGTAAAAAGGAAAAATATAATATTGCAATAAGCACTTTCAAAATTATAATTATACCTCCCCTTGAATAATTGTCCTATAGGTCGTAAGATATTCCAAAAACAGCACCCGATATTACAGATGTAGACTTGTTTTTAAGGACCAGATATTTACTCACCCTGAGGTTTAGTCCGTTAAGCAATGACAAATAGTGTTTGTGGATTTCTCATGGGCTGCACTTAGACATCATAAATACTTCCAGAGCGAAAGATTATAGTTAAACAAGAATCTAAACACATTGCAATTATTACACAGTTTTCAAAAGATTCGTCCATTCTATATCGTCTGGTAGCAAAACATTGGAACGTTTTGAAATTGGACAATGATTTGACTCCCTATCTTTCCGATAAACCTAAATTCACTTATACACGAGCTCAGACAATGAAACAAAAGCTCAGTCCTTCTTTTCTTGAAACTAAAGTACATGATTCAGGCACCAATTGGTTGAAGAAAAATGTTGTTTTTTTAAATGTGGTGACTGCAATTTTTGCAAGTATGCCCACAGCAACTGCCAATCTTTCACAGACATGAAAGGCAATGTAGTCAAAATCAAACAATGTATTAATTGTAGAACTACTAATGTTGTGTATGTTATTATATGTGTCTGTGGTAAATTATATATTGGGAGCACAATCAGACAATTGAGAATTCGGATCAGGGAACATTTATCTAGTCTAAGAAACAATGACCTTAAATCACTGCTGGCCATTCATTGGAGAGAATGTCATCAGATGCACAATAGCAATGATATACGGTTCATTGGACTTATGAAGGTTAAGTTAGGCAAGAGAGGAGGCAATGTTATGCTCAAACTGAGGCAACAGGAATCCAAATTAATATGTTTTCTAAGGTGCACCAAAGTGGGTTTGAATTGTGATCATGAAATGCATATATTTTTATGAACACCAATAGGGTTGATACAACCGTATATTTGTGGTCGTTTGATACTATTCTGCAGTAACCCGATATCAGAAACCATGGAACACCGGTTCTCAATTCAATAATACAGATTAATGAAATGTTAAGGTTTTATTTGCTGGAATAAGCCCATCTTCGCTACCACTATCGGATATTTTTCTCATTCATATCAGTGCCAGCCACCAAGGTTATCATTTACAATTTTAATATTCACGAACCATAAGGTTTATTTATTTCAGCATTCCATCTGTAGTCTGTGACATCACTTTCCCAAACATATAACACATACTCGCAGCTGGGGAGCAGGTGTAAGTGGATCTAGGTCACCTGGCCTAAGCCCCGCCCACCTGGTGCCTTTCTGGTTGCCGCTCTATTTCACCACTTAGCAAGCCCCGCCCACCTGTTGCCTTCCTGCTTGCTGCTCTTTTCCCTACTTAAGGAGCCCTCCAGCCTCTTTTCCTTTGCAGCTGGGGAGCAGGTGTAAGTGGATCTAGGTCACCTGGCCTAAGCCCCGCCCACCTGTTGCCTTCCTGGTTGCCGCTCTTTTTCATGACTTAGCAAGCCCCGCCCACCTGTTGCCTTCCTGCTTGCTGCTCTTTTCCCTATTAAGGAGCCCTCCAGCCTCTTTTCCTTTGCAGCTGGGGAGCAGGTGTACGTGGATCTAGGTCACCTGGCCTAAGCCCCGCCCACCTAGTGCCTTCCTGGTTGCCACTCTTTTTCACCACTTAGCAAGCCCCGCCCACCGGTTGCCTTCCTGCTTGCTGCTCTTTTCCCTATTAAGGAGCCCGCCAGCCTCTTTTCCTTTGCAGCTGGGGAGCAGGTGTAAGTGGATCTAGGTCACCTGGCCTAAGCTCCCCCCACCTGGTGCCTTCCTGGTTGCCGCTCTTTTTCATCACTTAGCAAGCCCCGCCCACCTGTTGCCTTCCTGCTTGCTGCTCTTTTCCCTACTTAAGGAGCCCTCCAGCCTCTTTTCCTTTGCAGCTGGGGTGCAGGTGTAAGTGGATCTAGGTCACCTGGCCTAAGCCCTGCCCACCTGGTGCCTTCCTGGTTGCTGCTCTTTTTCACCACTTAGCAAGCCCCGCCCACCTGTAGCCTTCCTGCTTGCTGCTCTTTTCCCTACTTAAGGAGCCCTCCAGCCTCTTTTCCTTTGCAGCTGGGGAGCAGGTGTAAGTGGATCTAGGTCACCTGGCCTAAGCCCTGCCCACCTGGTGCCTTCCTGGTTGCCGCTCTTTTTCACCACTTAGCAAGCCCCGCCCACCTGTTGCCTTCCTGCTTGCTGCTCTTTTCCCTACTAAGGAGCCCTCCAGCCTCTTTTCCTTTGCAGCTGGGGTGCAGGTGTAAGTGGATCTAGGTCACCTGGCCTAAGCCCTGCCCACCTGGTGCCTTCCTGGTTGCCGCTCTTTTTCATGACTTAGCAAGCCCCGCCCACCTGTTGCCTTCCTGCTTGCTGCTCTTTTCCCTATTAAGGAGCCCTCCAGCCTCTTTTCCTTTGCAGCTGGGGAGCAGGTGTACGTGGATCTAGGTCACCTGGCCTAAGCCCCGCCCACCTAGTGCCTTCCTGGTTGCCACTCTTTTTCACCACTTAGCAAGCCCCGCCCACCTGTTGCCTTCCTGCTTGCTGCTCTTTTCCCTATTAAGGAGCCCGCCAGCCTCTTTTCCTTTGCAGCTGGGGAGCAGGTGTAAGTGGATCTAGGTCACCTGGCCTAAGCTCCGCCCACCTGGTGCCTTCCTGGTTGCCGCTCTTTTTCATCACTTAGCAAGCCCCGCCCACCTGTTGCCTTCCTGCTTGCTGCTCTTTTCCCTACTTAAGGAGCCCTCCAGCCTCTTTTCCTTTGCAGCTGGGGTGCAGGTGTAAGTGGATCTAGGTCACCTGGCCTAAGCCCTGCCCACCTGGTGCCTTCCTGGTTGCTGCTCTTTTTCACCACTTAGCAAGCCCCGCCCACCTGTAGCCTTCCTGCTTGCTGCTCTTTTCCCTACTTAAGGAGCCCTCCAGCCTCTTTTCCTTTGCAGCTGGGGAGCAGGTGTAAGTGGATTTAGGTCACCTGGCCTAAGCCCTGCCCACCTGGTGCCTTCCTGGTTGCCGCTCTTTTTCACCACTTAGCAAGCCCCGCCCACCTGTTGCCTTCCTGCTTGCTGCTCTTCTCCCTATTAAGGAGCCCTCCAGCCTCTTTTCCTTTGCAGCTGGGGAGCAGGTGTAAGTGGATCTAGGTCACCTGGCCTAAGCCCCGCCCACCTGGTGCCTTCCTGGCTGCCGCTCTTTTTCACCACTTAGCAAGTCGTGCCCACCTGTTGCCTTCCTGCTTGCTGCTCTTTTCCCTACTTAAGGAGCCCTCCAGCCTCTTTTCCTTTGCAGCTGGGGTGCAGGTGTAAGTGGATCTAGGTCACCTGGCTTAAGCCCCGCCCACCTGGTGCCTTCCTGGTTGCCGCTCTTTTTCACCACTTAGCAAGCCCCGCCCACCTGTTGCCTTCCTGCTTGCTGCTCTTTTCCCTATTAAGGAGCCCTCCAGCCTCTTTTCCTTTGCAGCTGGGGAGCAGGTGTAAGTGGATCTAGGTCACCTGGACTAAGCCCTGCCCACCTGGTGCCTTCCTGGTTGCTGCTCTTTTTCACCACTTAGCAAGCCCCGCCCACCTGTTGCCTTCCTGCTTGCCGCTCTTTTCCCTACTTAAGGAGCCCTCCAGCCTCTTTTCCTTTGTAGCTGGGGAGCAGGTGTAAGTGGATCTAGGTCACCTGGCCTAAGCACCAGCCACCTTCTTAGCCCTGTCTCTTTCTTCCTTCTCTTAACTCTTAGATCAAGGGCGTCTCTCGCCCGGGCGTCCAAAGTGAAGGGCAATCAAAGAAAAGGGCAATTCCTGTTTGTACCTGTTCGGACCAGGAGGATCCAGGGTCCGACCCCTTGCTAAGACAGCAGGTAAGCATGCACCAACATGTGTTTACTCCCTCCATCCCTACAGGCCATCTCCACACTCTCTGGTCCTCCCGTGTTGTTCCCTTGTGTCCCCCACCCTTCCTGCACACAGGAGTCTGTCCTGATACTTTCTGGTTTCACCATCACTGTCTTGTGGCCAATACTGGATTTTATTTTTATGGACTTCATTGATTCACGGTGCGTCACCCTCACTCATCTCTCATGCTGGATTTCCTTTGCATCTTGTACTCATGGTGGCCCTGAATCATGCTGTTCCCATCTTCATCTTGTATCCTGGCTTGCAACATTATGTGTTACTACTGACTTCTGAAATTGTATTCACTCTCATCTCTTGCTTCTCTACTCTTTTTGACTGCTTACTCTCTGTTCTCTCATCCCCTCCCCACTCCCTTTTCCTATCTCCTCCCCTTACTTTCGGATATGCACTTACTCTATCAAAATTGTCCATGGACCTAGTAGGATAGCAACCTCGCCTGTCGATCCCCCATCCCCTTACTGCCCCCCCGTCCCTCCAGCACTATCTGAAATGTTGTCAGGCCTAGTACGATAGTCACTTGTTTTGTTCCTCCCATCCCTTTCTGCACCCCTCTCCCTCACCTTTTGTTTTTCTCTGGCTCTACCAGAAATGTCATCAGGCCTAATACGGTAGTCGCCTGTCTGTTTCCATTTCCTTCCCACTCTCCCGCACCCTTTCTTATCTATGTCTTTGCTCTTGCACTATCTGAAATGTCGTCAGGCCGAGTACGATAGTTAATTTCACATCCTTACTGTTCATGGCCTGTAAAAATGTCATTGTATTGTCCCTTGTTCCCTCCCTTGGCTTGAAGCGCTTTGAAACACATTGTGTATAGGCGCTATATAAATAAACTATCATATCTTATATCATACTGTACTGGCAATCATTAATTTTATTATTTAACACTGAAGCCACTGGTAAGCTCCTCAATATATCATGCTTACTTCATCTTCATTGAATATCAATTTGACCATACATTTCTTATGCACACTTGAAATTATATTATTTCCAACAGTTTTTCCGTCCATATGCTATAGATGATTTTCATCTTGACATCATCAATGGACAATCGCACTGCTAAGCATGTTAAAATGGTATGAGGCATCCCGGGGTTTGGGAGCTCTGACAATATATTAACAATTAAATCATCAGTGTTACTCGATGCACTTCAATATTTGGATTCATGAAGGATTACTATTAATATTTTGTTTAATAAGAAACTGCACGTCATATTGTTTATATTTATGAAGTCCCGCGTCACGTATACGCGTGACATCACCACGTTTCGTCCGCCATTTTGTTATGGCGGAATAGCTGCGTTCGTGGCCAGAACAGTAGTGAGCTGCCGAAAGGCAATCCGGAAGAAGAATGACATGGGACTTATCCCTGTAACTCAGGTACAAAAAATCTTCTATATGATCTACTTGTCCAATAAGTGCACTTTGTAAAAAGAGTTCCTTTCTTTTCTCTTTTACTGGGTTAACAATGATGATATTTAATGAATAATGGGGCCATATTTATTCTACTTAATTTCAATATTTGGATAATTAGGGGACCATCAGTAGTCTATGAAGATATAAAATGAGTTCTTATTATAATTCTTCACTTATTCAATTCAAATATAATAACTAGGTGCACAAATATCATTACCCTAATACAATATAAACAGAAGCATAATTCGTTATCACAAATGGGACAATGCATATAACAGAGTATTACCATCAATTTACCTGCATTGGCTATAATCAGAACTTTGAGGTTACAGCTTACTAAAAACTTTATATATTCCCTACAGGCCACATAATACCATTCATACCAGTAACGGTCAATATAAATGAAGTTTCATCCAATCCATTATTCCATATTAAGGGAAGAGATCCTATTTAGGATCGTGTTACAATACACATGTCTAATTAGACCGTTATGGAATACCAATAGATTATCCTTTATCACAGGTATACCTATAATCTTTCGCTCTGGAAGTATTTATGATGTCTACGTGCAGCCCATGAGAAATCCACAAGCACTATTTGTCATTGCTTAATGGACTAAACCTCAGGGTGAGTAAATATCTGATCCTTAAAAACAAGTCTACATCTGTAATATCGGGTGCTGTTTTTGGAATATCTCACGACCTATGGGACAATTGTTCAAGCTGAGGTATATTTATAATTTGCAACGTGCTTATTGCAATTTTATATTTTTCCTTTTTACCATTTGGCGGTGTATTCCTATCCTGCTTTGACTGCAACGAACACAACCTGACCTGGTGTATGATGTAACATGGTATGATCTATTCCTTTTTTCATATACATTTATTCCATTATTCTACTTTGTTTTATTCAATGCCAACATTTTTATTTTATGCATATGTTCAAAAATGGTGTTATAACTCATATATAATGTGTACAGCCTTGAACCGCTGGTCGAAACATGTGTCGGCTGTTGCGCCTTATGGACAATAAAATAACCTAATTTTGCACATGGATTTGGACTATGGAAACGTTGTTTTGCAATTTCTTTGAATTGGAACTATTTACCTTGAGCGCAATACACTCCCCCGAAGCCAAATCTTTAATTCTTCACTCCTGGAAACCAACCCCAGCCGACTGGAACAACATCGAGACAAGAAGGCGGCTACACAATGCAGGAGAGGACTTAGCCAGGAGAGCAGTGAACAGTGACATACAGGTTGGTGACACAGTACTAGTGAAGACTCGGAACCGGAAAGGGAAAATGTCACTGCCGTACGAATCAGAACCATGGACAGTAACCCAGCAAGAGCACGGCCTTGTGTCAGCCACGCGAGGGCGTGAGTCAGTGTCAAGAAATGCCTCACACTTCCAAAAAATCCCACCAACATTGTGGGAGGAAGGAAAAAGAGAAAGCAGTTTTAGAGGAGATCAACCAGCACAGACCGACAACTCTCAAGAAGGGCGGAGTGAAGAGACAAGCTTAAGATCTCCAGCCTGAAAAGGAAAAGAAGAAGAAATTGTGGACACACCCCACACTCCTCCACGAGATAGGAGTGAGCGGTACACACTAAGAAAACAGCCAATACCATCGACGAGGCTGAAAGGCTATGCCCTCAATGGCGTCTACGTTCGATCAAGGTGAAGACTAGGAAGCAGCCCGACAGGAGATGTGAAAGGCTGCGTCAACGGCCGACAAGGGTGCGGAGTTGAAGGAGAAATCACAGAAGACTCTAGAGGTTGAAAGACTATGTTCTCGTGTCTTGAATGCCTGTCATGAATACAGGCGCTCTTCATGTTTGAACAGTTTGTTTAAAGTTTTCTTGACTCTGAATACCTGCTTGAACACTGGTGATCTTTTATGTTTTATTAACCATCCAAAAGTTGATGAGGGATGTGATGTCCACATGTGGACAAGTTAATAAAGGTGAGCGTGGAGCCCGCCGAACGGCAGTTCCCGCTCTGACTCCCATACCCAGTGTCTGTGTTTTCATTTCGTTTAACGCTACGTGCATCACAGAGTTAGGCCCGGCCCTCCTCCTTACACACCACAGTAACGAGCCCCTACATATTATAAAATGCTTATTTCCTAGATGCAGTATCAACCTAGGTTTCAAGGTGTGTTTTAATATAGTTTTCATTGCTTAGGAGTCTGTTTTAATGCAGTTTTATTTTTATAAATCATATTCTACAGGGTGAATGTTTGTCTTGTGGCTTTAATGGAAAATTTCCGAAATAAAGAAAAGACTTGACTATATGTTATGTTGTGATGCTTTTGTGTGGCACTGCACCATCATGGCAGTGCTTTGAAAACGCTGATGATTGTAGGCATACATGTGCAAGGTAGCCGAGCCACTGCTGTCAAACGGACTGGCCCAAGTCTCATTGATGCTCGATACTGCCAAAGAGTTGCTTGAGAATAAAAGTGTTCTGTGATGAAGGATGGGCTTTAATGGGGGGCGGGGTAACATGGGATTAACTGTCCACAGCCGCAGCTGAGGGGTTTGCTTTGCTCGGACCTACCAAAGCACAAGCTGGGGGCCCTTAAAGGCCATGTCTGCCACCCCCCAAAGCTATATCATCACACAGTACAAATAGATTTCAGAGCTGCGATCGTTAATGTCCTTATTTGCGATTTCGACAGAAACACCGAATATTTAAATATCGGTGTGCAGAGAACACGCGCAACCACTGCCTCGCCTGAAGGATATCCTGATTCCAGGGTCACTGAAAGCAAACCTTCTGAGTCACACCTAGCGCGCACCCTGTGAGCTATCGGCCCTCGTATCTTGCACTCTCAACCTGCTGCAGCTCCTAAAGAGCTGGGTGGGGCCTGTTTATTGTTCCACAAACACAGCCGCTCCTAAATCACCATAGCATCAAATACCACGAGGACAACATCAGACCCGTCAACCAGCAGCAGCAACTGAACGGCGTTAGTGGCGCGTCAGCAAACGGAAATGCACGCACGCGATGGACGTTTAACAAAGATGGTTCGAAATTATGCTGTGACTTGGCCCTGCGCACCTCAATTTTTTATTTTACATTCTGCTGTGACATAGGGCCATCAGGCTTCTGGGTGAAGACTGGTTATTCTGAGGAAGACGTCGGTGAAGACGTCAGTGAAGGCTCGCCTTAAACCGGCTCACCTCTAAGATTACATCGAGTTTAGACTGATTCACTGCCACTCCCTGTTGCCCTCCTGTATACCTGGAAAAATAGGCTTCCCAAGAGTGGGGTAAACGGGGGAAATCCCACCCCCCATTTGCTGCTTTGCCCACACTTCCCATTTGGTCGCCTGCCCCCCCCTGCCAATTAACTCTTTCCAGGTCATTCACGCATTTGGAGGCATTTTATTTGCTTAGCCTGTGTTCTTTCTGTGTTCTTTCTTTTAGCCTGAAAGGGAAACCACAGAAACAAATGGGCTATGAATATCACTGAGGTCGGGGCAGGCTTCCTACATGAGGCCAGCACTATTGTTTTCCAAATGTGCACCTTACACTTTCAAGGAAAAAAAGATAGTCCCAAACTGAAACGTGCTTCTTAAACTTCCATGCGCTCGGTTTCTTTCAAACGTGTTTATTTTTTTGTCAGACTACCACACAAATACCCCGCCAGTTTTGTGCCCCTTCCTTTGTGTTTTATCACATGATACATTTCTAAATATTTTATATGTCTGTCAAACTGCTTCATCACAAATACATGCTTTTTTTTGGTGCTGACAGCAGTTATTAGGAAATGAAACGTTTGGTTCATGAACACCAACTTTTGATTTTCACTACAGGGGCAGACATTCCCCCATTCTGAATATAAGCTAGCAACGAGCGCAATCCATCCCCCGTACGTACACCTTTCCTAGCACTTCTTTTTTTTTATTACAAATTGCAAAAAGTCATAAGATTTACAGTTAGTTTTAAATATATAACATCTCAGCAACAGTCACTCAAGCCGCTGAGCTATCCTGGTAGCCTTCGATGGGGAGGCATGTCTATGGATTCCTTAATGTGCTCAAAATCCTTACCAACAGTGTTGTTCATGAACATGACTTCAAAGTGAACAGTATTTAATCTCCAAAACACACTCACCCTGTGCATAGATTAATTGAGGGGGTACCAGTGGCATCTCGTCCATAGTGGGCGAGGGGGCACTGACCCATGGGCATCCTCGCCCATTATGGAGGATCCGAGGAGCCAGCACAATGTAAACACTGGATGCTCCCACAGCTGCTTTTTGCAGCTGAGGGAACACTACTGGGCTGGCTTGAACTGTCAAATGGAAACACAGTTTCCGTTTGGCTGTTCTGTTCCCCAGCCGCACTTGTCCAATGGGCCTTGGAAAGCTGTGGGTGGTTTTCTTTCCCAACCTTGCATATCCCATTTGGGGTACTGCGTGTTTGTATGTGTGAAGTGGCGCTCCTTCACCCACTCCACCCTGCTGAAGTCCTGGCTGATAATGAGACTCCACGGGTTACCTGGCCACCCTTCTGATCTCGGGCCCAAGCCCTGCCAGTTGCATGCTTGTGCTGCCTCCCTGGCAACCCCTGTACCTGGGGACTGTTTTCTGTATCCCTACAGTCCCCAAACCAGTACTTATGTCTGCACTCACCCTGCACTTACCACCGGCTGGCCGTTTTTTATTTATTTTATGCTATTATTTATTATCCCATGAACTGCACTTTATCCTCCCCCCACCCCCTGCACTTTTCTTTTTCCCCCCTTCCCTTGCACTTGCGCAATCTGAATGACACCTGGCCTAGTAAGATCGTTGTCTGTCTTCCTTCTGTTCCCCCTCCCTTGCCTCATCGCGCCTTGAAACACTTGTGTATAGGCGCATTATAAATGTCATATCATATCATATCATATAATATCATGGTTCCTGTTTGTGCTATGCCAGAGCTGGAGGGCTGGGTAGAAACCTCAGGAAAGGGGCAGAAGGTATGTTAATTTAAATATGTGTATGTATGCGTGTATCTTGAGTTCTGTGTAATGAGTGAGTATATGATGATGGGTGCATGTGTGAATGAGCAAGTGCATGCTGCATGTGAATAATGTGTGGTCACGTGTTTGTGCTAGGCTGCAAACCTGATTTTGGCAGGTGGGGGGGTGGTTGTTGCACAATCCCTCTCCCCACTGGCCAAGATCAGCTTCCCTGTGCGAGGGGCTGGGGGCCCAAAGTGCCGTTCTGGTGTTTATTTGCTGCCCATCTATGAAAAATGCCTAGTTAAAGTACCATGCCTGCCACTTGGGCCCCCTAGCACCTTCCATGCACACATAATCACTGTGTGCGTGTGAGCTGCTGGGATGCTCAGGGGGCAGGTATGACATTTTTTACTGAGGATCTATGGTAAAGTAAGCTTCATAGGTGTTATTACTTGACTAGACTGGCATTTTGGTGCAGCCAGTCTAGCCATCTTTTACAGTGTCATGATATTTTGTATTGGCCATCTTTCATAATGTAAACATGGTGTGTGTTATTACATGGCTAGACTGGGATTTTGGTGCAAATCGTCTGGGCACATCTTACTGTGGCATGCCATTCTGTGTTGCATCTTTGCTAATGCAAGCATGATCAGTGTTATTACCCGGCTATACTGGCATTTAGATTTAGCCAGTCTAGCCATTTCTTACTGTGGCATGGCATTTTGTATTGGGCATCTTTGCTAAAGGAAGCATGATTAGTGTTATTACGTGGCTAGACTGGCATTTTGGTGTAGCTAGTCTAGCCACTTCTTACTTTGATATAACATTTTGTATTGGGCTTCTTTGATAAAGCAAGCACAATAATTAGTATTACGTGGCTAGACTGGCATTTTGATGTAGCCAGTTTGGACAAGATTTCATACTGTGGCATTGCATTTTTAATGGTAAAGCCAACTAACTTGAGTATGTTCTTAGATGGGGATACTGCAATATATTGGCAGAACAAGTGTGGACATGTTTTCTTATGGTATCATTACCGACAGTATGTGCAAAGTAAACATGAGCATGTTCTTGTATGGGAATTCTGGTATATATTTTTGCAGCCAGTATGGAAATGTATGGGCACACCCAGCATGAACATGTTTTTATTCTGGCATGTATTCAGGGATGTAATTTAGGGGTCGCCAGAGGTCGCAACCTCTGAGGTCTCCCTTGCGACCTCTAAAAAACAAAAGAAAAACATTTATTTTTTTATTTTTTTATTTTTTTTTAGTAATGCAAGCTCCTGAGCTATGGCCAGCACCATGTGGCTCTTTACTTTTGGAGTGGCTGGCTTTCTTGTTCAGGCCCCTTAAAAAAAAGAAAAAGAAAAATAAGAACAGGAGTGCCACAAGTCTAACACTTTCAGCACTGACCCTAAATAAGAAAGAATAGGAATACCAAATCATGTGTCTTTCTGGAATTCTATAAATAATTGCTAGACTTAAAGGTTTATTTCAGGCACACTTCAGGGGGTGAGTCACTGATTTAGTCTGTTCTTAAACACCTCAATTCAGCCTTTCATCCTTCTGAGGTCGATACATGAGTACCAACACAGGTTGGGTGATATTGGGTGTATATTTTTTCTATATAAAGCGCTTAAGCGTAAGTGCTATATAATAACACATCATTATCATTTGGTCATGGATGTCTGCTTGCATTCACAGTTATTTAGTAATATGGGCCTAAAAAAAAAAGTATGTGCCTATACACACTGATCTTAACGATACATATGGTGATCTATTCTTGTATGAAATGTACATCACATTATAGTGATATGTAACCATATTTTTCGTAGTGTACAATGCTATGTGATGCCACTTCCTGTTTTGTCAACGGGTGGAAGGTCGTGTTCCGTCGCTACCCGCTATATCACTTTGGGGTGGGGTCAAATGCCATCATTTCCTGTGATGTCATCAGGGGGGTCAAGGGTCGCGTGATGTCACTTCCGCTACCCCTGGCATTTTGGTGAAATGACGTCCCTGCATGTATTATGGGCAAATGCATCATGAAAATGTGTTGGGGAAATGCTCCTGTGTACTGTTAGTGAGTTGTATCTATTGGATTTTTTTCATGAGTTACCCTACAAAACAAATTGCAGACTGGCTATTTACCCAATTTTTCAATCAAAGTGTGATGTAAAATGCACTATTTTAAGCCATTATTTTAATTAATTTAAAACTGTTCTTGGGGGTTAACTCCCCCCTCTTAACTTGTTCTGGCTGCCTCACTATGCACGGTCGATCTGGCATATTTGGAGGAAATATTGACACCCCTCCAATTAAAAAGTTCACCAGCCATCTCTGGGATGTACAGCCAAAAAATAGAAACTGTAAACAATTATATGGTGCAAAGTGAGATTTTTGCAACCATTTCTAAAGACCCAAGGGAGCAGTTGCCTCTTTTTCCCCAGTACCCTGCACCTGTATGTGTTATGACATCTGTTAAACAGAGTGTCATTGACTATCATTTTTATTGTATTGTATTTATTTTGTTTGTATAGCGCTTTACTCCAAAATGCTGAACATTTTAACAACTTGATACATATAACATTATAACAGTAGAAGCAAATAACAATTAGGAATCAGTCCAACAAAACAGTAAGAAGACCAATTAAACTGAAGGGAAGAGGGAGAGTAGTGCAGTAGGACTGAGAGGGAGAGGGAGGGATGAGGAGGAGAAGGAGGAGGGAAACGGAAGTGGAAAAGGGTGAGAGTCGGTGGTGGGGGAGGGGAGGGAGATGATCAAGGGAAACAAGATAAAGGAAGGAGGGGGAGCAAGAAGGGGGAAGTGGTTTCATGGCAGGGAATGGAGAAGGAGAGATTTAAGGGAAGTGCGGAATGAGGAGAAGGTAGGAATAGAGCGGATTGAGAGAGGTAAGGAGTTCCAGTGCAGGGGGCCTAGGAGCTGGAAGGAGCGGAAACGGGAGGGGGCACAAGGGGATGGAGGAACAGTGAGAAGTAGTCAGCAGAACGAAGTGAGCGGGACGGAGTGTAGAAAGAGAGGAGGGAGGAGCGATAAGGGGGAGCAAGTCCATGGAGAGATTTAAAAACTAAGCAGAGAAAATGAAATTTAAGTTGGGAGTGAAAGGGAAGCCAGCCAAGGGAGGAAAGGGAAGCAGAGATGGTGTCAGGGAGGTTAGGAGACAGAGGGTACAGACGGCAGAATGGTAGATAGATTTGAGGGTGGCGAGATGAGAAGTAGGTAGTCCAAAGAGTAAGGAGGAGCAGTAGAAGAGCAAGAGAAGATAAGGGAGGAGATTAAGAGTTTAGTGTCATGGAAAGTGAGAGAGGGGCAGACTTTGCGAACATTAAAGAGGTGGTAGCGACAGGCACGAGAGGTGAGAGAGATATGGTGGGAAAAGAGAGAGAGGAGTCAAAGTGAATGCCTAGGTTGCGAGCCTGGACATAGATAGGGAGATTAGAAGGAGGAAGGTGAATGAAAGGTGGAGGAGAGGGATGGGGAAGAGAGTTGGAGGGGAAGAATACAACTTCAGTCTTGTCAGTGTTGAGGGAAAGAAAGCTGGTAAAACATCCAGTTGTTTATGGCAGTAAGACAGGAAGAGAGTTTCAGGTGGAGGTCGGTAGAGAAGGAAGAGAAGGAAAGGAAGAGCTGTGTATCGTCAGCATAGAAATGGTGGGAAATGCCGAACAAGGAAATAACAGGGGCAAGGAGGGAGGTGAATCATTTGAATCTGAGGTATGAGTGATATTTCTTCTGTTAAACTGGCTAGTTTTTACTAGCTATTAATGGTTCGGTCAAACATTTTTATTGTCCCTACGGTTCGGCCATGTGTTTTTAAGCCTAAGTCGCTCGATTTTAGAAAAATTTCCTATGGACCTTACCCGAGTTTTCGTCCATTAAACGCATGTGAAAACAGGCACCAGGGAGCTGGCATTTTGTGATAATCCTATCACTTGCCCCATCGCCCTGGCTTACCTGCTTTTGTGGCACTAAATCATATCCCCCGTCCCTGAGCCTGATATTATCAAAACATTAATATTCCCCGCCTCTCTCTGTGACGTTACTGTGCTGTGTAGGCAACCGCGCCCAGCCGTCTTCTACGCGACTTCACACAGAACCCAGAAACCAACACAGATCAACTCACAACACAGCACACCACAATTCGGAATATGAAACTGTACTTTAAAATCAAACAGCAATATGGTACATTTGGTAAAGTACATTTATTTGACATTAAATGTTTGGAGAATATTCAGCAATTGGCATATTAAATTGGAATGGATTTTTTTTTCCTTTCTCTCGATCCGCAAATCCTCTAAAGTTGATTGTGAGACACGCCCTGTTCCTTTATGGTACACAGGGTGTTGGTTTTCGTTAAAAGAAGCACTTTGGACGCACGGTGAACCGCAAGGCTGTTCCATCAACTAGGCACTAAGGTTGATATGTTGCTTCTAGCCGCTAGTACTGCGTAAGGGCATATGGGCCCTTAGCGATCGTCCCATAAAATGGTCAACGTTGTGCAGTTGTTTACAAGAAGCTGCAGCTGGCGATTGAAAAATCCATCAGCCGGGGTCTGGAATAGGTGGCAGTAGCAGTATGGTAGGATGTACCTGTTTAGAAAACATAAAAATTGAAATTAGTCTCACCAGCCGATCTTTATTACTATAATTCCTTTTATTTATTACGGCCGAGCTGAAACTATTTGCTTGCGAGGATAGTGCAATGGAGTATGTTCGGCTCTAAAAGCAATGCGAAAACTAACGAAATAAATTGAGGTAAACACACAATGTAATGATTTTTTAGCGTTGAACCCCTGAGAAACAACTGTTTGTCTACATGCGTGTCGAATGGGCACATGCATGCCCATGTGCTCGGTAGAAAGACGATCCCACAAACGTTTTCTTGCTCTTCATTCATTCATTAATTCTTCATTCCGGTATAAAAGCGTCTAAAGAGTTACTTACATTATATTTGCCATTTCCATTGTGTCTCTGCGTAATGCAGTCCGTAAATACCACTGGGTTCGTGCCAACGATTTTTCATATACTGCACTAACATGAAACTCGGTCTAGTTTCAGAATTTTCAGCCTTATCGTCTCTTACGTTATTGCACCCCTCCTTCAAATGAAGTCGTTTTGGCATGGACCCTGTCTCTCAAGGTTAAAAAACAATAGAACCTTATACTGCCAGTACGAGTCGTGGGCCTCTTCAGCCCGCGAGCAAAAAATCAAAGCCACTGACCTTCAATCTGCATGTTACTTTGCAACATCCCGTGTAAAGCCATCTGTGAGAACTTGAATTTTCGACTCCATCTATGTACTAGTCCTCAATGTGCAAATGCAAACTGGCTAACTGGCTTCTCTCCCATCTGCAACGCCTCGCTTGGTGCGTTCCAAGGCCCCCAATTTTGTCCTCGTTGTCCGTGAGCTTTCCAGCCCTAGAGAACCATAATTATGGAGACATTGACTTTTTGGGGCAAGGTCAGGGAAAGTATAAAGTACCCGAGGAGTTGAGTTGAAAGTGAGATTTATTGTTTGTTTGTTTTATTATTTGCAATACGCAAGCGTCCCCTCGGTTAACAGTGCGCAGCATTTACATGTGATTGAGAAACTTAGTTACAGCAACAAAAATATATACATACACATATTCACAAGGTCAGCGATATGAGGTGAATAGAGAGAGAAGTCAAAGATGACACCCATGTTGTTCGCCACCCAGGATGGTGAAGGGAGGGGTTAGGGTTAGCATACTTTGTATGCACACTGTACAATAACATTACTTTCAAAAAGACAATCAGATTACAATCATTTAAACCAGGATTTGTACTTCTCAACAAGCTCTGCTTTGGGTGGACATGGCACAGTGGCAATGTTCGGTGGCAATGCATCAGTGCTGTGTGTGGGATGTTTTACCCATGCAACCGAGCCCTACCACAAAAACTGTGCATTACTGGCATTGAAAACATCATGATGGCCAGAACTCCCCAGAAAATGCACAGGGAAAACATGAAGAATAGGCTGCCACCCATTTTTGCCTATGTTGTGAGCACAGGAGGGCACTGCCTAAAACCACCATTGGGCTACACACAAAGTAGCCTGACACCATTGGGAATGGCAAGGTTGATTGCCAAAAGCAACCCAGAGCTGTTGGGAATTCATTTTCTTGATGTCAAAAAGTTGCAAAAATGGGTGCAGTACCCGTTTTGGACACAAACGGGCGCTAGCGGTCTAAACTCTTACAGGAGAGCTGTCTTGCAGAACTGTGCATTGATCAGAAGGAGTCTTAGTTAATTAAAAGTTCAAAGAGTCTCTGTTCATGGGAGGCATTCACACCAGCCCTGAGCAGCAACAGCCCAGGAAATCACAGGTCTCTGTTAATCAAATGCAGAGTGGCCACCCTGGTCTGCTGACCTCAGCCTGCTGCACCCAACACATGAGACCGTTGCAATTGAATGGGGTATGTTGATTTTTAGTGTGGACTGTAAACAGAGCCCTGCCTGGAAAGAGAGACATGTGTTTCCTGACTTACCCAGTTTCTGGGGGTGGGCTCAGACACTTTTGCGGAATCATATTGCAGCAAATATGTGTTTAAGTTAAATGCTTCTAAAATATTGTATTAAGCTTACAAAAATGTGCAATTTGGAGATCCTTAATCTAAGAAATGTACCCACAATTCAAGACTTGATTCAACTTTGTACCATGTTCTGAGGCAAAAACCCACTATTTATTGATACTACAGACACTGTGTTTATGCTAGATACCTAGTAAATTAATGGAATATGGGTAGAAAGGGAGTGTACATGTGTGCCATTTTTGGTAAATGTCCGATATTGGTAAATCAACTAAATATGAAAATAAGTTGCCATTTGTGTTAGCAAGCCCTCAGGAAGATCAGAGTTGGGCCAGAATGTACCTTAAGTCAGCTGTAATATGTACATGTAATGTCAAACAACTGTGTATCTGGGAAGTATGTGTAGTTATGAAAAATGATTTTCTAAGCAAAAGTAAAGTGGCGTTTCTTCAATAGATCGTAAATGGCTGACATCACTCTGACACACTATCCTTTCTCAAATCAG
Organism: Ambystoma mexicanum; assembly: GCF_040938575.1. Lineage (NCBI taxonomy): Eukaryota > Metazoa > Chordata > Amphibia > Caudata > Ambystomatidae > Ambystoma > Ambystoma mexicanum. The sequence continues at coordinate 1,215,406,427 of NC_090924.1, forward strand.
GGACCAAAGAATCCTTTGACCTATCAAATCTTGAGAGGGTTGGGCATGCAGAATTAGCCGACCCACCCATTTTCAAAACACATAAAAAGAGACACTGGAAGCGAGACAGGGACTTTCTTTTTCACTTTCTGCGGAGCATTTTGACAGACAACTCCACATCCAGACTTCAGACTTCCCATCCAGAGATCCAGACTTCAAATCCATCAATCTCCAGAGACCAGAAATTAACTCCAGAATTTGTAGCAGAGAGGCCTGAATCCACAAGCTGAATCCTTTTTCAGCAGGCCTCCAAATCATTTGCAAACTATTCAACAGCTGGGCGAGCTGTTTGAATTTTTGCCAAGAACTTTTGCCAGAACCAGAGACCCAGAAGGCAGAATTATCCAGAGAGACCAGACCCAGACCAGATCGCTTTGCAGTGCTGAGAGCTGACACAGATCGCTCTGCGCGGAACCAGTACCAGAGAACCGCAGTCCAATCCTGACCCGATCCGTCGCGAAGTCGCATTCCTGTCCAAAATATAGTGTGAGTACCGCCAGAACTGTGCAAAACCCAATCTCTTAGTTTAAAATAATCTAATTCAAACTATTTTAACCTATTGAGAACTGCCTCCTAGAAATCTTGTGTTCCTTCTGTGATCTCACACCTGAAAACTGTCACCTGTCATTCTGAGCTTGACTTTTCTTTTGAGAATCTACCTTCGCGAAATCGTCCGTATCTCCGGAACCGTTTGTCCTAGGAACTTTCATCTTAAAGCTAAGATTCTGGGCTTTCCTGCGAACCCAGAACCGACTTTCTATTCATTATACTTTTTCCGTAATCGCGCTCGACGCACTCGGAAAAATTGCCGCGATTTGCGATTTGGCTCAAATTTCTCCACGTGTCAAAATAGCAGCTCCTTGCTTTCCTTTGCTGAAATTCGTTGCAACCTGACAATCATTCATAGAGCATTGCTAAAGTGATCCTGAACTGATTTAAAGTAGCTATCACTCACCCTGAACCTCTAGAGGGAATAAAAATCATTTTAGCATATTTTTCCCTTATTTGCATACCACCTTTAAAGTACTTTGCCTGTGTTTAAAATCATCCCTGTTGATCTACGCTTGCTAGGGGGAAACTGAATTGGGATTGTACTGTGATTGTATTCCTGAAGACTGTGTGTGTTACTTCCATCTCCTTACTTTGCATAGGGGGGGAGTGACTTGTCAAAGAAAAAGTGATCACATTATCTTTTGATGAAATCATATCAAGTTTATTTCTGTACTGCTATTTATTCATCTTTGCATCTCCTTGAAACCATAAAGCATTCTCTGATACCTTAGTCCCCTGTTCCTAGTCATAAGTCACCAGAACTGTGCTATTGTAGGATTACCTATTGCTGATTACTGCTCATATTCACAAGTGTGATATCAATTATTAATTTATTATAAAAGTGCGATATATATATATATTGTTTAATTTTCAAATAAACCTTTTAAATTTGCAAAACAAACTTACTTCTTGGCTCAGTGAGGTCAGGGGGATTCTAAGAGAGGGGTGTTATATAAGGGTTGTCATCCAGAGTACACAAACTGGACATAAAAATATATATATAAGGGCTTCCCTTCAGCAATCCCAGACAAGGCACTGACTTAGTGGGACTGCTTGATTGGAGTCTTTAACAAAGTGGGGGCTCAGAGCCGGGAGGTTCTGGGTTAGACTTACCACTTGTGCAGCTTAATACAGTGTGTCAACTGACCGGATACACATATCCGGTTAGATCACCACGCTGTTTTACACTGTGAAAGCACCCCTCAAAGGAACGCTCTAAGGAAATGGTCTGTTTTGCAAAATAAATACAAACTTCTGTAAGTCAGGAAGGAACTCAAATTCCAGACTGATGACACTGGTAGACATCAAAATAGCCTGAGAGCACTTCTTACATAAGCTATTTGTGAGAGGTGAATGGACTGAGCAGGGCCAGGATGCGTGGTTGCAGGCAATCACACAACAGGTCACTGCAACTGGGTTAGATATCTGGAGAGATCAGGGCCCCTTACTTGTGGCCCTGAGTGAACTACTGCAGAGCCAGAAAAAGCTGGAGCAACAATTAGATTTCAATAGGGCATGTGCTGAGCAGGTAGTTACCCTGCAAAGCCACCTAGATAGGGAAAAGGCAGAGAGCAATAAACTGATCCTGAAAGACCTGGATACGCAGGCAGAGTTTGATCAGGAGCGCCAGAAAGCTGGTGCCTTTCAAAGGCAAAGGGACGACCTGGCGGCACAGATGCAGACTCTTAGTCAGGAAAGGGACACCTTAGACCAGGAAGTCTGCCATTTAAAAAGAAAAACTGAAGAAAATCACTTGGCCCTCCAGGGGCTGGGGGACCTCCAAAAAGAGCATCAGAACTTGTTAGAGCACACCAGGAGGGTGGAAGAGGCTCTGGCAAGAAAGGAGCAGGCCAGTAGGGATGGGACTCAGGAGGTAACCCTCCTGCAGCAAAGACTGGCCCAGTACTCCAGGACCAATCATGAGGCACAGAGAGAGAATGAGGCTCTCTGCCAGCACAATGATAGGCTCCAGCAACAGGTAGTCATGCAGGAGAGACTGATAGAGTCTAGTAAGGCCTTAACTGAGGAACTGAAAGCACAGGCTCTTGCATTGCAACAGGGAGCAGGGGCTGATAGAGATGAGGTTCGCTGGGAAAGGGAAACGCCTGAGCATAACCTCAGGAGCCCTAGTACCAGAGGCCTTCATCTCTCCCAGTCCCTGGACTCTGCCACCCCCATGTCCCCTGGCGCACATGAGCACAGGGCCACAGGGATGGCAGATTACTATCCAGCCAAAAGTATGGGGCTCATAGGCCAGTACCACCCAGGAATGGATGGGCGGGCATCCGGGTATGGGCACCTAGGAACAGTGCAATTTAGTGGGGAACCCCAGGAGAGTAGGCCCACTAAGGGCATCCTGAAAACCTCTGCCCAGTTAGGTCAGTGGGGGGGTACCCATCAAATCCTGGTAGCAAGGAGGGATCTGAAGACTCCTCTGAGCATCACAGGACACAGGAGACCAGGTCCCCACATTCTGCCAGCTATTTCCAGGCTCGCAGAATCCGGGAAAACCTGGAAGGTCAGACGGGCACCTCTGGGAGCAGTGCTTCTGAATCAGAGGATGAATGGACCAGGATTACCAGAACCAAAAAGGCCAATAAGGTGAACAGGGCCTTGCTTAAGGACCCCTTAAAACAGATTAAGGCCATCAGGAGTGTCATCATGCCTTATCATAAGAACGCCAAGTATTCTATTTGGGAACACTTGGAGCTCTATGAGCAAATGATGGAGACTTTCCATTTGAAGGACAGCAGAAGCTGCATCCAGTACGTCAAATGGACATTCTCCCCTGAATACTCCAGTTTCTTTGCGGGGCTGGAGGACCAAAACCATTCAAGATGGTCCACATATAGAGCAGCCATCTTGAAACATTTTTCTGTACATAGAAATCCCCAAGAGGCCCGCAAGGCAGCCTACAATTTGCAATGTGAGGAGGATCAGGCCCCACAAGAATTCGTGCAAGAATTGAAGCGTGCCTTTGCGCAGACCACCAGAAGGGTGCGCACGGACAGCAGAGAATTCATCAACACATTTTTCCATGCTCTTCCCAAGTACATAATGACACAGCTCGTGAGAGATTACCATGAGAAAAGATCTTTGGACTGGGTCATTGAGCAAGCCACCCGGATCTATGAGGTGCAGAAGCCCATAGAAAATAAAAGTAATGCGCAGAAAAAACCCAAAACCAACAGCATCCCTGCTGCTGCCAAGGTGGCGGAGGTAAAGGTTGCCACCTTTTAGATTTGGAGATGGGGGGGCCTAAAAACCTGCCTGCGCAGAACAACTCTAACACCAGAAGGCCCTCGGGCCAGTCACAGACAGGGAGTCAAGGAGGTAGTCCCACAAATGGGGTCCCTCGCTCCCCTGATTATGTAAGTCCCCGCTACAAGGGAAATTGACCCATCCTGGGTTATGTGTGGACTCCTCCAGCCCAAGGGGGGATCCAGTCAAGCACCTAACCCAGAGAACTTCCCTCCAAACTTCCCACAGGAGGGCAGAAATTCACCAAACCCTGGGCCAAACTTTTTCCCCAGGTATCCACAAGGTTTCCAGCCCCAAACTCATCCATCCTTCTTTCCCCAATTCCCTGAGCCCAGACAACCTAATCCGGGAGAGGGGAGGCCAAGGGTGGAGGGGTACCCAAATCTTCCCAACCCGGGGTATTACCAGAGAAGGGATAGCTACCCTTCCCGGGATCAGCCCAGAGGAGAAAAAAGAGCCCCGTATCAGCCTGAGCGGGTTTCACAACTTGAGCGCCAGGTCCAAAACATGGCACGGGATCTGGGTCACATGCTGAGGGCGCAACAGAACCCTCAGATGGGCATGCCGGCACAGAACGCCCCAAACTCTGGACCTGGTGCTCCAGAACAATGATGGGGGCAGCAGCCCGATAACCCACCGGTTCCCAGGGAGGAGGCACAAGGGGAAGGGGGGTGTAAAGCCTTGGAGGAAGCTTCCTTCCCAACTTGTAAACAGCCCCTGGAAAACCAGGAACCGGAAACAAAATCTCCTACCCCTGAAAGTCTGCCACCCAAGGAACAGAGGGGAGGTAGGAGAAACAAAGTACCCAAACAGACCCATTTTGTGGAGGAGGTACAGGTCTTCCAATTTGAGGGAGAGGGATCCTCAGAGGATCCTGGGAAAAGTATTTTCTCCTTCAGAGATGGGGGAACTCCTCCCAAGGAAAAATGGGTCCCAAGGGATTCCAACCCAGACTGGGTAGATGTGGGGATTGAGCTGTCCCCGCCCATCATTCTATCCCAGAACCAACAAGACCGAAAACCCCTGGTTCAAACCCATCCAGGTGACTGCCTCCAAAAACGTGGGGGCGGCCCAGAACTGGAACCAGGGGAACCAAAAACCGCATCAATATCCAGTTGCAAACGTTTTCTTTCAGATTCCCATGACTCTCCACAGAATTATGCCCAAATCTCTTCTCTCGCCATGTCCAAAACCAGAAAGTTAGCCCACCAGTTGTCCAAAAATGTGCATTATCTGTGCCCCCTTGAGGAGAAGGAGGGAAGATACTATGCCCTGGTACAAGTACAGGGGCAGGGTACAATTTTGGCACTGGTGGACACTGGATCCCAAGCTACCCTTCTGTCCAAAAGGGCCTTTGATGAACTGAATTCAGGTAGGGGGGAGAAGTACCAAATTCCCCTCACCTCTCTTCCTGGACAACTCCAGAACTTTGACGGGAAGGAAATTCCTGTCGAGGGGACTGCAGATTTGGACATCAAAATTGGGCGACACAAGGTGAAACACCCGGTCATAGTAGTGAATGTAGAGGGAACCCCTTGTTTACTAGGGAATGACCTCCTGAGAAGGCTGTCACCCCTAATAGATTGCGTAAAACAAGGTCCTCTGGACCCAGACTAGCCGACCAATAAAATTAAAACAGAGAGTCAACCATGTTAGTTTAAACGGCACCTGCCACATGGTTGAACAAAAATCTGACCAAGTAGAATTTCACTTCCAGAACAACCAAATTCCAGACGTGACAGTAATAGCAGTAGATAAATGTATTATACCGCACCTACCTAACCCCAAGCAAATTGGCTATATTCAACAATTCTACGCAACCGAACTGCACCTGGTGCGGGATTGATAATGCAGACCTGATCCACATGCTATGGAACTGCACCAAGACTCAGACCCTCTGGTCAAAAATAAAGCAAATATGCGAAGAGGCGGGTTTGACCAGGTACGAATGGACTCCGCATGAATGCCTTTTGGGTACCTACCCCAGACTAGCTAAATTCAAGCACTCAGTTAAACTGATGGACTTAGTGTGCATATTGGCAAAAAGAACTATGGCCATGTCATGGAAAAAGCCCACAGGTCCGATCTTCACGGTATGGCATAAAGAACTTGAGAAATGGGCGAACACCGAGACAAGGGCCTGGGAGGATAGTGTAGCCAGATCTTCCGAAGACTCGAGTATTGCACTAGCTGCATGGAAAGACACCATGGCAAAACTGTTCCACTCTCCAGATGACAAACCCCTTTGAACAACTCGCTGGGACGAATCGCTGGTCCACGCAGCCAACTAAGTTACCTGGAACTAGACCATCACGGCCCAAGATGGCTCCTGAATTGGTTTTGCCCCCCCCCACAACCCAAACATCCACCCTGTCGGTGACCAGTAGAACACTGTTCAAGACGACTCAGGAGACAGTTAATGTTAATTTGTTGTTTGTAGTTACTGTTTAATATGTTGCTGTACGACTATGAAGAAAATTTGCTCATTTGATACTGACGGATGCACCCGCTGGTGGTGTTGTTTTTGTAACCCTAACTAAATGCCAATAAACAAATTTCAAAATAAAAAGCAGTAGGGCAACAGACTGGTGATGGGGGTTCCTCTCTATTTCTGAAAATTAACCTTCCTTCCAGTTTAAGGTGGTATTCCACACTGGAAGGAAACACTCTGATATTTTTTACCAATCCACAATCAGACACTCCCACTCTTATAGTCCAGAAAGATGTGAAATCACCTCAGAGCCTGGCTGATATTCAGCAAATTGGAGATCAGTTGTTCATCCCTGTTCAGTTAAATGATGGGAAGGACTCTTTTCTCGCCCGAGTGTGTGTGAACAACGGTAAGAGCTTCATTAGCGAAGCCATGTTCCGACAACTCCCAAAAGATCCAGCCATTCCCACATTCAAACTGATAGACAAATGGGAAATGGACCTGGAAGCACCTAATTCCAAACATCTCCTGCCAAGCAGGTGTATGCTCAAAATCTCCATTGGCAACAAGAGCATGGTCCATAATTGTTGGGTCGTGCGAGATGTCACTGCCGCCTTTTACTTAGGCAGTGACATTCTCAATCGCTTTACCATTAGTTTGGACCTAATAAACTTCAAAGCTTGGTCCCGATTAGCGGATAATCCCATGGGCTTTGATGATCCAGAAAAAGCATTTAGGTCAGCTCAATTGCTACCTTATGCAGTTGAAATTCAGCTTAAAGAAGAAGTCACCATCCCAGAAAGGACCCGACAATTCTCCCTGGAAGTGAAAGTTAAAAGAGGACAAAAATTGAAAAACCCTGATGCTTATATTCATCTAAATGCTTCTCTCCAACAGCAAGGGTTGGGGGTAAACCCAACACCATTAGTCAACATAGAACATGACACCATTCCAATAGAGGTGGATAACAGCGACTTAAAGAGTATTACTCTAGCCGCAGGCACTATTATTGGAATGGTGGTTGATGACCGACATTTCTCCATTGATTTAGGAAATGAACTGTTAGGACCAATCCCCAAGGACTGTTGTGACAGTGACAGTGAGGACAACACAACACCAGACAGGATTTTCAGCCGGCATGTGGGGAACTTCCTGGTGTACACCTCTTGCCCTTATGGTAAGGAAGATGTGACTTGGGACTTCAGGAGGGATGAGGTGATTTTTCAGGTCCATGAGGGCTGCCTTTCCCACCTGAAGTCTCCAGTCCAAATCAGCACTCTGGCCAGGGACTTCTCCACCCAGCTGGAGGAGGCCGCTGAGATAGCCAAACCGGAAGTCTTTCCAGGCTTCAGGCAGATGGTGGAAGAGAGAGTCAACCTAGCTGATGCCTGTGTGACTCTGGAACAGAAGCAAAAGTTGAAACAAGTTTTCTTGGATTTCCAAGATCTCTTTGCGGTAGACTCATATGACTGTGGTCGTACCGACATCCACATAACAACAATTCCCACGGACCCTGGAATGACTCCAGTGTTTGTGAAGCAATATCGTTTGCATCTCGCATCCATGGAGTCCCTTACTGAAATAATTAAGAACCTTGAGTTCCGGGGAATAATCCGTCCAGTACACAGCACCTTCAATAATCCGGTGCTGGGAATATTGAAGCCAAACGGCCAGTGGAGACTCTGTGCCGACCTTAGGGAGCTCAACCAACGGGTCCATACTTCCAGATGGCCTCTGCCCTACATTAACCAAGGGCTGGCCCAGATTCAGGGGTCACAGGTATTCACTGCAATAGACCTGACCAATGGATACTGGACCGTGCCTGTCAGTAGGGAGGACTTATACAAACTGGCGTTTACCTTTGGGGGCCAGCAGTACAGATGGACCCGGACTCCCTTCGGATACCTCAACTCCGGCAATGAATTCAACATTTTCCTACACAAGGCCATGCCCGACCTGGGTGTGAGGGGTAACCTGGCTTATGTAGATGATGTCCTCATCAAAAATTCATCTGTGGAGGAACACATAGCGGAGATCCGTTATGTTCTGACACAGTTGAGGGCCGCCGGAGCAAAACTTTCCTTTCAGAAAGCACAGTGGTATAGACACGTGTTAATTTCTTGGGGCATGAGATTACTCCTCAGGGTCTCTGTCCCCAGGAAAAGAAAGTGGAAGCACTTCAGAAACTGAAAAACCCCACCACTCTGCGGGAACTAAGGAGCCTCCTTGGACTGACTGATTACAGCAGAAAGTTCATTGAGGGCTACGCAGAGATCACCAGACCCCTGATTCATCTTTTGAAGGGGGGTCAAGTGGGAATGGGGTCCAGAACAATCCGAGGCAATAAGACAACTCAAAAGAAACCTCTCACAAGCGCCTTGCCTAGCTTACCCTGTCAGAAACAAGGAGTTCTTCCTGGAGACAGGGTTCTCTAATATGTGCTTGACGGCAGTATTATACCAAAAGCATGACAAGGTCAATAAAGTAATCTCCTATGCGAGCAAAACTTTATCCTCTGTTGAGGAAAAATTCAACAATTGTGAGAAGGCACTCCTGGCAATGGTGTGGGCATTGAAGAATTACCGCCCGTTCATCCAGGGGAAACACATCATAGTGGAGACTCCACACCAGCCTCTGCAATACCTCCAAAGTGACAGAATCCGGGCCGGAAATGTGAGTAATTCCCGAATTACTTCCTGGATTCTGTCAATGCAAGGCTTTCCTGTGGAGGTCAGATATGGCCAAAACAAGAAGAGTCCCCTCGCGCAAGGTCTGGCTGACTTACATGAATGTGTCAGAGAAAACTGTCTCGAGGACGAAAGTCTAAAACTCAAGGACAACATGGAGGCATACCTTAATTCCCCACACAAAGTCTTTGAAGAAGACAAGTGTGAGGGAATGCCCACTGTCTATGTGGATGGATGCTCTTACCATGTTGACAACAACGGGGAAAAAGAACTGGTGGACGGCGTAGGGAATGCATGGGTGAATGAGTCCCCAGAACCCTCTGCTGGGTACAAAATTGGTCCCCGAAGTAGTCAGGTAGCAGAGTTGATGGCTGTGCATCAAGCCATCCTCACTGCCGTCCAACATCAACTCCACGAACTGGTCATAATCACAGATTCGGATTATGTATGGAACGGGTTCGTGGAGCACCTGGTCAATTGGAAAACCAGAGGCATGTTATGTGCTAATAACAAACCCCTGAAACATGGGCAGTTAATCCAAAACATTGATGACCTGGTCACCTCGAATGGGATGACCATCTACTGGAAAAAGATCAAGGGTCATTCCAAAGTAGAGGGACCAGACAAAACTGGAAATGACTTAGCTGATCAGCTGGCCAAAACCGGGGCCATCCAAGGGGATCTAATAGAAATAGAGTCCCTGTTGGGGGAAATCCAGGTCACTGCTATCACTAGGTCCATTACAAATGCTCACAATGATCTTTCAACTGCACAATGGAGTAAGGAGACCCCAGATGCTGATTTAATTACGGCTCAGAAGGGGGATCTAATAATTGGTAAGTTTTACCAACACATTGAGGACCTGAGAACTTACATTGGGAAAGAGGACCTAAGAGTGTTGATGAAAGGTCCAAAAATGTTCCGAATCCAAGACGGGTTGTTGGTAAGGAAGTCCCAAGCTGGCTATGATCAGTGGGTGGTTCCTACCTCATTCCAAAGCCTGATGTTAAGTCACGCCCATGATGCGGCCACCGCCGGTCATAGGGGGTTTCATACAACACTTGAAATCTTAAGAGAGGTTGCATACTGGCCACACATGGCCCAGGACCTCAACCAATACTTGAAGGGGTGTCTTGTGTGTGCACAATTTCAGCCAACATCCCTCACTCACCGGGCACCTCTCCAAAAGAGGGGAATGACACTGCCATGGTCAGATTTACAAATCGACTACATAGGCCCCGTGATTCGCTCCTCTAGGGGAAATAAGTACATGTTGACGGTTACATGCTTGTTTACCAAGTGGGTGGAATGTCTCCCGGCCCCAAACTGCAAGGCAGAAACAGCAGCTGCCCTGATGATTAACCACATCTTTTCCCGTTTTGGTCTACCTCAAAGGATTGAGTCAGACAGAGGTAGCCATTTCACCAGCGAGGTAATGACAAAGATGTGGGAGATACTGGGGGTCAAAAGGAAGTTATATATTGCTTACCGGCCAGCTTCTTCTGGGGCAGTAGAATGCTACAACCGGACCATTGTGAGCATCTTAAAAAAGTTTGTGGCAGATTCTGGGCCAAGTTGGGATATCGGATTACCTCTGGTCCTAATGGCCATCAGATCTACCCCGTCATCTGCAACTAAAATGTCACCATTTGAGCTGATGACTGGACGCAAGATGGTGCTTCCCCAGCATTTGCTCTACAGGACTCAAGAGCAGACGTTGATAAATGCCTCCACAACTCATGAGTATGTGGAGAATTTAAGGAAACACCTTCAGCATGCTTTTGCCTAAGCTCAGGGGTATCTAGAAAGATCAGCTGATAGCATGAAAACCCACTAGGACCTGAAGACCACCAGGAAGGAATATACTGTGGGAGACCGGGTCTATCTATACAATTTCCAAAGGAACCAGGCCAAACAGCGAAAAATTTTGCCTACATGGAAGAGACCGTTTGAAATTATAGACAAAATCTCCCGTGTAGCCTACAAGATCCGCATCCCCAAAGGTAGTTCGGTGGAAGGGGAAGACAAGTGGGTCCATATTAATCAGCGAAAGTGTTGCCATCCCAGGCACACTGCAACAACTGGAGGAATCCTCAGTAATTCAGTTCCAACCCTAAAATATCCCACATATAGTCGCTAAAATATGATGATTCTGGAAAGAAAATATTTCCTGTTATATCTTGTTTTTTAAAAATAATACTGCAAAATGTATCCGGATCTATAAAATGTATACGTTGGCCACACCATTAATAGTGGTGGAAAAATGTCTACGAATAGTTATTGCCGCTTTTTTTTTATCATCCTAGGCGAGATGAAACCATAGAGACTGACCAAGGAGAACGATCCGGGGACCGGGAGCAGAGATCCGAGGGGCCCGGGGTACCGCCCAATATTCCCATCAGGACCGGCGAGGAGAACCGATCGATCCACCTGATGGAGGAAAAGATACAGAAATGTGCCATCTACCGGAAGAAGATGAGGCGAACATCCCAGATCTTGCGAGTTCCATCAGTGAAAGATCAGAATGGCCATCGCAAGAGGGGAGGCTTGTGGGATGTTTTACCCATGCAACCGAGCCCTACCACAAAAACTGTGCATTACTGGCATTGAAAACATCATGATGGCCAGAACTCCCCAGAAAATGCACAGGGAAAACATGAAGAATAGGCTGCCACCCATTTTTGCCTATGTTGTGAGCACAGGAGGGCACTGCCTAAAACCACCATTGGGCTACACACAAAGTAGCCTGACACCATTGGGAATGGCAAGGTTGATTGCCAAAAGCAACCCAGAGCTGTTGGGAATTCATTTTCTTGATGTCAAAAAGTTGCAAAAATGGGAGCAGTACCCGTTTTGGACACAAACGGGCGCTAGCGGTCTAAACTCTTACAGGAGAGCTGTCTTGCAGAACTGTGCATTGATCAGAAGGAGTCCTAGTTAATTAAAAGTTCAAAGAGTCTCTGTTCATGGGAGGCATTCACAACAGCCCTGAGCAGCAACATCCCAGGAAATCACAGGTCTCTGTTAATCAAATGCAGAGTGGCCCCCCTGGTCTGTTGACCTCAGCCTGCTGGACCCAACACAATAGACCCTTGCAATTAAATGGGGTATGTTGATTTTCAGTGTGGACTGTAAACAGAGCCCTTCCTGGAAGGAGAGACATGTGTTTCCTGACTTACCGAGATTCTGGGGTGGGCTCAGACACTTTTGTGGAATCATATTGCAGCAAATATATGTTTAAGTTAAATGCTTCTAAAATATTGTATTAAGCTTACAAAAATGTGCAATGTGGATATCCTTAATCTAAGAAATGTACCCACAATTCAAGACTTGATTCAACTTTGTACCATGTTTTGAGGCAAAACCCCGCTATTTATTGATACTACAGACACTGTGTTTATGCTAGAGACCTAGTAAATTAATGGATATTGGTAGCAAGGCAGTGTACATGTGTGCCATTTTTGGTAAACGTCCGATATTGGTAAATCAACTAAAAATGAAAATAAGTTGCCATTTGTGAATGCAAGCCCTCAGGAAGATCAGAGTTGGGCCAGAATGTACCTTAAGTCAGCTGTAATATGTACATGTAATGTCAAACACCTGTGTATCTGGGAAGTATGTGTAGTTATGAAAAATGATTTTCTAAGCAAAAGTAAAGGGGCGTTTCTTCAATAGATCGTAAATGGCTGACATCACTCTGACACACTATCCTTTCTCAAATCAGGGACCAAAGAATCCTTTGGCCTATCAAATCTTGAGAGGGTTGGGCATGCAGAATTAGCCGACCCACCCATTTTCAAAACACATAAAAAGAGCCACTGGAAGCCAGACAGGGACTTTCTTTTTCACTTTCTGCAGAGCATTTTGACAGACAACTCCACATCCAGACTTCAGACTTCACATCCAGAGATCCAGACTTCAAATCCATCAATCTCCAGAGACCAGAAATTAACTCCAGAATTTGTAGCAGAGAGACCTGAATCCACAAGCTGAATCCTTTTTCAGCAGGCCTCCAAATCATTTGCAAACTATTCAACAGCCGGGCGAGCTGTTTGAATTTTTGCGAAGAACTTTTGCCAGACCCAGAGTCCCAGAAGGCAGAATTATCCGGAGAGACCAGATCCAGACCAGACCCTGTGCGCGGAACCAGTACCAGAGAACCGCAGTCCAATCCTGACCCGATCCGTGGGAAAGTCGCATTCCTGTCCAAAATATAGTGTGAGTATCGCCAGAACTGTGCAAACCCCAATTTCTTAGTTTAAAATAATCTAATTCAAACTATTTTAACCTATTGAGAACTGCCTCCTAGAAATCTTGTGTTCCTTCTGTGATCTCACACCTGAAAACTGTCACCTGTCATTCTGAGCTTGACTTTTCTTTTGAGAATCTACCTTCACGAAATCGTCCGTATCTCCGTAACCGTTTGTCCTAGGAAGGAAATTCATTTCATCTTAAAGCTAAGATTCTGGGCTTTCCTACGAACCCAGAACCGACTTTCTATTCATTATACTTTTTCCGTAATCGCGCTCGACGCACTCGGAAAAATTGCCGCGATTTGCGATTTGGCTCAAATTTCTCCATGTGTCAAATTAGCAGCTCCTTGCTTTCCTTTGCTGAAATTCGTTGCAACCTGACAATCATTCATAGAGCATTGCAAAAGTGATCCTGAACTAATTTAAAGTAGCTACCACTCACCCTGAACCTCTAGAGGGAATAAAAATCATTTTAGCATATTTTTCCCTTCTTTGCATACCACCTTTAAAGTACTTTGCCTGTGTTTAAAATCATCCCTGTTGATCTAAGCTTGCTAGAGGGGAACTGAATTGGGATTGTACTGTGATTGTATTCCTGAAGACTGTGTGTGTTACTTCCATCTCCTTACATTGCATAGGGTGGGAGTGAATTGTCAAAGAAAAAGTGATCACATTATCTTTTGCTGAAATCATATCAAGTTTATTTCTGTACTGCTTTTTATTCATCTTTGCATCTCCTTGAAACCATAAAGCATTCTCTGATACCTTATTCCCCTGTTCCCAGTCATAAATCACCAGAACTGTGCTATTGTAGGATTACCTATTGCTGATTACTGCTCATATTCACAAGTGTTATATCAATTATTAATTTATTATAAAAGTACGATATATATATATATATATATATATATATATATATATATATATATATATATTGTTTAATTTTCAAATAAACCTTTTACATTTGCAAAACAAACTTACTTCTTGGCTCAGTGGGGTCAGGAGGATTCTAAGAGAGGGGTGTTATATAAGGGTTGTCATCCAGAGTACACAAACTGGACATAAAAATATATATATAAGGGCTTACCTTGAGCAATCCCAGCCAAGGCACTGACTTAGTGGGACTGATTGATTGGAGTCTTTAACATGTGCACAGAAACGCTCAAAATTCCATATCTGTGCTTCTCTAGTACAGTAACAATAAGGCCTTTAACAAAGTCGAACTCCATTTCCTCATATACTGGCTTCACCACCCATTTCTTACTTCTTTTTGCAAAGGCCGTAGTGTAGCGAGGCATCCCTACATTTCCCATAGTCCTAGATTGTTCACGGCACACATTCTCGTTATGGGCCAAGACCGCTAGTAGAGTCCTATGTTTCATGCCCTGTATGCCGAAATGCAATCGCTTTGGCCTGCACTTTAGGTACATATTGTGGAACACCTCCAAACCTCCTGTTTGACAGAATTCTGTCAGTACCCTCAAATCTCTTGATAGAGTTTTATTGAAAACAATCTTTTCAATGGCTTTGTGTGTAGGTGAAGATGGAATCAACCACTTCTTCTTCCGTGCCTCCTCTGTGGACAAAGGGCCATTTTCACATTGGTGGAAATGTTGGTTTTCTACCCAGCCGTGAACGTTGGTACAGTGGTGCATCAGTGACCGCCATTTTTCAAGTAGGATTTCCACTGACCCTTCACAAGTTTTGGAGCTCCACCAAAGATGGTTGCTGATAGACTCGGACCACTGTGAAATACTTTCCAAACCTTTTTTTTTCCCTGCAGCCGAGATTTTCTTATTGATTTATTTAGCAAGATGCCATACGTCAAATTGATGTTTAATATGTGGGAACTGCTCTCTCATTGTCTTCGCAATTGAAACATGTCCGTCCGTGGCTATGAGGTCGATGTGCATTCCCCTCGATTGTAGATATTCCAATGATTTTATAAATCCTAGTTTCTCCATGGCCACTGAGGATTTACATTGGGACACCTGCACGACCACCAAACTCACAATTTCCTTATTATACATGTCCTGAAAGTGGTAGGTGCAATACTTGGCAGAAAATCCAGGGCTGTCGCGCTGTCCATCGCCAGCTAGCCTGAATCGTTTGCCTTCGAATGTACTTGCTAGAGACAATTGTTCAATTTTCCAAGCATCACTAATGGCCGGAAATAAATAATCATGTTGGAATTTGTAGTACTGCGTTTTAGAAATGAAATGGAGTCCCACAAACTGAAAGAAAGACTCTAACTTTCTAAAACTGGACCCACTAAAATGTGAGGCAGCTGCACACAGTAGATTGCCTGCTTGCAGTTTCCACAGCATCGGTTGTGCAGACCATGAGAACGTATGATTTAATCTACAGGCGGCATGTATTTTGACGTTACTGCCTTGTTTTTGATGAGTCACATGAATCAATGGCTTCCCACATACTTTCCCTCTAACGGAATGCCCACATTTTAGCATACTTATAATATCCATCAAACAACTGTCGAATACTATGCATTTGACCTCTTTCATTAGACTGTCATCCGGCGTCAAAGTTGTTTCGGACAGTATCGTTGAGGACATATCACCACAATTGAAAGAAATATCGCTGATATCAAGTTCTGAGGTGTCAGTGAATGCTGCTGCTGGTTCATTCTATTTCATTTCAACATCTGTTACTTCAACATTGATGGGAGAACACAACAATGTCGACAGCTTTTTGGGTGGCATTTTTTTGGCGGGTGTAGATTGTGTGAATTGATCTGCGACTACTTCAGAGCTATCTTCAATACATTCAGTATCATCTTCTTGTGGCAGTGCGGTCGCACTGTAGCAATGGTCCAATAAAACTTTACTGGATTCTCCGGACACATTCAATTCATGTTCTGGCCATTGGACATAAGCATCTCGAGTCTCAACACGCCGCGTCTGAATTAATAGTTCCTCCATAGTGTAAATGGTCTGGCAAGCAACATCTCTCATTTGCTTCACTGTCTGTGTATGTATAGTTCGTACAATCACGGGTAACTAGAGGACAGATTGGAAAAGGGATGTTCAGTTTAAGCACGAGATAAAGTATAGTACAATTGACAGGAAAAAAACATGATATAGTCCCCAACACAAAACAATTTCTAAAATTATTAACTTTTTGTAACTAACCTTATTTTTGTTTCTTTTCTTTGCAACTTTCTTGACTCGAACTTCAACATCTGCACGCTGTTTCTCCAATTCGTTTCCGCATGTCTTCCCTTCCTTTTGCGCTACAACGACTATATTTTCTGTATCTGCATAGACAGCACTGAATGACGCTCTATCGACTCCCTGAAACATAGTACTTTCATTACTATGTATCACAATATTGAAAACATAAAACACACGTGAGGACGAACACACAGGTACATCTCAATAGCTAAACACGAATTAAACATTGTGTGGAACAATCAAACGACAAGTATTCGAGCACTGATGATCTAGTTTGATGGAACTGTCAGTATCCATACCTCTGGCTCCGCATGGACTGCCATGAATGATTGTATTGGATAGGAGGCATCAGCAACTCCTTGAAACTCAGTACTTGCATTAGTATGGTTTTCAATATTGTAAACTTAACACACACATGGGGTCGACGGCACAGGTACATATAAATAGATAACCACAAATGATGCTTTATCTAAAAGAATCAAGGAATATCTAAATATGATCAGATTTCATCGACTTATTTCTCCGATATATTTACATCTGCACCATCTAAATGGGATGTTGTTAATGTAGTGGAAGCTCCGTCGTCTCCCTGAAACACAGTACTTGCGTTAATAGGGAAGAAAGTATAGCAAATGGAATCACGTTATATGATCACGCTCGATGGAGCTATCAGTATCCATACCTCGTGCTGCCGAAGAATATCTAGGGATGTTGTAAATGTAGTGCGCACTTCCGAAAGCTGTTGCGCCGATTCGTATATGCAAGGTCCCGCTTCCACTTCTCCTGGAATTACTTGAAGTAAGTATTACAATATCGAAAACATAACACACACTTGGGGTCGACCGCACAGGTATATATCAATGGCTAACCACAAATGAAACATTGTGTAGAACAATCAAACGACAAGTATTCCAGCTCTGATGATCTAGTTCATGGGTGCACAACATACGGCCCGCGGGCCAGTTGCGGCCCGCCATGCTCTTTTGTCCGGCCCGCGAGGCACAAAGACTTTCCTAATGGGGCCGCCCTCCATTAGGAAAGTCTTTGTTGTCTTCCGGGCCGGACAAAACACTGGCCGTCATTGGCTCAGCACACATGCACCACGTTGCTCCTACGAGCCATGTAGTGTGTGTGTGCTGACCCAATGGAGGGCCAGCACTACGGCTGGCGTGGTCCATAAGGCTTGATGCCGGAAGGCATTTCAGCCTTGGACCACGCCAGCCGTAGTACGATTCCAGCGTTCCTGCTTACCTGCCGCTTACCTGCCTTCCAGTTCCAGCACGTCTCCGGTAAGTGGTCTGTTTGTGTTTGTGTGTCGGGTCTGTTTTACTTTGTTTGTGTGTGTATGTTGCGATGGGGGGGTGGGTGTCGGATGTGTATGAATGTTGGAATTTGAATGTATTTTGTGTGTATGTTGAGATGCGGGGGTGGGGGGGTGTGTCGGATGTGTGTGAATGTTTGTATTTGAATGTATTTTGTGTGTATGTTGAGATGCGGGGGTGGGAGGGTGTGTCGGATGTGTGTGAATGTTTGTATTTGAATGTATTTTGTGTGTATGTTGAGATGCGGGGGTGGGGGGGGTGTGTCGGATGTGTGTGAATGTTTGTATTTGAATGTATTTTGTGTGTATGTTGAGATGCGGGGGTGTCGGATGTGTATGAATGTTGGAATTTGAATGTATTTTGTGTGTATGTTGAGATGCGGGGGTGGGGGGGTGTGTCGGATGTGTGTGAATGTTTGTATTTGAATGTATTTTGTGTGTATGTTGAGATGCGGGGGTGGGGGGGTGTGTCGGATGTGTGTGAATGTTTGTATTTGAATGTATTTTGTGTGTATGTTGAGATGCGGGGGTGGGGGGGTGTGTCGGATGTGTGTGAATGTTTGTATTTGAATGTATTTTGTGTGTATGTTGAGATGCGGGGGTGGGGGGGTGTCGGATGTGTATGAATGTTGGAATTTGAATGTTTTTGTGTGTATGTTGAGATGCAGGGGTGGGGGGAGTGTCGGATGTGTATGAATGTTTTGATTTGAATGTTTTTTGTGTGCCGAGTTGGGGGGGAGTGGGGGGGTGGGGGTTCGGGTCTGTATGGGTGCATGTGTGTGTGCTGATTTGGGGGGTGGGGGTTCGGGTCTGTATGGGTGCATGTGTGTGTGCTGAGTTGGGGGGTGGGGGGTTCGGGTCTATATGGGTGCATGTGTGTGTGCTGAGTTGGGGGGTGGGGGTTCGGGTCCGTATGGGTGCATGCTTGAGAATGTGTGTGCTGTGTTGGGGGGTGAGGGACAGGGGGCATAGTGTTTGGTTGGGGGTGAGGGACAGGGGGCATAGTGTTTGGTTGGGGGTGAGGGACAGGGGGCATAGTGTTTGCTTGGGGATGAGGGACAGGAGGCATAGTGTTTGGTTGGGGGTGAGGGATAGGGGGCATAGTGTTTGGTTGGGGGTGAGGGACAGGGGGCATAGTGTTTGCTTGGGGGGTGAGGGACAGGGGGCATAGTGTTTGCTTGGGGGGTGAGGGACAGGGGGCATAGTGTTTGGTTGGGGGTGAGGGACAGGGGGCATAGTGTTTGGTTGGGGGGTGAGGGACAGGGGGCATAGTGTTTGGTTGGGGGTGAGGGACAGGGGGCATAGTGTTTGCTTGGGGGGTGAGGGACAGGGGGCATAGTGTTTGGTTGGGGGTGAGGGAC
Source organism: Ambystoma mexicanum (assembly GCF_040938575.1). Lineage (NCBI taxonomy): Eukaryota > Metazoa > Chordata > Amphibia > Caudata > Ambystomatidae > Ambystoma > Ambystoma mexicanum. Next base: position 1,215,425,523 of record NC_090924.1, read on the forward strand.
AGGGGGCATAGTGTTTGCTTGGGGGGTGAGGGACAGGAGGCATAGTGTTTGGTTGGGGGTGAGGGACAGGGGGCATAGTGTTTGCTTGGGGGGGTGAGGGACAGGGGGCATAGTGTTTGCTTGGGGGGTGAGGGGGCCATGGGGCATAGTGTTTGGTTGGGGGTGAGGGATAGGGGGCATAGTGTTTGGTTGGGGGTGAGGGACAGGGGGCATAGTGTTTGGTTGGGGGTGAGGGACAGGGGGCATAGTGTTTGCTTGGGGGGTGAGGGACAGGAGGCATAGTGTTTGGTTGGGGGTGAGGGACAGGGGGCATAGTGTTTGCTTGGGGGGTGAGGGACAGGGGGCATAGTGTTTGCTTGGGGGGTGAGGGGGCCATGGGGCATAGTGTTTGGTTGGGGGTGAGGGATAGGGGGCATCGTGTTTGCATGAGGCGTGGGGGCCCTGGGGTATAGTGTTTGGTTGGGGGTGAGGGTGCCATGGGGCATAGTGTTTGGTTGGGGGTGAGGGGGTCATGCGGCATAGTGTTTGGTTGGGGGTAAGGGGGCCCTGGGGCATAGTGTTTGGTTGGGGGTGAGGGTGCCATGGGGCATAGTGTTTGGTTGGGGGTGAGGGGGCCATGGGGCATAGTGTTGCACTCCAAGAGTGAACCCAATAATAAAGGTAAAACAGGCACAGTTAGGAGATGTTCATCTTTGGCTTTTTGAGGAAACCTGACTCAACGAAGGCCATACTCCTCTTGGGCAACCCAAATAGCAAACTGTAGCAGTCCAAAATAACGGCATGTCTAATCTAGGGTCAATAAAATATATATAAGTTAATTAAACAGGCGAGATACAATAACTAAATAGAACTAAATTATAATAATGGAAAATGTGTAGTACAAAATGTAAGTTTGAAATGCAAATAAAAATCGTTACCCCTCAAAAACATTCTTTTTCCATGTGTTTAGTACAAATTGGGGGTTTAAAAAGCCTCCTGCCACGCCCCGCCTACCGCCCCGCCCACATTTACTTTTCGGCCCACTATAGCCCTCATGTAAGGTACTTTCGGCCCTCTGTCAAAATCAGTTGTGCACCCCTGATCTAGTTCGATGTAGCTGTCAGAATCCATACCTCGTGCTGCTGAAGAACATCTAGGGCTGTTGTCAATGTGGTGGACGCTTCAGCATCTCCCTGAAAGACAGTACTTGCATTAGTATGGATAGCACTAATTATAACTGAAAACAAACACCAGTGGACGATAACTAAGGTGTATATCAATTGGAAAGTACTAACCAAACATTCGGTAAAATAAATACACGATACATAAAAACTATTACTTGACATGCATAAAACAAGTCTGTAGCAGAATAGGCAAGTAAGATTACCTGATACACGCTAGAAGTGGTTGATAACTGCGAGCACGTCACAGATGTTGAATGTTCTTGCTTCAGATTCAAGGGATAGTCAAGCAGTTGTAAAGGTAAATTATTGATTGATAATGAAATGCCAATATTAAAAATTGCCATGTAAGGAGACAGAATACTTGAGAGTAATGCTATTGAAAATGCGCAATATAGCACAGTTCCCTGTGCCCATATATAGATTTCGTTTGTGGGTTATGAAATCAAAAATGAATATATTGATAAATGTCAATATTCAAAAAGCTATACACTCATATCAATGTCGAAAGTATTACAAGGGATACAACACCTAAAATATCAATTAATCCATTCGGCTACCTACACATTACCGCAAGGCCTAAAGCTAAATCCGGACACTTGACTCACCAGTGGCGGAATGTGGACGAATAGAGTGGGAATAGTGTTTGCGAGCAATTTTCGTGTCGTTTGCCGTTTATTCTTCTTTGTTACCCAAGATGTGGCGTACATGTTCGAGGAAAAGTGCCGGCTGCAGATGTGGTATCGATCACCCCTCTTGTCCTCTAAGACTTGTTGGACTCTACTTTCAAGCTCAACCAGTGGATATCTGCAATGTCTGACCCATTCTCTTATTCGATAAACAGTTTTCAGGAATACATGCATTGTAGTGCCTTCAGATTTAGCATGGGTCTTCGAAGGGCAACCGCTAATCGAACCGGCAGGCATTGTTGAAAATTCTGAAAAGTAAACATCGACATTATTATACAATCTTGATGAATAAAAATGTAATACAAAAGTAAATGAACCATACAATGTTCAATGCAAGGTTTGTTTTGGTCGCCGGAACTATACCATTTCATCATGTGCGGCTTAGTATTTGCATAAGTTGCAGAGATTTATAAATGATGTGACTAAACTCTGAACATGTGATTCGTCCCTTGGATGTTCTGTCTTGCACGAGAAGGAAACATGCTTACATTATAGACTGGACCCCGAAGGGTGCAATTCGATGACAATTGACACAGATGAAAATAAATAGATATTGATAGCATAACAATTGATACTCAAGTCATTAGCAATGAGACCAATGAACATAGCACTATTGAGTACTCTACTCGCAAATAGATAGAAATTTAAAAATCAACGAAATATGACTAGTATACATGGCCTTACCTTGACCAACAAGCAGTTGGATTCAGCAAGCCGAGCAGTATGTTGCAGGAGAACAGGTAGATGGCCCCAGGTAGCACACTGACGAGTTTGCTCGAAGCGGTCACAGAAGTTCACGCATAGCATGACAACGAGCAGATTAGCATAGATCTCAGTGGTTCTCAGGTAGCACATTCAGGAGTTGACTTGCAAAGCACAAAGATGTTCTCATGAGACATATCAAGTGGTTTATAAAGTATTAGAAACAGGGGTGTGTTTGTGAATGAATGACGTGTGTATGTCGTGGTATTATGTGGTTTGCCGGGGGCCGGCCAGCGTGAGGGGGGGTCCTGGCCGGACACACGAGGTCTGAGGAGGCCATGTGAGCAATGGCCTCTGGGTGTGGGATACCTTTTGAAGTGTACATGCTGTTTGGCACCTTGGCCGTTCACGCCCCTGACAGCACACCATGGCAGCGCTCATCCCCGGGTGCGAACTGCCTTTGATGGGGAGGGGGGTGGATGGATGGGCCGGTGGGTGTGCAGACAAGGCACAGGAAGATTCTTGAATGGAGACACACTTATGTGGATTGCAGGGGGGCGGCCTGCTTCAGGGGAGGCCTGCCTGGAGATACGGGGTCTGAGGAGGCCATGTGACCAATGGCCCCTGGGCGTGGGATACCTTTTGAAGTGTACATGCTGTTTGGCACCTTGGCCGTTCGCGCCCCTGACAGCACACCATGGCAGCACTCATCCCCGGGTGCGAACTGCCTTTCATGGGGAGGGGGGTGGATGAATGGGCCGGTGGGCGTGCAGACAAGGCACAGGAACACTCTTGAATGGAGACACACTTATGTGGATTGCAGGGGGGCGGCCAGCGTCAGGCGAGGCCTGCCTTGAGACACGGGGTCTGAGGAGGCCATGTGAGCAATGGCCCCTGGGCGTGGGATACCTTTTGAAGTGTACATGGTGTTTGGCGCCTTGCCCGTTCGCGCCTCTGACAGCCCCCTATGGCAGCGCGCATCCACTGGTGGGAACCGCCTTTGATAGAGGGGGGTGGGATGGATGGGCCGGTGGGCGTGCAGACAAGGCACAGGAAGACTCTTGAATGGAGACACACTTGATTCATTTAAATAATCGAAACAACCGTTGTTAAAATATATGTGGTGTTTTATTTTGTTTCTTATTTTGATGGCACAAAAATACAAACCTTTACACATTGTACAGGTCAGGTTGCAGCACAGCAAGGGAAAATCCCCTGTACTGACCGCTGTCACTGGGGAAAGTTTGTCTTATGGCACGAACGGCACAGGCGGGTATTACTCTTCGAACGCGGTGTCCAAGCCTCCCGTGAAGCCACCATGTAAAGGAACAATAGGCCACCAGCTGTACCACCTGTGAAAAAGAATGATACAAACTGTTTTTAAATGATCAAGATAAGTTTATTAAACGTTTGTTGTCAATGACAATTCTTGTAACTAATGGCATTCTGCTCGGACAAATGCTATGTAGACACTGCACACTATTGAACGACTTTCATGCGTTACAATGATATGTAGATGTAATTTTGGATATAGCAGACGTCCATGAAATAGTAGTGGCATCACAAGCAGAGTATACATACTCGTTACTCGGATTACGAGGACGAACAGTTGCGCGAAGTTCGTGCATAAGCACCATCATTATCCTCAACACGGATCGTGTGAGGCAGGCTGCCCTGAAGTCTGGCAGCTTGGTGATGCATTGCGGGCGTGGCTCGCCTACCGAAATGTAGGCCACGCATCCCGAGTTTTCACAGCAGCAGCAGTTCTCGTCCTCGGTTGGCATTAGCTTGCACCGATTGCATGTGCACCAGGTGGAAACACCATCCATGCGACTATGTCCAGGGTCTTCATTCGTTGATTCATCCTGCCAACTGCCATCCGAAGCCCCATCGTTTTCGCATTTTTCCCTTTCCATTAGTTCCTCCTCGGTATACTCGGGCTCGTACATGTAGGGCATTATTATAGCCATTGTGTGGTAAACAAACTAAAATCATTTATAACAATGGTACAGGTGTTCACACGGGCTACAAGCGGTGAAGGTAGCTGACCAGAGCACAGAAACAAGTCACAGAATACTCAAAGTAACACAGAGAGAGGAATGGAATAGAAAATCTGCTGCTGTGTGTTGTGAAACGGTCTGGTTACACTTATTGAGGAAAGAAGCGTCTTGCCATTTCCATGGCGACACGTCATTAGCTTAAGCGCAGCGATTGTTGACACGAGACGTGCTTTGGCATTGTGAAATGGGCGGTACGCGTCTGCTGATGACAGGCTCAGAGGCGGGGGATATGATTTAGTGCCGCAAAAGCAGGTCAGCCAGGGCGATCGGGCAAGTGATAGGATAATCACAAAATGGCAGCTCCCTGGTGCCTGTTTTCGCATGCATTTAATGGACGAAAACTTGGGTAAGGTCCATAGGAAATTTTTCTAAAATCGAGCGACATAGGCTTAAAAACACATGGCCGACCCATAGGGACCGAACCATTCCTTTAAAGCTGAACTGGAAGCGATGGCTCTTCTGCTAAGTACCAACTCCAACTACACATTATTTGAAGCTGTTTTTGGAGTCATGTGTGCTTGAGTTTAAAGGATGCAGTTTCTTACTTATCACATAGGGCATTTATGCAACTGTTGAACAGGAGTACATTATTTAGGATGTAACGATGCAAAACTTGTATTGTCTTAAACCTACTCTGAACATGCTTAATGTCCCATTTAATTTAAACCAGCTTGGTAAAGTAATGATTTACTTAAACAAGTTGGCCTGTTTACCCTTATTTGATCCCCTGTCCACACTTGCCACTTGTTGTATTTGTGCCCCCTGGTTTGCCCCCCCAATAAAGATTTCTAGTGACACCACTGCCAGGAACGAGGGGAACCTGAAATTAGTTCTGGCCTTGTTGAACCACTTCCCGAATGATTTGTCCAAAAATACACAATATGTAAATTAATCTCTCATATCTTCATTGTACATATTCTGTATTACTATTTGCTGGGTCCGTGAGCGACCCAGACCAAGTGCCCAGACTCAGTAAACTAGACTAAACCCTGACACCAGAAAAGACTGATTCATGGAGCTATCAGTCTAGATACTGAGAATGTCTGCTGTATAACACATGAAATCCAGACTTTTAAAGCATTGCAGCAGTGAGCTCTGTGTTTTATTCATTAAAGCTTTATATGGCAACTCATGGCCTCTGCCTCAATGATGAGGAAACTAAACTACTCATCATAGGTCCTCCAGCAATGCTAAAAACACTTGACCCGCAGTATGCAGCCTTCAACACTGATAGATCCTTGATCCAGGTCTCTCCAGCTGTTACAACACTTGGGGCCTGATTCATGAAATGTTTTCCTATGGGATTGTGCCATTATAAAACACTTCCACGAATCAGGCCAATGGAGTCTATCATGATGCAACACTTTCACTCACCAGGCAAGTAAACACCATATACTCCTCAGCAGCCCACTCAACGAAACTCTTAAATGTGGCCAGACCCTTCCTCACAAAGGACAGTTGCCTGACGATTGCACGTGCAGTGGTGGGTGCTAGAATGGATTACTGCAATGTACTATTCACTGGAACATCAGCCAATAATCTAAAAAAAGTCCAGACCATCCAAAATAATGCCCTAGGCGCTGCCTTGAATATCCAGAAGTGAGAACACATCTGCCTCCCGCAGAGCGGTTCATTGGCACCACGTCAGAGAAAGGATATCCTTTAAGAATCTCACAATCATTGACAGGTGCATTTCCAAATCTGCCCCTCCCTATTTGGTCCAAAGAATCTCCAAACCCTCTCGACCAGACCCATCAGAACCCCCTACATCCACAGACTGATCTATCCCAAGTTCAAACATGCTAATGCAAGCGGCTCCAGCTTTCCAATCATTGCCGCTTAGCAATTGAACGCACTCCCTCATTGCTTTAAGAGTGGAGGAATTATATTGGACATTCCTCAGAGCCTTCAAAAACGTCTGTTTTACTAATCTAGCCAACCAGAACCGATTATTAAATTGCCCACCTAAGGTTATGTCCTAACCACTAATATAACATTATGCTTGCTTCCACCAGACCCTCATGTAACCTTACATCATGTTGTAACAAATTTATGTTTCCTGATATCATGATGCAACAATCGTATACTTTCACCCTGGCCTATGGGCTGGTTGCAACCAGTTTCTCCAGCACCCTGATGCCTTAGGGCTTGAGTGCCCTACACAAATGAAATAAATAATTAAATAAATAAATATAGCACTCAACATACAGAACAGCCAGCTATATATGGCTTAGAGAAATAGCAGTTGGGAAAAAGATAGTGAGGTTGAGGGATACACATGTGGCAAAAGAGAGGCCTAGGTTTCTTTCACAGCAAAATACAGTTGCATTCCTGTTGCCAAAAGCATACAAAGTGGTAGTTATGCTGTGATGCATTAAGCGCTGTGACCTTGGGCATTTGCCATCAGGGAAAGGATGGCAAACACTGAAGTGAATGCAGTGAGATTTCTCCATTGGATGATGGGTCTCAGGGGAAGTGATTGAATGGCAAGGGAGGCAGGTATTCATGGTGCAGGGAAACCTCTCTGCAGGTACCAAACGGTTAATGTGGGGACTCTTGTTGGAGCAGAGGACTTCCTGGAGCAATGGTGGCCCCTTTTACAGTCTTAGAAAGTCAGCCAGCGAGAGGCCATTCTGCCTCCAAAGTGGGTTTTCTTAGTTTGGAGGTTCGAGGCAGCCATTACTTCCCTTTGGATTCTACTCAGGGTCACAGACTGTTATGTATTGGAGAACTGTACCCCGTAAGGCCCCGTGCGTAATGCTCAGAGTCTTTAAGTCCACACTGTGCATGACTGCTGATCACTGTAGGAAATTTAGCGCTGTTGTAATATGCCACTCCTTCCTCAACCAGGGACCCTTTGGGGTGCCCAAATCTGTATTTGTTTTAGCTGACTCACTAACCTCATGGGGCTCAGGCATAAAGGCTGTTACTTTATTTACAAAGTCAAGCAGGTGCCTGAAATTTCACATGCCTCTGTATCTGGTATTGGGATGATGTGGTGATCACATTTATCTGGGGGTTGGATGCTACATTTATATTTAATATGATGCAGAAGTTTCTCCTGTTCTCTGTAGGTGTGGGCAGGGGGACCTATGGACAATGGGCAAGAGAAAGAGACGATATGTACTTTTGATGACCTAGACAGTAGAATTTAAGATTTAACCCCCAGTAAGGCAAATGCTGCCATCAACTATCCAGTCTCGTATCATCCTTAGGTATTGGGTTATGATTAGTGGGTTGTGACATAATTATGTCTCTATCTTAAAATCTCTCTATACATAAAAGGGGCATTTGTTGTTATGCGGGTGTGTGTCTGTTCGAAATGTTCAGCATGCTACAAACCTGAAATTTTGCATGTGGGTAGGTTCCATGTGTAGACAATTTAACAAGTATAACATATACCTTTTCTGATTTATCTTTTTAAGCCTGCTCCAATGCTTATCTCTGCCATATGGCTCTTTGTTGCGTAGTTCTGCTGCAGTTCTACGTTCATTGTTTCTAAAGTTCAGCAGTTGATGAAAACTTCAGCAGTTCATAGTTCCTAAACTTTCCACACTATCAGCATTCTTGCTGACATTAGTGGCACTCACTTTTGAAGTCATGCGGGTGACACAATATAGTGCTTTTGTAGTGATGTTTCTTCAACGGTGTCCGCAATGACATTGTCCGTCACATTGTGGCAAATCTCTCATGATAATTACAGAAACTTAATTTCCCACGGAAGTTGATGTATATATTGAATTGAATTGAATTGATATTTTATTTATATCACCCTCATGCCCAAGTGCCATCTCAACAATGCGAAGCTTACATGCTTCAGCTGTACACATATGAGTATGGCACTTCAAGCTGACACGCTTCTGCCCTACACGTACATCACTTATATTAAGGTTGCTGCTGCCTCGGCTGTAGATAGGGACACCAATAATGTTGCTGCGCAATCTCAACGCTCCAACTCAAAGTAGCTGGAATCAATTTATGGGATTCATGCTTTTCTCATGGTCTGAAACAAAGTGTTCACACTAGCTCCAACATACAAACTAGCAATATTATCTACAAAGAAGCAGTGGTTTAGTTAATTAAATAAACTTTAAACTATAACTGAATAAGGAATTACCATGCAACGCATGGGTACACGTGCTAGTAATATATAAAACCCTCCATGGAGTTGAGAAGAGAGAGGGGATTGCATTTAAACCATCTTGTCTCTCTATTTTCCTTTGCGTGAATCAGATCTCAGCTCAAATTGTTGTGAGATTAAGACAGATACAGCAGTTGTGAACAGACCTAACTTGCTAAATTAATGATGTTAAAGCCTGTGTGGGTTAGTGTGTGTCTTTTATCTGGCAGCAACCAGGGCCGGTGCAAGGATATTTTCTACCTTGGGTGAAAGATCACTTTACTGTCCCCCCTACCAGCTCTGTCATGACTTTAGCACTCCACACCCCCAAAATGTGTCTACAACCCGTCAATTGCATGTCCTGCCTACCACTATGGAAAGCACAATTTAACTTTGATGTTGTAGATGTTCTTTTGACAACATGGTGCAATCAAAATAATCTTACACACAACCCAACACTGAGGCAGAATCATGTAAAATCTATGATATCAAGTATAATTAATGACCATTATGCATCCCCACACTATACCCCCCTTGCCGCTAGACCTTACCAACACACACACAGTTGATGTCTTAAAAGGCTGTAGGAATCAGGCATCTACTTCCTTCCACAAATCCTGCTTGCTCTCAGCTAGCACCAAGAGATTCTACTATCATGTCTACTATTCCATAACTCACTAAACAGGTACAGCACCGGTAAAAAATACAAAATGTGTTCACACACAGAAGCACAGCACATCTATCAAAAGTTCTTCCCTGTCATACAGAAAAAATGTACAATACGGGTAGCATTAGAGCATGTGTCCCTCACACAAAGATCAGGCACAGCACAGGAATCAGCTTTGAAAGCTTTAGTCACACACTGGACAGATACATCATAGACAGCAACACTGGATGCAACGTTCACAGACTGAACACGGACAGCATGTTTAGCAGCTGCCCACGATCTTCAAACTTTAAATAGAATTGCTTGTATCTCTCCACACTCCATACAACATCCATATCCACCAATAAGCAGATGACACACACCTCTATCAAGATACCCTCCATGCAAGACATCCACAGGCTCAAGGCCTGCCTCTCTTTGATCCAGTCATGGATGCATAGTGCCTACCTGATGTTCACCCACCTCCCAAGACTGAATTCCTACTGCTGACCAACAAAGCTGAATACCTGGACATTCAGACCTGGCTCTCTGCTATGCACCTAGAGGGTGTCACACCCCAGCTGGCCACCTTTGGGTTCAACATTAACAGAAACATTCAGAGAGCACATAGCAAGGAAGACACACACATCTTGGTGCCAACTTTCTCTCCTGTAGAAAATCAAGCCCTTCATCCAAGAAAACGACTTCAGATCTGCTGTCCACAACTGGGCTGTCTCTCACCAGTGTGATAGCACTGACCTTTTGGAAGCTCTTCTGGTGGGTACCCTGGCATCCCTGAGATGTGTCGTGAATGCTTCAGCATGACTCATCAGAGGGATCTGAAAATGTGACCACATCATCCGACCCTCATTGAACTGCGCTTGCTCCCGCTGCAATTCCATGTCATCTCCAAATCCTGCTGCATCACCTACAAGGCTGTTACCCTAATGTCCCCAAGCTGCCACAAAGAGAGATTCAACATCTCTGGAGGCCTACAATCTACCAGAAGTAAGGACATGTGCAGACCTGAACTCCCCTGGTGCAGAAAGGAAAGTAACAGAAGCAGAAGATATGACTAATCTAGCTAAGCCCCAAGACACCTGAACCTCTCTGTCAACATCAGCCTCGCCCCTTCGCTTCTACAGGTCAGGAAGGAGCTCAAAATCCTCCTTTTTAAGGAATAACTCCTGCCTGCCACCTCCTCTCCCCAACCTATCTGGGACTAAGTGATGTGAGCCCCACTGCCGCTCCCACCCCCCGGTTGCTTCTACATCCTTGCAGACAAATGGTCCACCATCCTCCTCCCCTGTTTGCTCCTCACTCCCTTGTTTCTCTGCTTCCCTCAACATGTTCTTCCCCTTGTGACTGTAAAGTGCTACGTTGCTTTCTGAAGCTAGGTCTGTGCTCAATAAATACCCTAATAATAATATTAATAGTGCCAGCTTCCCTCAAAGTTAACCACAACAGTGACTACGTAGGCAGCAGCACTGCAAAGTTCCCAAAGGTAGGCACTTTCCTCCCAAATACAGTGCAAGCAGTTACTGCATGGGCAGGAGCAGAACAGGTTCCCCTGACAAAAAGATCAAGCATGGCATAGGCAGCGCCAATCCAACGCTTCTTCGGACAGGTACAGTATGGATAGGGCCATTGTGAGCCTCCTTCAAACTATCAAGTGTAGCATGACCAGGGTCAATGTAAGTGTTCCCAAAAATGGTACTGCATGGTTAGGGCAAGGGTTATCTTCTCTCACTAATGGTTCAGCATGGACAAATGAACGTTTTCTCCCAAATAGTACAGCATGGGCATGGTCAATGCAAGTTTCCCTCAAATACAGGTAAACATTGGAGAGGGTCAGTGCGTGTTTCCTTCACTAGAAGCTACATGTACAGCATGCTTCGCGAACACATGGGTACATGGATAGCATGGGCTGGGGCAGGTCGACATTACCTTGCAAAGGGGTAAATGTACACCACAGGCAGGGCCAGTGCAACCATTGCTCAGAAATAGGCACATCATGTGCAGGGTTACTGAAAGCCTCCTTCACAAACAGGTACACCATGGACAGGGACAGTGTATGCTTCCCTCACAAAGAGGTACAACACAGATAGGCCCAGTGGAAGTCCCATGCAAATTCATACTGGTGCAGCATTCTGAGGACATTGAACGTTTCCCTTACACACATCTGTCTGTAAGAGCCTGTGAACATTTCTCTCATACATGGGTACAAGTATAGCACACACAGGACCAGTGCACCCTTCTCTCACACCCTGCTACAAATGCAGAAAATGCAAGGTGAGGGCAAGCTTTGCTTACACATTGTTACAGTTGTAGCATGGTCAGGCCATTGCAAACAAGCTTAAAGATGGGTACATGTTCGGCGTGCACAGTGAACGCATCACAGTATGGCTGCTGCCTCCATACAGCCTGACAGCTTTCCCACATATGGAGTTATCTGCATTCAGATGCCTCTCTCTTCCAAAACACAGCCTTTTCTGGGTTACTGAAAGCTGGCTGGAAAGAAGAGGAGGTACAGGACGCAAAGATGCCTGCTTTCTGCCCCCTATTTCAGCAATATCTCACTGTCAGTCTTACCGTGTGAAAATGGAAGGCAGAGGTGAAGAAAATAGAGTGGTAAGTACAGCTCTAGGTAGATACACTCACAGACACACCCACGTTGCCCTTTGGAGTGGAAGTACACTACAGGTGAAGCGCTATCAGCGTCTGATATATTCATGGTCACACCCAGTGGCATTTTACTGCAGCCCTGCTTGTAAGTGATGCTTATTCAGAGGGCCATATCTTTCTGTTTATCACCACGTTACCCAGATTCTGCAGTGCCCTTTCAAAAGTTCCTAAATACCTTGCACTGTAAGTTTAGTATAACATTAGATGACCCACTAAAACTTTGCCAGGTTCATCGATATGCACATATTCACAGACGGCATGCTTATCTGGGTTTTATAACCTGCACTGATATAATGATAATGATGTGTTATTTGTATAGCGCCTTAATCCAAAGCGCTTTATAGAGCACATATTTACATACAATATCACCCAACCGAAATTGGTACTCGTATACAGTGGGAATCTCGCATCATTGCAGTTCAGCATTGTTTGGAATGTTCGTACAGACAATTGCATATTATTTGGGCAGTTCTTGTTTGCAACTTTTCAAGAAATACAAGAAATACTATATAATGTTTGCATCTTTGAAATCAACCACATACAAAGTATGGCAACTTTTAGCGTTTGTGCTCAAAATAATGCTGCTCATGCAGTTTTTCTAAAGTTGCATGACTAAGCATCCTTCAGCTTGAGAGCAAATGCTGCAACAAACCCATGATATGATTAAAACTCAAAATTCTAGCAATGCTTAAAGATATATAACAGATTGTTAATCCAAATGAAACGGTTAAATAGAAACTGTGATGAAAACAAAGCAGTCTTTGTCTTATTCTACGATTGCCTGTTAAAAGTATATGCAGGTCCTGGTTGTGGAACTTGCATGAGACCTCTACTCCCATCCCATCTCCCTCCTGCTTCTACGCATGAGACACCTGCTTCAGTTGGCCTGTGCTCTGCCTCCATAAATTCCAGCAGGGTTCGCTGTGAGTTTGACCTGCTTGGGGCGAGTGATCAGGTTCTGATGTTTTTTATCAAAACCTCTTCCTCCCAGGCCTCAATGTTTTAACTTTTGTGCCAGATAATGTGGCGTGCAGCCCAGAATTAGGTGTAAGCAGGAAACAGGCCTACTTCCACCTCCAATTTAGTGACTCAGACTTTTGAGCACCATGATTGCTTGAGTGCATTCTGCAGCCACTTTATTTCAGATGGGTTTACTACACTTTCTGCAATTGAGAAGACTGACAAATGTGCTGTTTGTCACCCCCATGCTGGGCCAGCACCTAGGCAGCTATCTTGTTTGCATAGTGCTTGCACCATCATACAGTGGCTCCAAAATGTATATCAGCACAACGCACATAAGGCAAGACAAATTATCATTGATGGTTCCTAGGACTGGGAGCCTTGATTGATTGTCCAATCATGGTTCGATAATAAAAGACTTTTAATAAAACAATAAAATGCAATCAATCAATTAGGAAGTACTAGGAAACCTCACCCCTGTAAAGAAAAACAGAGAATGCAGACCTGTGAAAGGGCACGCTGGGAAGATGAGCTGGGGTGGTCATGCAGTTTGGGCAACAATGTCAATGTTTACTATTACATTCTTGAATGAAAAGGTAGAGTAGGGGGTCTTAAAAGTCAGTAGGGTCCCAAAAAGTGGAAAATGGAGAAAGTGCTATTTAACAGCAGAGTGGGCCTCGTCTGAAGTTGGGCGATGAAGTAAAAATGCAGTGGTAACAATGGTACCGCCACATTACCGCACCACTCAATCACAAGTTTGGGGGAAAGTCAGAGGATTTACCTCCAACTCTGAACAGGAGGTGAATGCGCCAACTCTCTCCCCATTTTCGGTGCAATTACCACAGTGCAATTACCGCTGCAGTAATTGTGCCAAAAATGCCCCATTGAGTCCTATGGACTAAAAACAAATTGGGACTTACACCACTACCTCCACTTGTGATCTGGCAGTAATACCGGCCATACCAAGTGGCAGTAACAGTAATTGCACTGGATGGTATTCTGGTGAATTTACTGCCAGGATACCGGCCAACTCCTGATGAGGCCTCTTATTTTTGGGTACACAACAGTGTCAACCTAGTCCTCTAGACATTTTATCTGTGGTTGAGCCAATGTCAATGGTGGTCAGCATTGAAGAGGTTAGTAGAGGTGGGGCCCAAATGAGTCTAGACAGCGAGACAATGGCTACCAATCCGTTTGGGGGAGCAGTAGAGTTGGATGTGAGAATATGGATCTGCTGGGTTGATAGCAAGTTTGATGGCTTCCAGCAGTTGCACTGGCACGTGCGTCAGTTGCTCCCGTGATGTGGAGCTCACAATCCGATTACTTGAGACCATCAGTGGCAATGGGTCGAGCCAGTATCTGGATAGCTCAAAGGGCAACATGCGCTTCCAAGTTAGATTATAGTGCCAAAAGCAGCATCACAGTACCTCTGGTGGCTCGAAGATGGAAAGCATGGTGAATCCAATTTGCAGACATCTTGAGGCAGCAAACCAGGCTTCCACCTGATTCTGGGTTTCTGAGTTACTGATAGTCCCAGTACAAGGTGAGTCCATCTGTGCTACACTCTCGCTCCAGGGGGCCTTCATCTCCAGTGAACAGTTGCCTGCTTCCAGTTCAGCCATCGCATCGTGGAGGCAGGCATTGGTTCACAGCAGTACACAACCACTGTTCCCTAAGGATGGTTATAGGGGTTCTCCGCTGCCTTCTCTCTAAATATATCTGGCAGACAACTTTGGGATAGACTGTTACTCTAACAGAGATCCACTGAATTCTTCTTTTCATCCTGAAAATCATAAAATGAATCAGAGAATGAGGAAATGCCCTTCTAATTTAAATTGTAAAATGTGCTGACCAGCTGCCCAGGGGATTGGGCCAAGGAAGCTTGATGTAAGGGGTCCAATCCAGGGGGTTGTAACATATCCCCTTTGCCTTCTGACATCACACCCAGCAAACTTTACCTCCAGGAAATAGGAAGGACAGGAAAAGGAAATGAGTTCTAACAGAAACGAAGATAGCGGAACCCTTCTCTCAGACCACTACCACAACCTGGCTACGTTTCCTCTGCTCTTTCCAATTACTGCAGACTTCTGAGGGGCTACAGTGGTGAGAACCCTGGTAGGAGAGTGGCTTTGTTATGTTAGTGCTGCTTCCGAAGCACCAGTTGCCAGGATATCTCCTAGGGGAGCTCCTATGTCCTTGGTATGTGTGTTACCCTTCCAGCAGGAGAATCTTTTAAAAAAAATGTTTTATTGTGATTTAGCCAAAACAAATCTTGACTTTTTACACAAAGATAACAACACACAGCCTCATAACAAAAACATTCTTCTTAAAGTAAAAATTAATTAAAAGGAAAAAGAAAAGATCCAATTCATTCCATAATTAACATACATAAAACCCCAAAATCCATTAGACAACAAAAACAGTCCCCTTTCTTTCCTTACAATTTCTAATGTGTAATACAATTCATAGTGCAGCTTAAAATCTATCTAGTTTTTGCTAGTGCTATTGACGAAAACAAATATATTTTTCTTTAACAAAAACTACTCCTATTAGGGAGTTTTAAAACATTCAGAATTATTACTACTTCTGCTGTCAAGAACAATTCATTACCTGATATGATTCTTTCCCAAAACATAGAAGAATCCAAAATTCAATATTATGAACAAATCTTTCCAATCTGAGGACCCTTAGAGCCCAAGTCCCTGGGCAGCTGGTCAGCACATGTTGGGTTGTGTGCTTAAACCCCAACTCACACTCCTGGCAGTTGCCCTTAGGAAAGGCGTTCCTATCTCTCACATGCAAAATTGGGTCAAATGGTTTAATTTTGCGTGTTCAGCCAGAGCGTTTGGGAGTCGCTGTAAACCAATTTGTGTAAAATCCAGGATAGCGATATCATCAGAATTTTCCACCCAAGATATTTTTGTCATTCCCAGTTTGGGACTAGACAAAATTAACTTTTGGAGCCACTGAAATAGGTCCACCAGATGCAAGTTAAAGAGAAATGGAGCTACTAGGCAGCCTTAGCGAACTCCTATATTTATCCCAATTTCTTGTGATAAATCACCAGATTTGGATAATCTGTCACAAACAGTTGAATTATTGTGGAGTTCGATCAAGATTGCCAACAAATTATCGCTGAGGCCCAAGCTCTTCAGTTTACCCGAGAGACGGTCTCTGTTGATAATGTCGAATGCCTGAGATAAATCCACCCAGCCTCCGAACAAGGGTCTACCGTCCTTCGCAAAACAGCCCGAGCTAATACAACTAAGAGCCAGGCCGTTAATAGAGGTGGATAATCCTCTCCTAAAGCCAGTTTGAAACTTCAAAAATGATCCCTTTTGCTTTAGCCCAGCCTTTCAGATATCTTCAAATGAGGCCTGTGAATATTTTACCGTCCCTGTCCAACAAGGAAATTGGGCGGTAATTAGACGTGGCTAGGCGGGCGATCACCTCACTTTTACATAGGGATTATAATGGAACTTTTCCAAGAATCTGGGATTCTTCTGGTTTCAATTATTTTGTCAAAGAGGCCTTTAAGCACTCTCGCCCAGATGCCGATATTAGATTTCAGGATCTCATTAGTCAGGCCATTAGGACCCGCGGTTCGTGACGCTGATGATTTAGTTGTTAAATTCGTTATCTCCTCTATAGGACAACTAAGGGCCCAGGTTGTATCGATCTCTATCCTGGGATCAGTATTCTTGGGACAAGCATTAAGTTTGGCGAAATGGTCAACCCAGGCCTGTTCCTGGATAATCACATCTTGCGGTTGGTTTACTTTTCTGTTTATCAATGACAAAAAACGTTGCAAATTTCCTCACCGTCTTTCTGGAACCTCAGAGCCCTGTAAGACCTCATTCAGTTCCTATATGAATTGTTAATCATACTTGCCTCCTCCATACGCTGGATAGCGTTGTTCTTACTATTTCTTTTAACAACACTCAGCATTTTTCTTCTCTCTCTCTTTTTTCCCAAAATGTGTAAGTCAAAATGATATCTATGAGGTGGCTTATTATTGGGGGAACATAAATCGGGTGGATTTAACTGCCATAGAAATTTAACAAAATGTCCCGGTTCACATTGAATGGATAATTCCTGGTGAAACAAATTGTTTGCATACATCTTTTAAGATTTGACCCCCTTTTCTGAACCTTCGAAGCCTATTTCCTGCCAAGTTTAAGGCTAACTTCTGAGATTGCGCGGTTCCCTGGGCTCCCCCCCAACCCCAAATGTCGCCCCCAGCATGCCATGATCACTAAAGCACCCACCCATGATTTTAAACTCTATACAGCTCTCAAATAAACCCCAAGAGATGAACACATAGTCAATATCTGAATGGAGAGACCCCCCTCCTCCAGGTTGGTGCAGCAGGTATGTCACTGCTCAAATTTCCATTGAGTACCCAAAGGTCCCACTCCTCCATAAACTGACTCCAAACATTACCATCAATTATCTTTTGATTGCCTTTGCCTATTGACAAGGGCACAACTCCAAGACAGTACGAGTTAAAATCAACCATGATTATTATATCGTGAATTGGAAATCGAGTTGTAAATGTAATAAGTAGGTCCCACAGATTCTGTATATAGATAATTAATGACATGTGGGTGGAATTCCAGTAAATATTTACTAGTAACCATCCTTGATCGTCTTCTCTGCCTTGCACTGTGGTTCTAACAATCATGATACCTGGGACGTCCTCAGAGAACAAAACTGAACTGAACCACCAAATACCACATTTCTACACCTAATACATAAACCACCAGCAGGCCGTCCCACACCTGTTCCACTAGCCAACTGGTGGTATGAAGAGCAGCCATCTATCTGAAAAGCACAGCTCAACCAAGATTCCTGGAAAAAAAATTAGCAAAGGAATCAAATAAATAGTGTTTCATGGGATCATTACAAAATGAGTCGAAACCCCTCGAGTTCCAAGAAAGAGCTCTAATCGGCAAGCTGGTTAAAGGTTCTGCTCAACAGGCCCCAATTTAAGAAAGTTCTGGGAAACTATCTCTGGAATCATTTGCAAAACTTTTGATGGTAGATGGTAGAGATAGTGATTTAGTATTAGCTTGAGATCGAGATGGTAAAGCTATATTTGCTGGCGGAGCTGTGGTTGAGTCTTTACAGTCTTTTGTTAACAAGAAGCCCCTCAATGTCCACTGCAACATAGCCCCTAGTATGGAGTCCAACCCCAATCTAGATCTCAACACAAATTCAGCAGTATCAGTGTTCAGCAGATATGGAAAGCTAACCCGTTCAATATCCGCCATTGTAATATATTTTAAACTGGGTATAGCTTTCATCTCGGAGACGATTGCTGAACGATTCAGGGGAGGTGTTCATGGTAGCTCGTTATAAGAAGATATTCAAGCCTTGGGATATCTCCTTAGATTTTCCAGCTTTATTAGTCAAAGTTTGGACCTCAAAACTGGATCTAGGGGGGTGTGGCCAACTGTGAGATGCGGTAGACATGCGCCTGAAGAACTCCCGCTACTGCGGCTAATATCCTGACCCGAACGCCTGCTTAACAGCACCTGCCAACCCCAGAATACACCCACCGGTGCAGGACGTCCTGGGGCACACTTGTGTCCAAAATCAGCCTGTAACGCACCCAGGCTGAAAAACCAGGAGTGAGTGACGGCAGCACCAAAATAACGCAACAGGCACCCAAGATGGCCACCGGAGTCATGAGAGTGATTTGAATGGACATCGGAGAGGCCCCGACACCAGCAGCCTGACTCCATTGAGCGGAGCCAAGGCACCAGAGGCGAGCGAGGACCCAGGAAAGGAGATTGCCACGCCGAAGGAGTGGCAGAGGAGGGGAGCAGAGGCGGAGACCAGCAGTGACCCGGACCGGCGGAGTCAGAGCCCCGGGCCACCCACCCGGGTGCGAGGAGACAGGAGAGATCCGGCCAAGCACTGCCGCAGCGTCCCATGAGCGGCGGAGTCTGCCCCCACCAGTGAGTGCCAGCACCAGGGTCCCACGCATGGACATTGCACGCGGAGCTGGGCTTCCGCGCTCCAGGGCACACAACAACGAAAGGAGGACTCGAACGCCCAACCTGATCCCAGCCCCCGGCTACAGTGCCCACGTGCGCTGGAGGCACGGCCCACCCGTGGGCACATCGACCTCCAGGGGAACCAACAGGAGCCATCAGGAGCTCCCAGCCTCCCGTGTGCATCTCTGGTACTGGAGGCCACAGTAATATCAGGGCCCCCTGACCCCCACATAAGGCAACCTCAACATTACTGGAAGGTCACTGGGGCAAGCAAGGACACAATGGTGCAAACAACCCACGGAAGGGCCGTCTCCCTCCAGTTTGAACTACCGCCACCAAACCAAGCAGCAGACGGTGGGGTGACCCACTGCCTTGTGGGGCAAAACACTGGGGGCAGAACTCTCTACAACCCCCCCTGCCTCTCTCAAGTGGACACTGGGCTTCCAAAAGGGAAGCGGAGTGGGAATGCAATGCACACAATCCGGTTGGGTGCGTGAAACATCCATGTGTGACCCATCAGCACCTGCAGAGCGGACAGACCACCACAGCCGCAAACACGAATCTGGCACCAGGGCCTAGGGCCTACCATCGCTCGACGCCCTGCAATAAAGGAAGCACTACTTTGTTAGATCTTGTTGACCCTCCGCCACTGAACGAGGCGGCTTCCTAACCCTGCCATAGTGCCACCAACTGCATACCAAACTGGGCAATAAGCCTGGGCAGACAACCCCTCGAGCAACCGGACAAGGCTCTGGATACAAAAGCACGCCCGCAGGGCCTAGCGGCAAGAATGGGGAAGGACAAAACTAAGAGGCACACTGTGCAAAACAGGATTGGCCACTATACGATCCCCCCATCACAATCCCTCGAACCTCAACCGTCGCCTTCTGAAGAGGTGGGCCCCGCGTCCGTGCTCTCCCTGAGAGATGTCATGGCAGCGATAGTGGACTCCCGCTCATCAATGGAGCAGAAGATGGACGGAATAAGCTTGGATGTATCCCTCCTCCGACACGACTTGCAGAAGCTATCAGCACGAACTGGAGAGGCGGAACAGCGAATCTCCAACACGGAAGACGGGCTACACGCTGTGCAACAACAACTCCAAGGAGTCTCAGCCCAAACTCAAGATCCTGGAGGCTAGAGTCGAAGAGGGAGAGGGTAGATCCAGGCGCAATAACATTAGAATCCTTGGCATTCCCGAAAGAGCCGAAGGCCCTTGTATGGAGCTTTTCCTGGAGCAGTGGCTGATGGACATGTTCGACCAGAAATCCTTTTCTAAATTCTTTTCTGTAGAAAGGGCACACCGAATGCCCACAGGCAGACCCGAGCCCGGCGCTCCCCCACGAACAGTCATAGCAAAGCTGTTAAACTAACGGGACCGCAACACGCTGTTGCACCTTGCACGAACCAAAGGCACGATCACCTTCAATAGCTCTAAGATAGCCTTCTTTCCAGACTACACGAGGGAGTTGCAGAAGTCGAGGCAATCCTTTGAAAAGCTTAAAAGACAACTTCAAGCGCTAGGAGTCAAATATGGCCTGCTCTTTCCTGCTCAATTGAAAATTTATCAGAAAGGCACAACGGTCCATTTTAACGATCCTAAGGAAGCCTGGTGATGGGCGGAGCAGCACATTGAGGGGGACTGGTTGACACCTCGAACCAACAGGAGCAGAAACCCAAGATCACCAGCGGACCAGCGTCCGATGCCAGCTCAGCCACCCTCACCGAACCGGCCGGCCGAAGACGGGGACTGACCACGGTTGGTTCCCCAACAAAGAACCAGATCCCATGGGCAGGTGCGGAACTGAAACTGTGGAATGTACCGAGCTATGCCACAGAGACTTTCGTAAGGCGTTTACACCTTTTATAATGTGGCTAGCGGAGGCGTACCACCATCACACGTGGGGGAAAAGTTACAGCCCCCCCCAATTTCTTTAGTTTCATTTAATCAAGGGTCTGTTAAGTTGACACCATACCTCTTTTGAGTGTCAACGATGTTGGGGCTACAGGTACTTCGTGTTGGGGTGGAGTATGGGGAGGGGGAGGGAAGGGAAAGTTGTGAAGAGTTTTTTGTTACCCCGGGAGCAGCTCACCCTTGCAAGCCCCAGGGTTTGTTATGGTTCATGGCAAGACGAGGCTGCAGTTTGTCCAGACAGCAAAACAATCACCACTTAAGGCATGCACCACTGTACATCACCATAAACGGGGACACCTTCCACGCAAGACACCCGCCCAACCCTCTAACTAAATTATTAGATGGCACCCATACAATCCAAGTCGACTCCGACTGAACGCCTCAAATCCCTCAAGGTGCTCACATGGAATGTAAACAGGATGGGCTTCGCGATTAAAAGGTGCCTGATCAAGCAAGTACGCAGTAGACACTCCCCCGACGTGGCCCTGCTATCTGAAACGCACCTAGCGGGATCAAACTGCTCCCTCTTCCAACCTACCTATTACAGGGCTGCCTTCCATGTGGGATACACAATGGGATCTAGGGGTACTCTCATTCTCATACATAAACGCATCCCTTTTGCCCTCCAAGGCTTGGAACAGGACCCCCGGGGTTGCTACATGCTAATCGTGGGAACGCTGTGGAACGAGAGGGTCGCTTTTGTCTCTATATACTCCCCGCCCGGACTGGGGCAAGAGCTGTTGGATGATCTGACTGCCCTCATAGGAAAACACCAACCGGATAAGTGGTTTCTGGGGGGTGATTTTAATGATGTCATGTGCAACACCACTGACCGTACCCATCTCAGACAGTGCAACCCGGATACTCCCACGAGGTTGTTTAACTTTGCGTCCGCCTTGGGTCTTTGTGACGTGTGGTGAGAGTTGCACCCGGATACTAGGGGGTACTCCTTTCATTCCGGAGCCCACGGCTCCCTCTCTAGGAGCGACTATCTCTTTCTCCCGCACACAGATCTTTTCAGAGCACTGTCAGCTGACCTACTCCCCCGGGGCGTCTCGGACCACTCACCCCTACTTGTAGAAATCCGCATACAGGGCGCGTCTCCCCCTAGAATGTGGAGACTAAACAATTACTACCTGGGTTTCCCCGAGCTCGTGGACCACCTTGCTGAAGTCTCCACCGAGTACTTCGAGCTTAACGACAATGGAGAACAGGACCCGGTAGTGGTTTGGGAAGCCTACAAGGCCGTCTTGCGATGCGCACTAATCTCCTGGGTGGCGAACAAACGGAAGGAGAGACTCCAAGACGTAGCGGAGGCGGAGGGAGAACTGACCCAAAGGGAGAACAAACACATCCTTGTCCCATCCCCTCAGACCCAACTGTCCCTCAAACGAGCCACCGAGTGCCTCCGAAACGTATTACTAGACAATGCTAAACAAGCCCACTGGGACTCCAGAGCAAGAATTTACGAGCATGGGGACAAGGCCGGCAGAATGCTAGCTTGGTTGGAAAGAAGAGATGAGGGACAATGCTGTGTCTTGGAGATTATCACCCCACAGGGTGATCAGTGCCAGTCGGACACAGAGATAGCAGAGGCCTTTGCCCAATTCTATGAGGCACTATACCAGGCCCCATCTGGACCCAACCCTCCTAAATGACATACTACTCCCAACTCTGTCAGCACAGCAGAGGGCAAGTCTGGACTCTGATCTTTCGGCGGCCGAGGTAGCCGAAGCACTAGCACAATTGCAGACTGGGAAAACGCCCAGCCCCAACGGGTTCCCAGTCGAAACCTGGCAGAAGCTGGGCGGGGACACCATAACACCCTCCCTCCATAAAATGTTACTGAGCGCCAGGGAACAAGGCACCCTCCCGCCGGACCTGTGTAAGGCTACCATTGTGGTTATCCCTAAACCTGACAAGCCCCAGGAAAAATGCGTCTCCTACAGGCCAATCTCGTTAATCAATGGTGAAGCCAAGGTCCTCGCTAAGCTCCTAGCCAACAGGCTACAACCGGTTGCTGACACTCTGATACACCCGGACCAGTGTGGCTTTATGCCACACAAGTCAACCCGAATGAACCTGCGTCGGCTTGGCACTAGAACGGGCTCCTATCATTGACAGCCCGCTTGCCCTTCCGGCAATTGACTTTGAGAAGGCTTTCGACTCAGTCCAATGGGATAGCCTTTGGGAGATTATGGAACGTGTGGGGTTTGGGGAAGGGTTCCTGGGATCGGTGAATCTGCTGTATACAAACATCCAGGCGGAATTCAGGGTGAACGGGTGGACCTCACGATCCTTCCACTTGGGCAGGGGCACGTGACAGGGGTGCCCCTTCTCCCCCCTTCTCTTCGCTCTCGCGACTGAGCCGCTGGCCATATGGCTCTTTCAGAGTACATCCTGGATGGGATTTAGATGGCCAGAGGGACACGAAGATCGAATCTCCCTATATGCGGATGACCTCCTGGTATATCTGGGAGAACCCGCACGGACTTGCCTCATAGTGACTCAGATGCTCATCCAGTACGGGGAATTTAGTGGCCTAAGGATCAACTGGAAGAAATCAGTTTTCTTCCGGTGAAGGGAGGAGGACAGACTAACCCATGGGAATGCCCATACCGTATGGAGCAGCTTGGCTTCCGATACCTTGGGATCTGGATAACAACAAATCTTACCAGCTATACCACGCACAATCTCCAACCAATCATTGACCAGTTCTCCAATGACGTCCACCACTGGAAGCTTCTCCCCCTGACCCTCATGGGCAGAGCTGCACTTTTTAAAATGATGGCCCTTCCGCGATTCCTCTACGTCCTTCAGAACGCCCCATTGCAGATCCCGAAATCTGAATTCGACCGGGTGGAGACCCTTCTCAGGGAGCTTCTATGGGGTGGAGGTCAACCACGTATTGCCCTGACTACACTTCAGAGGTCGGTCTGGGAGGGTGGGATAGGAGTGCCCCGCCTTCAGACCTATTACTGGGCCTCACAACTTGTGGTGGTCAATGACCTACTGCATGGGGACCGGGAACTATCCCATATTAGAACCGACACGGGGGCCTTGCATGACACTGATCCACTACACTTACTGTATCAATCCCCCCCGAGATCCTCCCCGCCAACAACAAAGGCACATATCACCACCATTTGGAGAAACGTACGCACATTTGTGGGGTGGGAGAACAAAATAACGGCGGCGCAACCCCTATGGCAAAATGCCAACCTGAGGGAAATTGTGAAATTTGAGCCATGGACATGCTGGGTGAGGGCTGGGATTCTGAAAGTGGGGGATGTCTTAAAAGACGGGAATCTGGCCCCATTTGAGGACCTGCAGCGCAAATTTCAACTCCCAGACACCGAGAGGTACCACCACATGCAAATGTCCCATGCCCTGAGAATCCACATACCGACAGATGACAATATCCCGGATTGCACACCTATAGAACGCAACATATTGCCTGAATATATCCCCACCAAATGCAAATCCAACCTCTATAACGCCATCACATCCTTTTCTACTCCTGAACTGACCAGTTTAAAGGCCAAATGGGAAAGGGATGTAGGGGATATCGACCCCGAGGACTGGATCCGGGTACTAATGCACCCACGGGAGTCTAGACTCAGACTGGTGCAACTCAAAATACTGCACAGAGTGTACTACCCTAGAACTGCACTGTTTGGTTGGAAAAGGGCAACAAGCCCGAACTGTCTCAGATGTGGGGAGGAGGAGGGAACCTTCTTTCACATACTGTGGTCATGCCCCCGCATCCGAATCTTCTGGGATGCCTGCTGCCGGGAACTGGCCAGGGTACTCTCTAGCATGATAGAACTGGACCTGAAGGTCCTAATCCTGGGTGCACCGGGAGGTAGCGATTTCAACAAATGGGAAGAACTGTTACTGCACACAGCAGCCACCCTGATGAAGTGCAACATCGCAAAAAAATGGGGAGTCCCGGACCCTCCAACGCTGGAGCAATGGGCACTGGACATGGACACATGTGCTATGATCGAACGACGGATATACAACGCAAGAGGCTGTCCCAAGAAAGCTTCTAAAATATGGGGGAGGAGGGAGGACCTGATGTATACGGACACTGGTGATGTAACTCTGTACACATGCAAAATGGGTCACGGTCAGGATCTACGTGAATGGTGATACAAGATCTAATACTACTGTATAACTGGCCGAGCCGGCCTCAATTGCTCTAGCTGCTTTTTTTCTTTTGTTTTTGGTTGTTTTGTTCATGTTATAACTATTTAATAAAAAATGTTTTATTAAAAAAAATACTGGATCTAAATGTTGCATCTCCTAATCTAGTTTCACAAGTTTGTTTACCCCCTGAAATCGTGTTCTGATCAGCAGGTGAACTAATTTTCGTTAGACTAACAGATGGAACGGCTCCGGAATTTGTCAATCGTCCATTTTCAGTAAATGAGTCTTTCCGACCCCTGGCCACACCGGAACCACTTGCATTATTACAAACCTCTTTAGTCTTTGATTTTAGAAAGATGGGGGCTATCTTAATGGGGGGTCTATTTGAAACTGATGAACTCCCTTTTAAAAAGATGGGAGCTATCTTTAGAGGAGGTTTAATTGGTTCCGTATGGCTCCCCAGAGTAATCTTAATAATTTCGTGCTCATTTAGGTAAGGGTCAGAAGAGCAGGGCACTACCGGAGCTTGTTTTGTCTGGTATTTCCTCCCCTCCATGGTTGGTCCCTTCTTCTTACCTTTGGAGCAGTCTTCCACCTGCAACCATTTCAGGTTAGAATGAAGTGATTCGTGGTCCTTGACTGTTTTTTTTTTTTTTGCCTTGTGGCCACACTTGGCACTATCTTTTGGGCCTCAGCTCTGTCGAAGTATTTTTTTTTTTACTTTCCATTTGACTTCTTGGTTTTATTTGGTTTTGTTGATCTATCATGGCTTTATGGAGCCTGAACCTGGTGCTCCTCAGGCGCCTTTACTGATCCCTGGATGATCATTTCTGACTCCGCTATTTGGCCAACCGCATGAACACTTCCAACGTCAAGGCAGATAGAGGAGTATCATCCATGCTCAGAAATGCCAGAGCTTCCACAGGGATTGGGGGCAACTGCAGTATCGCCCATGTGCCGTTTCACTTGAGACTTCAGAGAACTTTGAATTCACTGTGGCAAGTTCCTCTTTTGCTCCCTCCCATTGTGCTACCAACAGATCTATTTTATAGGCTTGGGTCTTAGACAGGAGACGGTATTCCACCAAGGTTTCTCTTATGGAATCATTGACCACTGATTTTAAAGCCACCAAAGAGATTTTGTTAAATTCCAAATCCTTTATGATCTCCAAAAGTGAGCATTGCTGTACTTCAGATTTAAGGTTTTCAAAGACCTTAACTAGTGAGCTTAAAACAAAGTTTAAAGCCACCATCGATGAATGGTTTTGTATTTGGTCACCTGGCCCGGCCTTCCTAGCCTTCTCAGCTATAGCTCTAGTCAGCCTTGATCTAGATCTTTCCCGGCAGTCCTTTGCAACTCTGGAGACTTTGCATTAAGTTCAAAAGAAGAGTCCAGGTTGGGAAGGATGTCAATGCTCCCACTGACCTCCTCAGACAGGTCGATGTTTGAACCTTTCTGGACTCTACACTGAACCAGTGACTTAGGTGAGACAAGGTTAGCTGAATCTGGATCAATCACAGACCCCTCCTCCGTTACGACCTTCATATTGGCCCTGACTTCCCCAAAGTAATTTAACATTGTATTTTTGATGGAGGTTGCCGTTAGAGTATAATCCAGATTCGAAGACAGGCAATCTTTTAACGCTGGAGCATTCAGAGTCGATTCTCCTGAATCTCTAAGGTCAGATGTTGACATTTGGGTTAGGCTGGAGCCCGACGCCTGTTGGCCATCCTTTGGAAAAGTCCTGAGTTTTTCAAAAAGACCCCCCCTCTCCACAGGAAAAGTTTTAAAGATTGCTCTATCCACCTGTAGGGGATTCTGGTCCCGTCCATGAGGCTCCACCAATTCTGGAGCTCGCATTTCAGCCTTTACAGAGGCTCTACAAAGGTTGTATATTTTGGTTTTAGCCATAGCAGTGTTTCCTTTAGCAGTGTTACCTTTAGGCTGTGCTATCCAGGCCAGAAACGTCCCTACTTTGCCTTTTGCTTACACCACCCAGCAAGTACTCTAATCGGGTCAAAGGCAGCAAGCACGCAGTCCCCGATAGAGCATACAACCAAAAAACAAAATAAAGTGAAGCTTTTCAGAACTGCACAACCAGAGTTATGTGGGGAAGTCAAAAGCAGAACGCCCACGGTCTCCTCCTGGGGAAGCAGGCAACAGTTTAACTTATTGGGAACAAAAAAGTGCAGAAAACTGCACTGGATCCGGCACTCAAATGATCAATTAAAAAAGGGACTCATCAACAGGAAAAAGGAAAAGTGGGAAGGAGGAGGGGGGAGGGCGCTGAAAAGGTCCGGTAATCCAATTTACAGAGCAACAGTTTCCAAGCGGAGTGGGAACGCTACAAAGTACAAATATTCATAGTGTCGAGGAAAGCAAAATTCATGGCGGAGAACTGATTCGCACAGTATCACAGTGTCACAATGTCACAGAGATTACCTTCCAAAAGAATGTTAGTGGCAGGACGCGGAAGGCGCATCCACCGTGTGGACTGCAACAGACTGCAGCTTACACTCAGCAGCCTTCACTCCGCGGCACGCTCCACGGCCACACTAATGTTTTATGGCAAACAACTCCTTCACGATAGGCAGCAGATACAGCAGAAAGACTCGGGATACAGACTACATCAGACTGCAGCGTACACTCGGCAGCCTTCACTCCTCGGCCCACTCCGCGGCCCCACTGTTTTATGGCAAACTCTTCCTTCACTATAGGCAGCAGACGCAGCAGAAAGACTCGGGATTCAGACTGCAACAGACTGCAGCTTACACTCGGCAGCCTTCACTCTGCAGCATCCTGGATATTGGCCTGACTGCCTCCACTTCAGACATTTGGAACAGGCACCTATCTACATTAGCCCTGTCCTAGTTGTGCCCTTCACACAGAGTGGACACAGTGTGATATCTGATTGCTGTAGCATCATCCATTTGTACTCTTAACTGTCACTGTGACACAAGCCTACTAAGGCATACAATGATTATAATTTAGATCAGAGGTGCAGAAGATTAAAAGTCTTCTCTGCCTGCAGGAACCTTGTGTCCCTTCAGCTGTCAGGGAGGCACACGTGACCTTTCAAACTGCCCATTGCCACTTCAGAGCTGGGACTGAGGGCACCTGCAGGCTGTCTCAGAAAAGGTACATATATCCACTGACATTTTGGCATGGAGCGTTTATGAAAAGGGGTACAGATTAGTATACCTCTCTTTCAGCTGTGGTTTGGACCCACAATAATCCGTCCAAGGAAACAATAATGAGAGGTACGGGTTGCAAGGAAAACAGCTTTAATGCATGCAGTCAAACAGCCGGACAGTCAGTCAACTCTGTGTGACTGAGAAACTGAAAACCTGCCCCGCCCACATTGGGTTACTGAATTTATAGGCAACAACCACAAGATTAACACACAATACAAAATATTAGGTGTATTATAATTCCTTCATCCCTTTGGCCCCCATGTATGAGTACCTAAACACAACATACATTATCACGCTTTATTGATTAGTGCGATCCTAGTGATATAGTGAGTGCTTACCCTCGCAGATGCCCTAATTGCATAATCAGCAGAAAAAGTTAAACTAACCCACTTTGGCAACACACTTGAAACAGCAAGCTTCTCTCCCACGGAACCTGTCACCTTGCCAACCCCCTCATTCTCAAGCCTTACAGCCCCTCAAGATGTAAAATACTTTTACTTAGTGTAATAAGTTGCTGCCTGCGGCACACAGTCTTCTAGCCAAGACCCATATCTCTTGGGAAGCAGGTGACCTCATGAGAAGTGTAACTAAAGCACCGCTCTAGGAGTACTAATATTTCATATTTATGTGTGTTTCTAAACCTCCCTACCATGTACCCAGCAGTACTAGGACTTGATAGAGGGCAATACAATCACTCCCTGGTTTAGTGTTCTGGTATCATCTCTTATATGAGGCCTTGTTGATATTGAAAAAATGCCCTTTAGTTAATCTTGTGTTTGTCTGCTCTGCACCAAGGACAGAACTATTACCTTGTGGACTGCTCAAATGTCCTGGGAACATCTTCATGAGAAGGAGCAGTGAGGGTCTACTTCTCAAAACAGTGGCTGGTGCATGTCATGCCCCTCCATCTAAGAACTCTGGCATCATGGTTTTCTCTGAAGTGACGCAGGACAGCAGTTTGACTTTAGTAAATGGCAGAACACTCAGAAATGGGCTTAGTGTTGTGAATGGCAAAACCTTAATTTCAGTAACTTCCTCTGAGGCAGCAGACAGCAGACCCTGTAATCTTAGTTTTAGACATTAGGCCTAACGTGACAGAATTGTATACTTAGTGGTGTTAAGATCATAGTAAAACGCAAGAAGGGCCTGGTTCAGTAAAATGGCCCAACGCTGGTCAGCTTGTCAGAGTTCCTCATGTGGACCAAATTCTCAGGGCCTATACTTCCTGTTGTGTTTGGAGTGTTGATAGTGCATTCCCATTTCTAAACAGCAACTGAATTACCCACATTATTTTAGGTTAATACAAATAAAACACTCAGGCTATCCCACCATCACCAGATGGCCATTGTGTCATACAAGATGATATGTATTCTCCAATATTGTCCACAATGCAACTGTAAAGCCTGAGACAGGTTGTTTGCCTGCTGCACATCTAGAACTCATATTTTCTCTTTAATTTTATGGCTGTTTGTAGTTTATGTGGCACTGTTGCACTGAATCAGCCAGCCTGGACTTGAGTGGGGATTCAGATTGTCAATGGAAACATCTTAAAGATTTTCAGAAGTTTATGTTCTCTTCCAATGCTTGCATGTCGATAGGGAGGTGACCTACTAGAAGGTGATTGACATGGAGCACAGCACATCCTCGACTTTTGATACTTTGATATATATATATATATATATATATATATATATATATATATATATATATATATATATATATATATATATATATATATATATATATATATATCACAGGGTCAGGGACAGTGACCCTGCAGCTAAGGTGCAGTTGGATTTCCGGTTTGGTACCAATGGGTTAACAAAGTAGCCGACATCCAAAACGTATTAGCTGGGGGTTGCTTCTTTTGCGCAAAAGGGGTCACAATGTCAGAATCTCATAATCATAATTCTCCTACTAATCCAACATGAGGGTAACAAAGTAGCTGAGAGCTGAAACTGTGTCAAAGTGGTTATCAGGTAATAATATCCCCATATATATGGTCGTCGTAAATAATATCGCTGGGAAAATGTCGTGGCGATATTATTTGGGTGACCATATATATGGGGACAGGGGCAAAACATTTTTCTTTTTTTTTAAAAAGAAAAAAAAGAACAAAAATAAAGTTTGAGGGTTGCGGGGGTGTCCCCCACATGTTCCATGCAATAATGTCGCCACAAAAACCGGCAATTTTTCTGTGATATTTTTGCATGGCGAGATTTTTGT
Source organism: Ambystoma mexicanum (assembly GCF_040938575.1). Taxonomy (NCBI): domain Eukaryota; kingdom Metazoa; phylum Chordata; class Amphibia; order Caudata; family Ambystomatidae; genus Ambystoma; species Ambystoma mexicanum. The sequence goes on from NC_090924.1 coordinate 1,215,456,034, forward strand.
GGCGACATTAATACATGGAACCGTCAAAGTGTAGTGTATTCATAACCAATGGGTGCTAGTTAGTATGTCGTAGGTTTGAGAGAAGCTACTTACTTTTGAATTACTATGCTGTCCAGGGGCCAGTTTACAGAAACTTTGCACCAGTGCAAGTGCACAGTATTATTAGCACTAGGGCAAAGTTTAACCTATTTTTTAAAAATGATGGGACATATTAGAAAACATTTCTACAGTGACAAGTGCAGTTTGGCTTGGCATGTTATAGGCATCAGGGCAAAAAATTGCCTAGTGCAAAAAGGCACATTTTGAGCACATTTTGCATCAGTGCCAAGTTTGCCTTGAAAATGTATGGTTTTTCCACTAGGGCAATTTTTGCCCTGATGGTTATAACTTGCCACAGTGCAAATGTTTTATAATATGTCCCATCATTTTTTTTAAATATGTGTTTTCCTGTTTTTCTATCATATGTCGAAAGCAAACGCTTATCACAGATGTTTTTATGTCTACCAAATATGAAATGGTTTTATTGTCTGTTTGTTCTTAATGATGATTGACTAGAAGAGTCTTTGTGTGAAAGCGTGTGGTGGTAATTATTGAGTCTAGTTTTTGTTTGCATCTAGAGATAAATATGTAATATTGTGGCAGAAAGGAAAGTGTTATGAATTATCCTACAGGCCACTACCTCTTTAAGAAGTATTAGTTGGAAGAAGTAATTTTAAGGGTAGTGAGGGAAATCACAGTGATTTTCGTTTTACCCTCATTAATAATACATTGTATGAACTATATTTGCTACAACATGTGTGTGTGCCACACTATTGTTGTACTAACATATTCTACTCATTGGGTCAAAGGGAATAAAATCCATTGTGGGTTGAAAGACCCATTTTTTACTTTCACTATTCATATATTTGTTGATAGTAGTAGGTAGGTCATTAGGAACGTTAATATTAGAACCCATATTTTACTGTGAGTGCTGGTATATTTTTTGATGATTGCAGGCTTTCATTTCCACTCTGCTCCCCTGAGCAAAAGGCACCAAAGACTGGTTGCAGGTGTGGTGAGGGCGCCATGCTCCTATACATTTGTTTGTGTATCACGGGGGTGCCTGCCAACTTGACAAACACCAGATGAGGTATTTTCGTTGTATTGTGAGGCCACATGCCCATACGCACCTGGAAGGAACGTTGGGCCACCGGCACGCTGGTAGGTCATGCAAACTGTGATGGAGGCCTATACCAGGAAGGAGGGGTGGGCCTGGTGAACCTAGTGCCATACCACAGAGCATGGAAGGACAGAGGTCAAGGTGTCTCTGACATGGTACTACCTGGGATAGCTGCTGTTATCAAGCAGAGAGCTGCAGCTGGATTCCCGCACAGGTCAAAGCATCCCATGCATTTAATAAGTGGAGACCATCCATGCATGAAGCTGACCACCCTTTTTTTGGTGACCTGGGACGTCTCGTGCACCTGACTTGTATGCAATTCTCATGCTGCTAGGCCATCTAGTGAGTTCATTGTGCATTGTGCATTGTGCAGTTTATCTGTGCATTGCAGTGTCTCTGTCCCTCCCTCTCCCCCTTTCAATTTCTCTTATCTCTCCCTCCATGCTACTCTCCATCTCTCCTATTTACTTTAACTGCTACTATATCACATATCCTAATTCTCTTTCAGAGTCTGGAAGAAAAAAGTTCAAAAAAGATCTCCTGGTCTCTAATCCAGGTCTGCCCATCACTGACACCTACATCAATGCTTCTTCCAGGCAGACTGTCACAGACATCCTCTTTGTCACTCCCTGTCATGACCTATGGACTCCCCACATGGGCTCTGTCCTCTCCCCTTTCTCTTTGTCACCCGTTAATGGTGGCACCAGATGGAAAGTACTCTTGGCATGCTTCTCATCCTCCAGGTGCATAATTAATGTCTATCAGGATAGCACTGTCATGGCCTAGGGCTCTCATCCCAACTTCCTCCTTCTTGATAGGTGTCTTCCGTCACTCATCAACTTCCTTCTTTCTTCTGCCACTCCTCCATCTGCCTCCCCTCTTGCTCCTTTTGCACTGCCGATGGGCATACCACATCCCTGTACCCCTCCTCGGAAGACCTCTCTGCTGTTAAAGTTGCATTCTTGAAGACTTTGACCTTGACATTCTCACACTCACTGAGATGTGGTTCACTGCCAGCTCTGTCACTGCTTTTGACACTCTCCTCCTTGAGGACTACAAGAACTTCTCTAAGCCCAGGTCTAACCGGTCTGGAGGCAGAGTGGCCTTGATCTTCCCTGAATGGATCCCTGCTACTATCATTGCTACCTAGTCCTACTCTTCCTTCAAATGCCTCCTCTGCAGGCTTGGAATCTCTCCAACCCTATCTTTGACTCTCGCCACCGTCTACAGGATCCCAGGTCTGGTCTGCCTCTTCCTCTTGGAGTGGTCTGACCTCACCTCTTTTCTTCCTGCTTCCACCTCCAAACTTCTGTTCTTCGGAGACTTCAATATTCACCTCAACTGTGCTGATTCGGCCACTGGACTCTCACACAGCCTCTCTGACTTTCTTTCCCTTACCATTCATCCCTCAGTCTGATGTACTCAGCCGGACATACCTTGGATGCTCTCATCTCAGCAGACAATCCCATCTCCAAACCTCTCACTACACCTCTCTCCTGGTCTGACCATTCTCTCCTGTCCTCTCACCTGCATCTCTTAGGTCCCCTGGCTAAACCTTTACCTGCACTGCCAGTCTCCTTCTCCATCATTCGACCAATAAAGTGCATGTCAGTTGCTGCTTTTGCCACCTCTTTCATTCCCTCTCCCACTGACTCTGCCCGTGCTAATCTTCACCTCTCTATCACCAACACCCTGGACATCCTTGCCCGTCATGTGGATCTGCATAAAGCCTGCATCCAAGAGCAACACCTGGTATGACTCCGACCTAGCCTCTATAAAATGCAAGTGCAGAGTTGCTGAGCAGAAGTGGCGGGCGTTAGGCACATTCTCTGACAGCCTGGCTTGCCGACTCAGACTCTCCATCCACTCTAAGAAGATGGCCCATATCCAAGCCTGCATCTCTGGGACCACTAACAACACAGGCAAACTGTTTAAAATCTGCAAGGAACCTGCCAATCCTCCAGTTTCCATTTCTCCCCTGCCATCCCTGACCCTCTGTACTTCACTGGCCTCCCACTTCTTAACCAAAACTCAGGACATACTGTTCTCAGTCTCCCCTACTCCCACTCCTTCTTCCTTCCCCAGCTCTCAGGACTCCCTTGGCCCCTTCTCCCCTTCTCTCCTCTTTCTCGCCCACAGCACCAGATGAGGTTTCTAGACAAGGCCTCTCTATGAAAGTCTCACCCAAACAGGTGCTCCTCTCTGCCTCCAGAACTATCAAGGATACCATTGCCTTCCTTGCACCAGCCTTGGCTGACTTCTGTAATCACTCCTTTGCCACTGGCTCCTTCCCGCTACCCCTCAAGCATTCCCTTTTGCATCCTCTCCTGAAAAAGCCCTCTGATGACCCCTCCTGCCTGGCTAACTACCACTCTATCTCCATTACCCCCCTCATGGGCAAACTTCTGGAGAAGCTGGTCATCTCTCAACTGATTCAACACACTGAATCTGTTGGTTGTCTCCACAACCACAAGTCTGGCTTCAGAGCAGCCAGAGGCACACAACTGATCTACTCAACACCATTGAAGACTTGCTCTCTAACCATTCTTATCCTTCTGGATCTTTCCTCTGCCTTCGACATGGTCAATCATGCCATCCTGACAAATAAATTAGCTCAGTGGCACCTGGTTGACCTCTTTCCTCTCTGACCAACCTTCCCAGGTTCAACTTGGCTCTATCCTCTTGCTGTGGCTCTTCAACATCTACCTTGCCCCTGTGGTCCACCTGATCTCCTCCTTCTCTCCTCACTTCCAGTGTTATGCAGACGACACGCAGCTCTCCTTCAAGCTTTCCTCTGCTGCCTCCGATTCCTCCCCTCATCCCTGACTGTCTGACTGCTGTTCAGACATAGTATGCTGCCAATGATCTCTGAATTAATACCACTATGACTGAGATTCTTCTCATTGGGATCCCAGCTCCCTCCTTCCCTCTGGCCACCTTCTATGTTTCCCCTCCACTCACCCTCTTGTGAGACAAAAAACCTTGGTGTCATCTTTGACTCCACTCTCTCCATCTCTCCTCACATCGCATACCTTGCCAAGAAGTCCCACTATTAGCTGCAGCTCCTCAAAGGCATTCTCCCTTTTCTCACCTTTCCCCAGAAACTCCATGTCTCCAGAGCTCTGGTCCTATCTAGGCAGGAATATTGCAACAACCTCTTCCTCAATCTTCCTTTATCCTCCCTTCGCCCCTTCAAGTAACCCAGAATAGGACTGCAAGATGTATCCTTGGTCTCAAGCCCAGGGACCACATCTCTGCAGCCCTAAAACCTCTACACTGGCTCCCGGTCAAATTCAAGACCCTCTGTGTCATCCACAAGGCTTTCTGAGGCCTGGGACCATGCTACATCCAACTCTCTCGTTAAATACCTTCCTGCTAGACCCCTTCAGTCCTCTAGATCCAACTCTCTACAGATTTGACGATCCTCTAAGCAGAGAGTGGGGAGTAGATCTCTCTCCTGCGCAGGAGCCTCCCTCTGGAATGTTTCCCTGCCCCTTTCAGGCTTGAGCCAGATCTCCGGATCTCCTTAAGTTCTGGAATCACAAGATCCTCCTTTTCCCTTCTTCGTTCCCTCTCCCCCTCCCCTGCCAACACCCCTGTCTGCTGCAGTGAATGGCTGCCTGGTTCCCTCTGAGTTTCACGGGGCACCAGGCCACCTGCCCAGTTCATCCCCCTCCTCGCTTTAGCATGTTGACCTCACCCCCTGCACCCAATGTAATCCCTGGCATTTGCCCTCCTGGCCTTCCCTTGCACTCGTCTAGCCCATGCTGCCCTCTTACCCCTTCTCCAACCCCCTTTTCACTTGCACTCACTCCTCTTTTTGCACATCCCTTCCCACCCTAGCACTTCCCGTTTCATGCAGACCGGCACTCCCCCCACTCCCTTCCCCACACTTTTTTTTACTGCACTTGCACGATCCAAATGTCACAAGGCTTAGTAGGACTGTTATTGTTATCTTTCTCCCTTGTC